>NC_060141.1:404374008-404698553 GCF_021461385.2 Schistocerca piceifrons | reverse complement strand
ATTTATGTGTGGATCAAAGGGGAAAAATGAGTAGACTGAAACTTTGGATGCGTCTGTTAAAATGGTGGAAAATTTATGAAATGAGAATATATGTTGTATGATCAGTCAACAAAGAGATGCAAATATTGAAATAACAACCAACTATGACCCAGCATTATATAACGGAAAGGAGCGTTACTGGTAGCTGTTATTACCATAAGAAATAGTTGTTTATTGAATGAAATAATTATTGAAAGAGCAAACCAGGAATCACCTCAAAACAACTCACTTTAAAGTTGAAATGATAAATAGTACTAACAGATGTGTACGTCTCTAAAATTTTTTCATTGCTTAGAAGCAGAACAAATGTTGAGTAACTCAGTAATAATAATTTCCTTATAAGGCAGGTAGCTATTGTTCATGCCACCTTTCAGGTAAGTGATACAGTTGTCTTCCAACCGTTATCTTTATTTGCATTCTGGCTGGACATTTTCAGTAATTATGAGAAAAGAAATATGCCTGCCGCCAGAAAGCTCCTTTGTAAATAAGAATGGATGTGAGTTAGCACACGATATGTATTAAGCAATTAAAAGCAAGTAGCTACTGAATATGAAATCACACAATTCCGTGTACGGGGTGGTTAACTGGATGAGCTTGAACACCACTTTTTTTGAAGGTGGGGGGTATGACAATTCCTTGCAGCCTTTTTAAATGAGAGACTAGTATCTCCTGAAGTACACCTTTTGATTTTGTGTTCAGAACCTGCATAAAACTTTCATCAGTTTCCCCTCTGATCTGTAAACACAAATATTTTATTACTTTGGAGGCAAAAGTAAATATCACCTGGTTGAGTTTCTCAGCTCATCACCTCATTTATCAGTCCAATTTACCCTTTATCACTTTTTATTACTTATTTTCTTCTTGCAGCAGATGGAGGTATACATAGTAACTTCCAGAAAAGAAGATGCCAACACTTTTGTCGATATAAATTCAAGGTGTGAATAGTGATGCCAGCTGCTCACATGCCCAATTACTAGGGTAAAAACACCTCACTCTATGATCAGGCTGTCATCCTCTGCCATATGGCCTCATATGTATGCTATGTGGAGAGGCGTAGGGTTAGCACACTGCTTTCTTTGTCAGTTTTGGCTTCCCAGACCCTAGAGCTGTAGCTTCTCATTCAAGTAGCTCATCAGTTGGCATCACAAGACTGAGTTAAATCCATTCCAGTCCCCCCAACAAATAACAATCCCTAGCAGTTCCAGGGATTGAATCTGGGTTCCCCGCACATCTGTTAGCCATGCTGACTACTTGGCTACAGAATGGGTCCTAATTCCCAAATACAGATTTTAATTATATTGTTTGCAAGTACATTTCTTAGTATTCTTTGGGACTGAACTATTTTCTTAACTGGCAAGCAAGGGAGGTTGTCACCCAACTATACAGTACATATCTGCACATACTGAACATCTGACTTGCAGTTTCCAAAATATAGATGCTTCTTATAATGACTAAACAAGTTGGCTGTGTGCACTGGAGAAGTAGTGAGTGCACTGACGTCACACACAATTCGTACATTGATGTAATTTGTCCAATCTGATTTTTCAATATTTCTAAGAGTTTGTGTGTTTGCTGCTGTGTGCAGTAAAGGGAGTAACAATATTTTAAAGAATCCATTAATTAACTTTATTGTGCTGTGGATAGACATTGGCATGACGGGTGTGACCACAAACAGCAGTATTTCATTTTCTTTTATTCTTAAAATACACTTCATAAGCAATCATTTAAGTGCCTGGAACCAGCTGCTTTACATCTGCTACCTATACAGCAAGAATTGTTATAAATCACAATTGTCTTGTACATTGTTACTAATGCCTGAAGCATTGTGACAATACTGAGAATAAAACCACGCCAGTATGTCGTAAAAACTGTTACTGCCCCTGCATGTGGAGTTCCTGTCAATTAAATAAAAAAAAATGTAGGTTTATGAGAAGTATGTAATGTAACTGTATATTTTGTTCTGGTCAAAGAATGTATGTCTTGTAGCCCCTTCAATTATAACTTGATTACTGGAATGTTTCGTTTTACTGTACATGTTTGTTTATCTTATTCCATATTCTGTCCTGTGGCAGTGTCTAAAAGTTGCTGCACAGTCTGCTAGAGATGAAAATATCACCACAGATGAAAATATTTAAATTAATTCTGCACTTACATGCCTTGGAAACCAATGTAATTCAGCATTTGATCTCACTTTTAGTTCATTATTGCTTTTAAAATAAATAAACTTTAGCATCCTGTGTTTGAATTTATATATACATATAATATATGTATGTGGTTGTGTGTGCTTGTGTGATAGATAATTATGTCTTTTAACATTTTAATATGAACAGCTAATATTCACCACAAACATCAAACACAACAATAATAGTTGCATATTTGTTTGAAATCCTATAAACATATTTGTTTAATATCCTGGCCTCTGACTGCTTGTTTATATGTGGCCATTGTTTTGAGTGACAGTAGTTATGTGTATGAGAGACATTTCAATAGTTGTTGTTACTGGAAATGGAAAAAGACAGTTGTTTTATCATGTTGTATGCGCCATTTGTGTGAATACTTCAGTTGTACAGATTTTTATATGCGTATTTGTATGTACACTAATATATAAGCTTGAAGTGTTTTATTGTTTTCATCAAAATATTAACCGGATGTTATGTGGAAGCAGCAGTTGTTCCTTCAATATTTAACTAATTGTTTTTTTAAATTCTTTTTTAATTTTATCTAAGGGCATGTGCAACCATTTAAGGGTCCATTGTAAAAACAGCTTAAGCAGAAATGCAGTGTAGGCTTTTTCCCTCAGTGTTTGTTTATGTCTGATTTTCATATGTTGAACCAGTACAAAGTATATGACAAATTTGGAAACATTGCATATACCAGTAATATTGTGACGCCAGTGTTTTTAAGAAGAGTTGGTGTATTGTGTTGTAGGTATTTGGGTCCTATTGTAAAAATGAACTAATAATGGATAGTTATTGATTTATCACTGCACGTCATGCATAGCTGATTTGATATTCTGTTCAGTTTTTACTTTATATATACATATAAAATAAACAGTTTTGTTACTCAGTGAAGACTCCCTAATATTCATATTTTTTCAATACTGCAGTTCTTTTGCTACTATCTTTGTTATTCACATCATTAAATAAGTACTCATGATAGTAGAAATGAAGTATGTTGTGGAAATTAAACTTGAATATCTGACACAATGATTTGCCTACAACTCACAAAGAGTACAACTATTTAGCCATTTTCTTCTTTTGGCCTAATGTTGGAGAGGATTGGTACAGATGTATATTCAGTTCTAATTTTTTCATAAAACACACAGTTGCTCAAGGGTCATTACAGTAAAATTGTGAAAATTAAGGAAAGTTTCCACAGTCAGTTTTCCAGTGCATGTACTGTGATAAGAAATAATACTTGCATACTTAATAAGAAATAATACTATCATACATAGCATGACTGAGCATAAAAGTAAGTATGGATATAGAAGTAAACAGCAGTATTTAAAATTTGTGCATCCTTACCCTAACTATTACATAATGTGCATCCTAAGTTCCCTTATGTAACCTGTCTTATAGTGATATATGATAGACTGACTTAAAAGAACATTGACAGTTACTCTCAGCAAGCTTCAGGTAACTTCTGTCTCTATCTCTAAGCTAATCTGGATTCAAAATTTTTTTTCTTTTTTATATATATATAGAAGATATTTAACGAATCTTATATTAAAAGTTAACCCTGTTTTTGATAAGTGATATCTAAGTAAACTCGCCTGTAAAAATGTTTCAGGTCTAGGCTATATTCAGTATACTGACGTAATGCACTTACAGTGCTTTTTATGCTATGCTTTGACAGGGTTCAGTTACTCATCTTCCTCCACAGGAGATGAAAAATGCTTCCATCTAGCTGAATTCTGCTAGGAGCTGCTCTTTCTAACAATTTCAAAATCACATGTAACAGAGTGGACAAAAAATTAAATGAAATGCAAGAGCAATGAGCATTAAGATTAAAGCAGGGATTGGTCTTGTCGAAAATACATATTAATTGTCTGTAACATTTGGTGTGTGTTCAGGATGGACTACAGTTGGCTAAACTACCACCGTCATACTTTAGCGATACATCTTGCGGAGAACCTGAGAAAATTCTGGTCCTGTGTTAAATCACTAAGCGAGTCTAAGGCTTCTATTCAGTCACTTTTTGACCAGTCTGGTGTGGCAATAAAAAATAGCAAAAGTAAAGCTAAAGTTTTAAATTTCGCATTTAAAACATTGTTCATACAGGAGAATCATACAAATATACCATCATTTGATCATCACACAGAATCCCATATGGAGGACACAGTAGTAAGCATCTCTGGTGTAGAGAAAAAACTGAAAGAGTTGAAAGCAAATAAGTCACCTGGCCCTGATGGAATCCCAGTTTGGTTTTACGAAGAGTACCCTATAGCATTGGCATATTACTTAGTTTACATTTATCGTGAATGTCTCACCCAGTGCAAAGCTCCAAGTGACTGGAAGAAAGTGCAGGTGACTCCTGTATATAAGAAGGGTTAAAAATCAGACCCAGAAAATTATAGACCAACATTTTCAACATTGAGAGAGTAAAACTGATGTCCACAATCAGAACAATTTTAAAAAGCATTGCTTGTTCGAAACTGACCTTGCCCATTTCTCACATGAGATCCTGTGACCATGGATGAAGGGCAAAAGACGGATTCCATATTCCTAGAGTTCCGTAAAGCATTTCACATGGTGGCACACTGTCGACTGTTAACGAAGGTGCAAGCATACGGAATAGGTTCCCAGGTATGTGAGTGTCTTGAAAACTTCTAAGTAGCAGAACACAATATGTTTTCCTCAATAGCGAGTATTCATCAGAAACGAGGATATCACCAGGAGTGCCATAGGTAAGTGTGATAAGACTGCTATTATTCTCTGAGTACATTAATGCGGTGTTTGCTGATGATGGTCTGGTGTATGGTGAGGAGGAGTCGTTAAGTGACTGTTGGAGGATACAAGATGACTTGGGTAAAAATTTCTAATTGAAGAATGGAAAATCCAGGATGGAATGTGACAATATAGGGTGTCACAAAAAGAATAACCAAATTTTAAATAGAATTATTTATTAGGAAGAAGGGCTTAACACCAACAAATTGCATACTAAATTACTCAGAAAAGACAGAAGTTTATAAAAATCCATCATAAATGTTCAATATGTACTCCATTGGCTGCACAGATGACATCTAGCCAATAGCCAAATTCATCTCAAACTGAGTGTAAGGTGTCTTTTGTCACCGAAGTTACAACAGATGGTGTTCTGGTTTTTAGTTCATCAATGTCACGAGGTAAGGGAGGAAAGTAAACACATTGTTTAACATATTCCCACAGGAAGAAATCACATGGTGTTAAGTCCCCAGGAGGCCAAGAGTGTAATGCCTGGTCTCGCAGTCCTGTATGTCCTATCCAACATCGAGGCACTTTGGCATTGAGAAAACTGCGCATGTTGTTGTGCCAGTTCGGTGGTCCTCCATCTTGCTGATAGATGAAATTGTCAGAGTCAAGTTGTGGGAATAACCAGTTCCATAGCATTGCAAGATATGATTGTCCTGTCACGGTTTCTTCCTCAAAAAAGTAGGGTCCATAAACCTTGCTTTACGAAACAGCTCAAAAAACATTCACTTTTGGTGAATCACGTTCATGTTCAATTGTTTCATTAGGGTTTTTGAGCCCCCATATACGCACATCATGATGGTGAACCTTACTGCTAATATGGAAAGTTGCGTCATCACTGAATATCAACCGTGACATAAAAGTTCATCTCCCATGTCCACGCTCCAGGTCAGCGCTTGTAGTGACATCTAGTGGATTTTTTCTGAAACTCTAGACCATGCCGATTACATCGAGTGCTGTTTCAGTTACCTAGTAACATTTGTTTCAATATTATTACAAGTTAAAATCGGATCATTCTTTTTGGGACACCCTGTATTATGAAAAGGATAGTTGCTGCTCACCATATAGTGGAGATGCTGAGTCGTAGATAGGCACATTAAAGAGAGTGTCAGAAAGTAAGCTTTCAGATAGCAAGGCCCTCATCAGAAGGATTGTGAGCATTGCATTTGCATGAGTTTGTGTGTGTGTGTGTGTGTGTGTGTGTGTGTGTGTGTGTGTGTGTGTGTGTGTAAGTGTGTTTCCTAGATGGCCAAAAGCTCACTTTCTGTCTGTCTTTTTGTTGTGCCTATCTGCGACCCAGCATCTCCGCTATGTGATGAGTGGCAGCTATCCTTTTCATAATATTGTCAAAATTCCTAGTTGATGTGATGAATGGCAGCAAGCTCTAAGTATAGAAACATTTAAGTTAATGCAGGTGAGTAGGAAAACCAAATGCATAATGTTCAAATACGCTATTAGTAGTGTGCTGCTTGACAGTCATGTTGATTAAATATCTGAGCAAAACGTTGCAAAGCAGTATGAAATGGAATGAGTAAGTGAGAACTGTTGCAGGGAAAGGAAATGGTTGACTTCAGTTTTATTGGGAGAATTTCAGGAAAGTGTGGACCCCAGTCTTCCTGAAAGGAGACAGCATAGAGGCCACTAGCGCGACGTATTGTTGAGTACTATTAGAGTGTTTGGTATCCGCAGCACGTCAGATTACAGGAAGACGTTGAAGCAATTCAGAGGCAGGCTGCTAGATTTGTACCAGCAGGCTCAAACAACACGCAATTATTATGGAATGCTTCAAGAACTTAAATGGGAATCACTGGAGGGAAAGCAACATTCTTCTTGAGGATCACTGTTGAGAAAATTTAGAGAACTGGCATTTGAAGCTGGCTACAGAATGATTCTGCTGCTGCCAACATGCATTTCGTGTAAAGACCATGAAGATAAGATTGGAGACATTAGGGCTCATTTGGCGGCATACAGACAGTCATTTATCCCTCTCTATTTGTGAATGGAACAGAAAAGTAAATGACAAGTAGTGGAACAGAGTACCCTCCACCATGCAGAGTATGGTGGCTTGTGGAGTATGTCTGTAGATGTAGATATGGAGACAGCTGGGCAGCTTGTGACCAAATAAATACAATTAAAAAAAGATGCACTAAAAATGAATGTGCATAATATTATGACTGCTTTCTGCATTACTCTTAATGTCGAACTAAGCTGTGATAAAACACACTGCTCTTCTTTGGAAATTCTGTCTCCTCTTTTGGTCCTACATGATGAGGTTTCAAGACTAATGAACAATCTTCAAAAATAAGTTGAACAAACAATTTGTGGATGAATTGCATTTTCACAGGAATCTTCTAATGACTCTTATTCTGACAATTTTTCTGCATCTAGCTTTGTGGGTCAGTTCATTTGAAACCGCTCAGGACATATGGTTGTGATTTAAAGTGATTGATTGCCAATTGTGTCACTGAAAACTAATGTGTCTTTCCACATATTTATGTACAATGCATTGTATTTATTTATGTTGAGGTTCCATTTGCCAATCCTAGCACCAAACATTGGTCCTGTGCAGGCCTTTCAGCATTTTCCTTCAGTGGTGTGTGTTGTGACTTCCATTCATGTAATAGCATTATTGTCAAAGCAACACATGAATCTCCGGTCATTATCCACTAAACCATTATTTTTCCTCTTTCATGACAAAACAATAGCATTTTCATCAGTAAATTCTTGTGTAAAAACAGGATCAGTGTTGTAGTTGAAGATCTTGTACAATACAGTTGTGGAGTTTTTATTTTTCAGGTAATGACACTTTGTGCATAAATCCCACTTCTGTTTTTAATGCATTTGAAACTTAGTTGACAATGACAAAACTGGTTTCCCATCAGTCTTAATCCTCTCACCACCACCACCCCCACCCCCAACCCCACGCCCCCTCGTCCAATTGGTTTTTAATCTATATGCCTTAAATTTCAACAAAAATGTTTCTGAATGATAAGTTGTGCTTGTTTCACTAAGAACATTGTGTGACAAAAGTTTTCTGAAGCGTTATGTTTTCTGAACAGAGTCATCTGTGAACACAGGATAGACTGAAGTTGCATTATATCAAAAGCACATACTCAGACTGATTGAGGCAATGCAAAGATCAATACTTTGGATTAGGGTTATAGAGGAACAGTATTCAAATTCTCAGATTGTCATACAGATTTGGGTTTTCTGTTATTTCCTTAAATCATTGAGATGAATGTCAGGATGGTCATCACATATTCATGAGGAGCTCATACAGTTTGGGTGAACTGTTCAAATTGGTATGGTCTGCTCCAAATAGATTATCAGATTGATGTGTAATGAATTATTGCATAGCATGAACTCACACATGCATAATTAGGTCCATGCCAAGTGTTGAAATTTGGCTGTTGTAATTAGCTGACCATTATAATTACCAAATGTATAGTCAAAACAGAACTTAAGTGTCCATAGGTCTGTGTTTGATAGATATGGGCTAAGAAAAATAATATGAATTTTGTGATATTTTTTAGGCAATGTTATTAACAAATCATGAATGACTGTGTCATTTCCAGATTCATGTTCTTCAGTATTAATGTAAATGTACAACATGGCCCCTGATGGCTTATATGTGTTTATATGTTTATTTGTTTGAAACTAATACTTGTTCTTCAAATGTGGTGTTCCATTGTTTTCATAAATAAAGGTAGGTCTCAGGTATCATGCTGTTTCTGTCTGTTTGAATATTTTGGTACAGGTTGTATTTTTATCCCATGTTGGCTATGGTAAAAAGACTCTCCTTATACATTAACCTGTATGAATTAAGTGCCACACTATAACATATTTTTAAATGGCCTGTCTTTGGTATTCTTTCCAAGAATAAATAGCCACAAAAATTGGTGTGCTTACCAAGGAGTAGCAGAGATAATTATTCCCAAATCATTATACACAGACAGACACAAAGAATGCAAACTTCTGGAACCAAAGATTTCTTCATACGATAAAACAGAAGATAGGATTCGAGGGAAATAATAGCAATACATGATATTTGAAACACAGTGTGGAGTTAGAAGTGGCAGATAAGTAGTTGGTGAATCACAGATTTTGTGGCGGCGTTCGTAGCGACAAACAATTCGCTGAAGAAACGGCTTACGAAGTCACCGCCACACTTTTAATAGCGGGCCGACAGGTCCGCTGGAACAGTGAACAGAAAGATGAAAACCCAAACACTCTGATTAAATAAAAGTCGGTACTTATCTTTATTAATGAAGATACAAAAACACAGTAGTGAACTCCATGTCTACAGAAATCTGTCTAGTTCGAGTCGGAGCGGCTAGGTCAGCGTCGGCTGACGACAAACAACAACTCTGCTGCGATGAACACACAACTGACTAGCAAGTACACAATTCGGTGGCGAGTATACAACTGAGCGGCGAATACAGAACTGTCCTAGCGCTCGCGACTCCAGCGCTTAAGAAACCAGAAGCCAGCGGTGGCGCACGCAGACTTGCGGCGATTTCCTGTCTCGCTGGCGCTGCTTATGCGGACGGCGTCCGGACTTTGATGCTGCCAACCTTTTGGCAGCGGGCTCGGGTGGCATTACTGGCTAGGATATAACACTCCTCCCCCCCAAATCGCCGCACCGTCGTTGAATAATGACGTGGCGAGCGTCGACGGCGGGGGAGGGGTCTGGCCGCAGGCGTAGCAGAAGAGACCGGGGCGGAGACTGTTGTCGGTGGCAGTCCCCGGTCCGCACCCCAGCATTGGCTGCGTGGGGCCTCGGGAAACACCGACTGAAAACCGAGGTCAGGGTGCACGCCTGTGACCACAGGCGCAGCTTCTGGTACTGGACGCGACGGGGCGTCGGGACCCACGAAGAGAGGCAGCATCTCCTGACGCTGCGTCGACGGCTGCTGAGTGGGCGCCGGACAAGGCGCTGCGGTGTCAGACTCCTTGGGGGTGCCCAAGGAAAGCGGCTGCAGGACAGGCTGCACAGCCACCGCTTGGGAAGGCGGCCCGGCTGAGGGGTCGATGTCCATCAGCTCCGAAGGCGGTGGCGACTGAAGAGGGACTGCAGGCGCCAGAGCGACCACCTGGGGCGCTCCCGGGTGAAGCTGCGCGGGAGGCATCAACGGGACGGGCTGTCGGCGTGGTAGCGGCGACAGCTGCTGCTGCTGCCCTGAGGGCGGCAGCGAAGTCGGAAGGCGCGGCTGGAAGCCGCCGCGGACCAAATCTGTGGACAAAGAACGAGTGGCAGAATCCGGGCGGCCAGCGCGGCACAACTGGTTCTGATGCCTCCTGTGCACCCCAGTAGCACCTTGAACAGTATAAAAACCGCGACCCTGGACACTTATCACGGTACCACCCTCCCAACGATGGCGACCGTGATAAACTCTGAAAAAAAACGGCGTCGTTGCGCTGAAAACGCGTGCGATGCCCAGAAGCGGCGGGTCGATCCGGGGGGGTGCAACAACCGTAGTAGGGTGCGATGACGACGGCCGTGGAGAAGCTCCGCAGGCGAAGGGCCGTCGCGTGGCGTGGTCCGGTACGACGACAGGAACGTGATGAGGGCCTGCTGACGAGAGTGCCAATATGGACCAGCGAAATCAATATGTACTCGCTGCCAGGGACCGGCAAGGCGTGCCCACTCA
This sequence comes from Schistocerca piceifrons, assembly GCF_021461385.2. Lineage (NCBI taxonomy): Eukaryota > Metazoa > Arthropoda > Insecta > Orthoptera > Acrididae > Schistocerca > Schistocerca piceifrons. The sequence continues at coordinate 404,687,914 of NC_060141.1, read as the reverse complement.
AAATAGCGTTGAGGCGGAGCAGCTTGGTGTTCGGCACACATCGAACAATCTGTAGACATCTGCTTATCAATGCCGATCCATGTACAATGACGGCGGGCAAGCTGCTTGGTGCGGACCACTCCCCAACGACCTTGATGCAACAAGTCGAGGACCTTGGATTGGAGCACTTGGGGAACCACTACACGAAGCTGGTCATTCTCGGTGCATAACAGCAAAACTCCGTGCGAAACAGACAACAGATGACGTTGCGGATAATAGCGACGAACCACAGGATCCGATATGTCCTTTGCCTTGGACGGCCAACCATGTTGAACAAAACGTAATAGTAAACTCAGATGAGGACCCGTAGCTGTCTCACGTGCCACCTGACGATAATCAATCGGAAAATCCCGGAGGGATTGATGCTCATCGGCGTCAATCTGATGGCAAGAGTCGTCAGAGGAATCGAAGACATCATCCGCAGCAATCGGCAATCTAGAAAGCGCGTCAGCGTTTGCATGCTGAGTTGTAGGGCGATACAGTATCTCATACTGGCATTGTGATAACAAAAGAGCCCAACGTTGTAGTCTCTGAGCTGTCCGCTGAGGAACTGGTTTAGACGGATGAAACAGTGACGTCAGGGGCTTGTGATCTGTTACTAAATAGAATGGTCTACCATAGAGGTGGTGATGGAATTTTGTGACACCGAACACAATAGCCAACGCTTCCTTGTCCAATTGGCTATAATTACACTGAGCTTTGTTTAGCAATTTAGATGCGAACGCAATAGGACGTTCGGTGTTACCGACTCGGTTAGACAACACAGCACCGAGGCTGAAAGAAGAGGCATCACAAGCTAACACCAGAGGCTTGTTAGGGTCGTAATGGACCAGACAAACGATCATTCAATAAAGCCTCTTTAAGCTGCTGAAAGGCTGATTGGCAATCAGCTGACCACACAAACGGAACATTCTTATGGCGGAGACGATGCAACGGTGCAGCAATCTGTGATGCATTAGGTATAAACCTAATATAATATGTCAATTTGCCAAGAACTGCTTGCAATTCATGCAGATTGCGAGGGGCGGGCAAATCACAAATAGCTGCTAAATGTGACTGGGAGGGATGAATGCCTTGAGCATTAATAACATGTCCCAGATACTCCATCTCCGTAAGGCCTGCACAGGACCAACGTTTGGTGCTAGGATTGGCAAATGGAACCTCAACATAAATAAATACAATGCATTGTACATAAATATGTGGAAAGACACATTAGTTTTCAGTGACACAATTGGCAATCAATCACTGTAAATCACATTTATCGATGTTGCAACGTAGGCCTGCCTGAGACAACACTGTAAACAAACACTCCAAATTACGGAAATGTTCAGCAGACGTCAGACCGGACACAACAATATCGTCTAAATAGTTGCAACACGATGGCACATTAGCCAGAAGTTGTGACAAAAAACGCTGAAAAACAGCTGGAGCTGACGCACAACCAAAAGGCAAACGCAGAAAACGGAACAACCCTAACGACGTGTTTATGACAAAATACTGTTGTGATTGCTCGTCGAGGGTCAATTGCAAATATGCTTCACGGAGATCAAATTTGGAGAAGAAACGAGCTTCCCCTAACTTACCCATCAGCTCGTCCGGTCTAGGCAAAGGAAGAGAATCAATGACAGTCTGAGGATTAACTGTCGACTTAAAATCAGCACACAAACGTAACTTGCCAGACGGTTTCTTTATAATAACTAAGGGAGAAGCCCACTGGCTCACTGAAACGGGTTGAATAACACCGTTGTTTTGCCAACGACGAAGTTCATCTGCTACAGGTGCCCGGAGGGCGTGAGGCACTGGACGAGCACGAAAAAATCGAGGCTGAGCATTATCTTTTAACGTAATATGAGCGGCAAAGTTCGCAGCACAACCTAGTTCGTCTTTAAATATGTCACTGTATCGTTTACACAAATCAGTTATGCTGTCTTGAGGAACAACAATAGAATTAAGTTGCAACACATTGTCTTGGATAGACAAGCCAAACAAGTCAAAACAGTCTAATCCGAAAATGTTTACACTGTCTGTAGCGCGGAGCACTGTGAATGAAACTGTTTTTGTATTGCCACGGAATGTGGCTGGCACGCTACATACACCTAACACAGGAATTTGTTCTCCACTATAAGTAGCCAAAGAATGTTTTGCCGCTGAAAGTTTAGGGCGGCCGAGAGCCGCATACGTAGCACTATTTATGAGAGTCACAGACGCACCAGTGTCTAATTGAAAATTGAAGGTCTTATCCTGGATGCGTAGCTTCACAAATAGTTTATTACACTGTCTCTGGATCGGTGCAGTGGAGGCGGAAGACACAAAATCAGCGCGTTTAGCGCGTGTTCGCTGCTGACGACAACTCGTGGGTTGGGCGGGTGGAACAACAACTCCCGCTTCACTTGCAGTCTGTACATTACTTTTTACAGCGTTTGAATTACGCCTGGGTCGCTTAGCAAAGGGCTGGGTGGGTGGCTTATTGCGAACAAGTTTATTACCCACACGAACCGTGGAAGAGTCTTTAAACGCGACCTTCTGGACGGGCTGGCTTTGAAGAACATGAATATCCATGGGCTGGGCGGCACTAGAATTGTTCTTGCGTTTACGCAAACAAACAGTCTGGATGTGTCCTTTCCTTTGACAAAAGTGACAAACCGCGTTTCTTAACGGGCAACGTTCGCGAGGATGAGCAAGAACACACTTAGGGCAAGACTTAACTCTATCATTTTGCACACGCGGCTGACGAATGTGTTTAACATGACGCGGCCGGCTAGTGTTTACAGTTTGACTCTGCCGGTGGGGCCGCGGGCGTGACATAACTTGCTTAGCACAGGCAATTTGAGAAATACATGGCTGATCTAACTCACACTCAGCATAGTCAAAAGTATCTTGGGCTTCAATGATGTTCATCACAGTCTCTAATGACGGGTCAGGCAACTTTAAGATAGCAACACGAATACGAGAATCTGCAATGTTTTGAGTAATAGCGTCTCGTAGCATGACATCACTGTAGGAAGCTCCACACACACAATTAAATCGGCACTGACGGGTGAGGCCCCGTAAATCTGTTAACCACTGTTTATTAGATTGATGTGGCAGTTTCTTTAATCTGAAGAACTTGAATCTGGCTGCTGCCACATGAACTCGCGACTCGAAATACTCAGCAAGCTTGTTAACAACGACGTCATAGTCTAAAGCTTCTGGCTAGGATTCCGGGAACAACTTACAAAGTAGTCGATAGATTTCCACGCCTGCAGTGGAAATTAAATAAAGCTGCCGCTCAGTACCTGTGATTTTGTAGACTGTCATGTGCGCCTGCAACTGCGCGAAATATTCTCGCCATTCTTCTCTTGATGCATCAAAAGCACGGAAAGGTGGTGCTGCCTGTGCTTGTTCCTTTTGTGTTGGAGGATTAGCCGCTTGTTTGGCGATTGCTTCCACCAGACTTTGTATTTGCTGACTCTGTAACAAGATCAACTGTTGTAAGTCGGCAGACATAGTGAACACAAATTAAACCAGCCCCCAAAAGTTTATCGCTATAATTAGTATAACCAGAAACAAGTTGAACCAGCCCTGCACACGAGTTCGGAAGTCCTCGTCGCCAGTTTTGTGGCGGCGTTCGTGGCGACAAACAATTCGCTGTAGAAACGGCTTACGAAGTCACCGCCACACTTTTAATAGCGGGCCGACAGGTCCGCTGGAACAGTGAACAGAAAGATGAAAACCCAAACACTCTGATTAAATAAAAGTCGGTACTTATCTTTATTAACGAAGATACAGAAACACAGTAGTGAACTCCGTGTCTACAGAAATCTGTCTAGTTCGAGTCGGAGCGGCTAGGTCAGCGTCGGCTGACGACAAACAACAACTCTGCTGCGATGAACACACAACTGACTAGCAAGTACACAATTCGGTGGCGAGTATACAACTGAGCGGCGAATACAGAACTGTCCTAACGCTCGCGACTCCAGCGCTTAAGAAACCAGAAGCCAGCGGTGGCGCGCGCAGACTTGCGGCGATTTCCTGTCTCGCTGGCGCTGCTTATGCGGACTTCGTCCGGACTTTGATGCTGCCAACCTTTTGGCAGCGGGCTCGGGTGGCATTACTGGCTAGGATATAACAACAGATATGATTGTGACAAGCAAGAACAGATGCTATATGAAACAAAAGTAAACATCATAACATAAGAGTAAAATAAGAAATAAATAATGTAGAAGTAGTAGTTTAGGAAAGAAAGGATAAAAAATATGAAAAAAAAGTGAACTGTGCTGACAGGAAACTAATATAGTGTTTGACCAAGTGTCAGTACGATATAGTCTGAGGAGTGTTGTATGGATGAATGCAAAGTGCACATGTAGTCAAGTATGTGTCAGGATTGTGCTTTATTGAGTTGTAGAGCATACTCTGGAACAAGGTGGCATGCGTTACCAGTGTAGGCTCGGTATCCATCACTCTCACTGACAGTTCGGCAACCCTTGTGCTTACTTAAAAAGATGAATAGTGATTGAATACAATCTGACTGTAAAAAATTTTCTTATAGTTGGCAGTCAGCTGCATGTAGGTCCAATGCCATGGTCAGGCAAGTTGTGGTTAAATGAGCATGGTGTTGCTCATTTGCCAAAGCAGGTGCTTCACTATTGACGAGCTGCATCAGAAATTTCCACAAGTTTCAAGATCGGTAGTTTATCACATCGTTACTGGCAAACTTCACTACAAAACCATGGGTGCTCAAAATGTTAACAGAAGAACACAAAACTAAGTGAATGGCACATTCTTTGTCTGGTTTGTAGTGCTATCACAAGGATGGTGATGAGTTCGTGGTTCACATTGCGTGACCGATGATGAAATTTGGATTGCGCATTATACTCCATATCATAAACGCCAATCCAATGAGTGGGATCATTCGAACGCCCAGTGAAATCACAAAAATTCAAGCAAGAACCTTCAACATGGAAAATCATGGCCAGCAGTTTTTTGGGACTGGAAAGGCATTCTTCTGTCAGAATTTTTGCCAAGAGAAATGACAATAAATGCTGAGTGGTACTGTGAAACATTATTAAAGCATAGGCGCGCTATTCAAAATCGTCTATGGGGACTGCTCTCTAGTGGTGTTATTCTGCTTCAAGACAATGCTCAGCAAGAAGAAAGATGCAACTGGGCAATTTTTCTTGGGAATTACTGGATCACTCACCATAGAATCCTTACTTACCACCATCAGACTTTCATCTGTTTCCAAAACTGAAGAAATTTCTTGGTGGAAAGCACTTGGAAAATGATGACATATTGAAAGAAACTGTTGTTAAATGATTCGAGAGTCAGGAAACAGAGTTCTTTGATGCTGGGATCTAAAAGCTGGTGCCACAACTTGACAAATGTTCATGGTGAATATGTTGTAAAGTGAAAAAATATGCATATTGTAGTTTGTGATATAATTTACAATCAAAAATAAAGTTTTTCTTACTCCATCACAAATTGGTTCTTATTTTAAAAATAACTCTCATACAAACAAGGACTTTGGATCACTAATTGTCATGAGCAACCACAACTCAACCGTAAATTTATGTGCATAGGAACAAACAAACCAGTCCAGAAAAGGCAGCTTAGTGCCATCGATGAAGAATCATACTCTGCTACCACTATAGACAACTCAGTGGAGGGAGCTACTCTCGAACTTCCAATAGAGTCTAGTCTAGTCGAGGAACAATGTCAGTGAGTGTTAGCCGTTCTGCTCCAGTTATTGGATACTTTCAACCCGGAGAGGTGAAAAGACAGACCAAACAGCCAATGGTAAAAAACCACATCAACACTGGGTGTCATGCACCAATTAGCTAGTGCTTGTATAGGGTGTTGGCAGCTAACAACCCATAATTCATGAGGAGGTGCAGCAGATGCTGCACTATGACATCGATGAATTTTCAGAGCGTCCTTGATTTTCTCCTGTGATCATTGTGAAACAGGAGACTGACGTGGAATTTCTGGTTCGTTTACCATGACTGAGCAAAATCATGAAAAAATATGTCTGCTCTTGTCACACAATGATGATTTCCTAGACTGCTTGAAAGGAGCAAATTATCTCTCAACTATGGACATGCAAACAAGCTACTGGCATATCAAAATTGATGACGAGGCTGACTGGAAAGAGACTGCCTTCATAACTCCTGATAGCCTCTATGTCATTTGGAGTATATAACTCCTTGGCCACCTTTGAACATATGATGGACAACCTGCTTTTTACATTAAATAGACAACATGTCTCTGGTTTCTGGGTGAGATGGTAGTTTTTTCTAAGATATTTGAAGAACATCTAAGCTGCCTGAGAACTGTGTTGAAGTGTGTTCAGACTGCAAGCATCCACCTGAATCCAAAAAGCATGTCTTCATTGTCGAAGAAATAAAAATCTTGGGGCACCTACTTAATGGTGGTGGAGTCATCCTGCTCCAGAGAAAATAAGAGCAGTCACAGACTCTTCAGCACATTCGTGATGTGAGAAGTTTTCTTAGAATACACTCATGCTACCTATGATTCACAAAGGTCTTGTATGCCACAGCAAAACCCTTGCAAGAACTACTGCAGGGAAACACCAAATTTTCCTGGAAAATGGTGCAGGAAAGATCTTTCCTTGTCTTTAAGAAGGTGCCAACACTTTCTCCATTCTAGCAATGTACAATGAGAATGCCACGACAGAACTTCACATTGACACTAGAAGTTACAGAATATGTGCAGTTCTAATACTCATTCAGGAGAGTGCTGAAATTGTACAAGCTTATGCTTTCAGAGGACTCCCCAAGCCTGAGATGAATTACTGTACACTGCAGTAGTCCACCAAATTTGATTCGAACCTTTGAGGAGGTTCCTGAAGTCAACAAATGGGAATTCAAGGATAATTGTCAGTATTGATTAGTTATTTGCTATGCTCTCCAAACCTGTGTTGGCTGCCAAAGCTCTGGAAACTGCAAGGTTCCTTGTAGACAACATCATTTTGACACACAGAACGTCCTGTATGAGGATCTCTGATGCTGGAAAAGTTCTGCAGTCACCACTAGCACAACAGGTAATTTCACATAGCGACATCATCAACACGATGAAAACTGTGTACCACTTACATGCAAATAGCCTCACACAGTGCTTTAACAAGGTATGGCTATATATGCTCTCGATGTTTGCTGATGTTGAACACAGAGAATGGGATACAATACTGCCTGCCATCACATTCACATATAACACAGTGAAGCAAGGTAGTACAGACTTCACACAGTTCTTTCTGCTACACAATCGCAAGGCCGAAATGAAGGAGGAAACACCGTTTCTTTTTCAACCAGATGATATTCAGGGTAACTATGTGAAGTACCCCGTCACTAGGGCCAAAGAAACAAGACGGCTGGCTCACATACAGACTTTGGATGCCGTGGAGAAGTAAAAAATTATGACCTCACATCAAGAACACCAAAGCACATACATGTCATCCATCTCTTCCTTATGAAATGCTACTGTAGCCCTAAGGCATAGATCGACAATGGGGGCATTTCATTCAAGGACGAAACTGAAGACCCACTTGATAACCGCAAAACTTTGACAGGAGCGGCTACCTTTCATGTTCGTCATAGTGAAGAGGATGTAACAACACAACCAGAATACGAGGACCTGCCAACAGTGCTATACAGAGGACCTCTGACAAGATCTAAGTTCCAGGTGCTGTAGTCAGCTCCAGTGAGAACTTCTAAAACAGCAGGTCACAGTTTCTTAAGGAGAGGGAGCAATGCCACGACCTGTGCAGCATGCATTGTGGTGCAAAAGTTAGTGTTGCTGCCTGGCATCCTGCACACTGCTATTTCAGACTGACCAACAGCAGTTATTTGTTATTTAGTATTTATTATTTCTAGAAGGTTCTCAAAATTTCTTACATTTCTAACTGTTTTCATATTCTAGGTAATATCTGTATAAATAGCTGCGTAGAAGTTCATTCTGTTCTCTCTGTATGTTGGTGCTCGTAATAAAAGGGCATTCAGTGCTACGTATTGTATTTCACTAGCAACCCTGCTTTCAGGTTCAGACTTGATTGAGCTCACGACACCTGATGCAAAGAGTAAGGGGTTAACACAAACATCAAAAAAAGTTTTGCATCACCCCGGTTCGCAAACTCCTGAAGATAGGGGTTGACTGTGGATATTCTATAACAGACACAGTGCCTTTGATTGTTCAGAGATTCCACTAAACCCGCCCAAAGATGTAAACAACCATGCATGAGCAGCCCCCTTTAGACAGGGGGGTCCGACAGCCGATCAGTTCCAGTCATTCCACCAGGAAGGAGGTACATGGCTCGTGTTGTCTGTAGTTCAACCATGCTTAGATGGTCAGTACCGCAGTTGGAGTATGTCTGCATTGTTACTTTGTGCCAGGAAGGACTCTCAACAAGGGAAGTGTCCAGACATCTTGGAGTGAACCAAAAGCGATGTTCTTCAGACATGGAGGAGATACAGAGAGACAGGAAATGTCAATGACTGCCTGGCTTAGGCTGCCCAAGGGCTACTACTGCAGTGGACGACCGCTACCTATGGATTATGGCTCGGAGAAACCTTGACAGCAACGCCACCATGTTGAATAATGCTTTTCGTGCAGCCATAGGATGTTGTGCGTAATAGGCTGCATGATGCGCAACTTCACTCCCGACGTCCATTTCGAGGTCCGCCTTTGCAACCACGACAGCATGCAGTGCAGTACAGAGGGGCCCAACAACATGCCAAATGGACCGCTCAGGATTGGCATCATGTTCTCTTCACTGATGAGTGTCGCATATGCCTTCAACCAGACAATTTTCGGAGTGCAACAAGGTGGAGGTTCCCTGCTGTTTTGGGGTGGCATTATGTGGGGTCAACGTACACCACTGGTGGTCATGGGAGGTGCTGTAACAGCTGTACAATACATGAATGCCATCCTCTGACTGGTAGTGCAACCATATCGGCAGCATATTGGTGAGACAGTTCGCACCCCCATCGCGCACATCTTGTGAATGACTTCCTTCAGGATAACGACATCACTCAACATGAGTGGGCAGTGTGTTCTCCAGACATGAACCCTATCAAACATGCCTGGGATAGATTGAAAAGGGTTATTTATGGATGACGTGACCCACCAACCAATCTGAGGGATCTACGCCAAATCGCCATTGAGGAGTGGGACAATCTGGACCAACAGTGCCTTGATGAACTTGTGGATAGTATGCCACGATGAATAAAGGCATGCATCGATGCAAGAGAACATGCTACTGGGTATTAGAGGTACCAGTGTGTACAGCAGTCTGAACCACTGCCTCTGAAGGTATGCTGTATGGTGGTTTTCATGAACAATAAAAAGACTGAAATGATGTTTATGTTGATCTCTATTCCAATTTTCTGTATGCGTCCCGGAACTCTCAGGACTGAGTTGATGCAAAACTCTAGAACTGATTGTGTCACTCATAGCTCATGTGGGTTCACTGGATATGACTAATTCAGCATTATGAGTAAAGTATCCACAGTGTAAAGCACAGCAACATTTGGTTGGTGTGAGTTATATTCATATACTAAAACATTTAATTTTTTTGTTCCAATACAGGAACACCCTAATGTTTTAAAAATGGTGCTCAACAGATTAAGGTACTTAGCCATACTGTCTCAAATCAAAATCTGTATGAAAATAACCTCCTGAATGTTATGGTTGATTAAGGCTGCTAAAAAACTAAGCTTACTGAGTGTCTCTCATTATGTATATTCCGTACTATCATTTCTTGTTGACAATATTACCTTATTCCCAAGAATAAGCAGCTTTCACTCAGTTAATACTCGGCAGAAATCAAATCTGCATTTGGATTGGACTTCCATAACTCTTGTGCAGAAAGGTGTGCAGTATACTGCTGCATACATTTTCAATAAACTACCTCTTGAATTCAAAAATCTTAGCAATAATTCACGCGCTTTCAAATCGAAACTGAAGAGTTTCCTCATGGGTCACTCCTTCTATTCTGTCGAGGAGTTCCTTGAAAAAGTAAGCTGATTCTTGTTGTATTGTTGATTGCGTTTACTTAAACTTATGGATTGACTTTTTTCGGATTCATAAAAAATTTATTTTTATCTGTTATTACTTTTATGTTGTAATTTCATGTACTGACACGTTCCATGACCTTGGAGATTTGTTCCTTAAAATCACAAAATAAAGATATCAAAAATAAAACATGAATGGGAAATTATAGTGGAGTAGTAAAGTGGGATTAACCGACAAGAGACATGACATTGTTTAGTGAAGAAGCCAGGTACTTCAAAACATCTACATCAATATGGCTCCAATTACACATAGGAGACAAGTGGATTCCAAAACAGCAGTAAAAGGAGACATTTGGCAATAGTCAGCATCAAGTCCACTTAGAGGAAGAACAATTGAACAGGGCCCTATATAATTGGGAAACGATACAGTCTTATGTGTTGGTCCTATGGTACAATGTGAATCTGAATACAACAGAAACTGACTAAATATCGCACTCAATGAAATGAGTTACAGAAGACATATACCAAGCTCTTTTGATAAAGGATGTCAAAACAACTGAGTAATTCAACTGGTGCCAGCACATTGAGAAAAAGTAGCTGTAAAAAGTTGGATGAAAGAAGTATGACCAACTTCCAACTGTGGGTGCCTATGGCATGTTGTGGAAGACCACCATGGCTTTGTCTCTCTCATAAACCAGATAGTAAGTTAAGAGATACTGCAGTTTATACTAGCATGAACTGCTGGATTGACTAAGCAAGGTACAGCAGCAATGAATGTTGACCCCATATGTTAGGAGGTAATAGAGAATTTTGAGGAAGAGTTATATGATGTTTAGCACTCCCACCATTTGAATGTAACAGGAGGAATGAACTCAGCCACCACGGACTTATGCTGCAGATATCGATTGACAGCCCAGCATCACACCAATACTTGTGCAACCAACTCCTACAGGAAGTATAGTGTCCCAGAGAACAACACACAATACAAATATATGTTTTCCCCATGAAAGCCCTGGAAACATCATACCCTACTGCAGAGAAGGAAGATGAATATTTAACAACAACTAAGCCAACAGACATCAACTGTCTCAACACTTCTGTTTATGCCAGTCAACTACAGAAGATTATAGTCAACCTGTGGGACAAAGCTCTTCGTCATACCCTGGACGAGGTTTCTTGGTTGCTGCCACAACTGTTCCATGTCACCATATAGATATACTAGCTGCTTCCCTAGCAGCCAAATTCAGAAATGACCATCTATAGAGGTGAGGCTGCCACACATAAAAAATCCTCCATTCACAAAAGTTGCCAAGATGTCAGAATATCTCATTGCCATCATCACTGACAGCCAATCTGTATTTGCACAAGTAGAGGCAAGGACTTCTTTTTCTACAATGTGGAACACTGAACATCATCAGCTAAAGAAGACTATGTTCTGAGATATGAAAGTGATAGTCCTGAAAGTCACAAGTGAGAAATACATCGAACTAATTGGAACATGTATTACAACAATAACTACCAATAACAGAACACAGCCCTTCAAATCTGTCATTTTAACAGAATAGTCATGCTGTTATTGGTGGCTGGAACTTCTTGCAGGCATATAAGCAGTCATAGACTGTGGAAGATCAGAGCTCTAGATTTGTGAAGCTATTCCAACAGGCATGCATAACAAAGGTTGTTCTGGACAGTTGTTTGATGTTAATCATCCTGCTGTTATCCACAAGATGTGTACCAGTCATCAATGTAGATGTTCAGTTAAACTGTGCAGCTTTTGTCAGTTACAAAAAGCTACTCAGGATCACAGACAAAATCTTCATGTGAGCGATGAATGAGGGTCATTTTTAAAGTAAGGGCTCATAGTGCATCATGTCTGTGTATTGCATTGTGTCTGCCCATGGTGTCTGACCACACTTGGCCAGTCTCCCACTGTGCCTCCAATATGTTTCATGTCTCTGCTCGTGTTTGTTCTACAGTTATACTGCTTCGTCTGTCGCCATGTCACTCACCAATCCCACTGATTGTGAAGTGCACTTGGTTATTCAGTTCTTAAATGCAAAACAAGTTTGTCCAACTGAAATTCACGGCAGCTTGTTGAAGTTTATGATGCAGGTGTGAAGAATGATGGTAATGTGCACAAAAAATGGTGTAGAATGTTTAATGAAGGAAGAATAAATGTTCATGAAGAATAATGATCTGGCCATTCGCTGAAGCAGGTGCTTCACTGTTGATGAGCTGCTTCACAAATTTCCCCAAGTTTCAAGGTCATTAGTTTAAAACATTGTGACTGAGAAACTTCACTACAAAAAAAAAAAAAGAAAAAAAAGGTTGCCAAAAATGTAGAGAGCAACACAAAACTAAGTGAATGGCACTTTCTTTGTCTGTTTTGTAGCGCTATCACAAGGATGGTGATGAGTTCTTGATTCACATTGCGACCGATGATGAAATGTGGATTGCGCACTACACTCCAGAGAATAAATGTCAATCCAATGGGTGGCATCATTCAAACACCCGGCGAAACCACGAAAATTCAAACAAAATCCTCCAACCTGGAAAATCGTGGTCCATGTTTCTTGGGGCTGGAAAGGCATTCTTTTGTTAGACTATTTGCCAAGAGAAATCACAACAAATGCTGAGAGGTACTGTGAAACATTATTAAAGCTTAGACGCGCTATTCAAAATTGCCGGTGGGCACTGCTCTCTAGTGGTGTTGTTCTGTTTCACGATAATGCTTGGCCTCACAATGTGGCAAGAACAAACATGCAACTGGACAAGTTTACTTGTGAACTGCTGGATCTTCCACCATGGAGTCCTGACTTACCATCATCAAACTTGTATCTGTTTCCAAAACTGAAGGAACTGCTTGGTGGAAAGTGCTTGGAAAATGATGACATGTTGAAAGAAACTGTTAATAACTGGTTTGATGGTCAGGCAGCAGTGTTCTTTGATACTGGGATGCAAAAGTTGATGCCATTAATTTCATAAATAAGGTTTTTCTTACCCCATTACAATCCAGTTCTTAATTTAAAAATGATTGTCGTGCATAAGCATTGTATGTCAACTGCTTCCGACGAAAGCCTTTTCGCCAAAAGCTCACTTTGTGATGGACTGAACATTTTTTCATTTTATCTTGATGATGCATTGATGGATGACATTATAGGTACACTAATATCCATGTGATAGGCATTTGTGGATAGTTTGACAAGTCTCGTAATGCATAAGATACAGACCATGTGGAGATGGATGCCTTTCTGTGTCTTCTGCTATACGCAGGAAGTTATACAACTTCCAGTCACCATTTCAAAGTCCCGTGGGATATAGACAGACATGATGTACTTGCAGAATCCTATTTTTACTTAGCTGTTTCACTTCAATGATGAAATTGCTAGAGATGAGAGGGAAAAGATTGTCAAGGTAGATGCTGTGCATGAACTTACCATACCATTGCAAGATTTTAGATTATAAAAACAAATAGTTTAGTAATGATTACATGGTAAATAGGTGTATTAGTGTGCCTTTTAAGCGTACCATTAAACGTTTTGTTTTTCTTTATGTAATATAGCAGAAAACATGAAAAGATCGTACAGTCGTATTTTCTGTTTACGTTTAGCTGCAGCAAATCTATAGAATTTCGTTTAGTTGTTCTTTGCTCTCTCCAGCAATTTAACTGTAGCGTATCTCTTCATTATTTAACTCACATTTCCAGAAAGTTGTGTAAACTTTAAGTTGTTGTTTCAGAAACTTTGCACTGTTGTTTTAGTTTACACACAGTCGTGTGTAGGCCAAATTTGTGGAACAATATTTTCATGTTTATTTGTAAATTAACTGACTTATTCTTAATAAACTATTATGTTTATCATGAGTGTGACGAGTGCTGTAGTTTTTTCCATGTGGGTGACTGTAGTGGCGTGGGAATAGGGGAAGTAAATGAGACTCATCAGTAGTTTTGTAGGATATGTAGTAAAGATAGGAAGATACTAGAACAGGAAGTTAAAAAGACACCTTGGTTATAGTGGGTGGGGCAGGTAATAGCATTGACAGAGATCCTGGGTACAGCATAGAGTGTGATCTGACAAAGATTGCATCAGCATCGAAGCATACTAGTGTTGAGTTTGTATCTGTTCTTGGGCGCCATATCTGAACTCTTTTGAACTCTTCTGTCAAGAGAATTAATTTGGAGTTGGAATGGCTGCTTATGTTGGGGGCAGGGTGACACACTGGTGTGGTTCCTGTTGATTCTCTCAGTAGGTGGGATTATACTAAGCATGGCCTTCACCTCAACAGGAAAGGGAAGGGTAAACTGGCTGGGAAAATAGCAGGAAAGTTAAAGGGGGGAGGCACTGTCATGAGTGATAAAATACCAGTGGTTACAGGGTTCAGAAAAGACCCCTTTTTAGGGTAGGGAGAACAGAAAGAAACCAAATTTTAAGAGAGGTTAGGACTGAGACAAACCTTCAGTTTGAGAAAGAAACCAAAAAACGTAATTCTACCTTATTACATCAGCATAAATAGCTATTGGTTAAGAATTTTCAACAGTCAGCATATATTTCAACTCTACCCAATTTTAACTCAGTCAATGTGAAATGTCAGCTATCTCTATTGCATCAAAATATTCGAGGACTGAGAAATAAAATTAATGAATTAATTATTGCATAGATGAATTGAGTCTTCAAACCCAGCAGTCATAATCCTCCTCTCTGAACATCATGTGACCACTGGTATAGAACTTTTAAGTATTACAGGGTTTTTGGTTAGCATCTCACATTTGTAAAGCAGAAATGGAGAAAGGAGGAGTTGCCACATTCGTCAGGAACTGTCATAAATTTAAGAACATAGATATTCATAAATTTTGCCTAGAACGGCATATGGAAGCATGTGCAACAGAAGTAGAATTTCACAAAAAGTCCTTTATAATATTAAGTGTATATCGAGCACCTGCAGGTGACTTTAATCTGTTCATAAACCATCTGGCCCATTTAACAACCAAAAACAAAAAAATAGTAGTTGCTGGTGATTTCAGTGTAGATTTCCTTAAAGACCCACCCAATAAGAACTTATTTGAGTTAGTAACACTATCATTCAACTTAATTCCCACTGTAAAGTTCCCCACTAGGGTAGCCAATTGCTCACAAACAGCCATAGATAATATCTTTATAGAAAAGTCCAATGAACAAAATTATATTACAAAACCAATAGTCAATGGCCTCTCAGACCATGAAATGCAGTTCCTTTTGTTAAATGTTAATACTGAACAGGATATAAAATCTGTCAAATCTGAGCTCAAGAGGGTAATCAATAATCCAAAAATTTATTATTTTAGGACACTCCTCAGAGACATTCACTGGAACGATGTTTACAGTGTTCATGGCATGAAAGAAAAATATAACACTTTTGCTAATACAGTGCTTACCTTATTTGAACACTGTTTCCCCCCCCAAAACTAACCAAGGTTAGAGCAAAGTCTACAAAGAAGCCATGGATTACTCAAGGAATAGGGGTATCTTGTAAAACAAAAAGAAAACTGTATCTGTCAATCCGAAACAGTTCTGATGTGGATGCTATAGCACATTACAAGAAATACTGCAAAATATTAAAGACTGTAATACGGACATCAAAGCAAATATATTACAAGGAAAAGTTAGTCATATCAGATAACAAAATAAAGACAATATGGAACATAGTGAAGGAGGAGACTGGTAGAACCAGACATGAAGAGGAACAAATCGCATTAAGAATAAATGATAAATTTGTGACAGATGTGTATAGTGTTGCAGGACTTTTTAACAAACATTTTATAACTGTTACTGAAAGGATGGGGTTGTCAGGTTCTGTAGATGTTACTATGGAATACCTCAGACCAAACATTTCAAGTAACTTACATTATATGAATTTGACCCTCACTACCCCAGCAGAAACAATGTCCATCATAAAATCTTTAAAATCAAAAACATCTAGTGGATATGATGAAATATCAACAAAGTTAATTAAAGAATGTGATTCTGAGTTAAGTAACATATTAAGCTATGTGTGTAACCAGTCATTTATCAGTGGAACATTTCCTGAATGGTTGAAATATGCTGAAGTTCAGCCACTGTTTAAGAAGGGAGATAAAGAAATAGCATCAAATTTCCATCGAATTTCACTTCTGCCGGCATTCTCAAAATTTTTAGAAAAAGTAATGTACAATTGGCTTTATAACCATCTTATCTCAAATAACATACTGTCAAAGTCACAGTTCGGATTTCTAAGGGGTTCTTATGTTGAGAGGGCTATCTACATTTACAGTGAAAATGTGCTTAATTCATTAGACAAAAAATTGCAGGCAACTGGTATATTTTGTGATCTGTCAAAGGCATTTAACTGTAAATCACACTATCCTTTTAAGTAAATTAGAAAATTATGGTGTAACAGGAAATGCTGCAAAATTGTTCAAATCTTGTATCTCTGGCAGGAAACAAAGGGTGTTGTTAGGAAAGAGACATGTATTATGCTATTAGGCATCATCCAACTGGGAACTAATTACATGTGGGGGTCCCACAAGGTTCCATTTTAGGGCCCTTACTTTTTCTTGTGTATATCAGTGACCTTTCATCAGTAACATGACCAGATGCCAAGTTCGTTTTGTTTGCCGATGATACAAACCTTGCAATAAATATCACATCAAGTGTAGTCTTAGAAAGATAGGCTAATAAAATATTTGTGGACATTAATCACTGGTCCCTAGCCAATTCTTTGTCATTAAACTTTGAAAAAACACACTACATGCAGTTCAGAACTTGTAAGGGGTGTCCCATGAGTATATGCCTAACATACAATGACAAGCAGATAGAAGAAGTGGATAGTGTTAAATTCTTGGGACTACAGCTTGATAATAAATTCAACTGGGAGGAGCACACCACAGAACTGCTGATACGTGTTAACAAATTTCTATTTGCAAAGCGTATTGTGTCAGACATAGGGGATATAAAAATGAAAAAGCTGGCATACTATGCTTACTTTCATTCCATAATGTCATATGGGATTATTTTTTGAGGTAATTTATCAAGCCAATCTAAAGTTATCCAGGCACAATAACGTGCAGTATAAGTTATATGTGGTGTGAACTCAAGAACATCCTGCAGAAGCCTGTTTAGGGAACTTGGGCTACCAACTACTGCTTCCCAATATATTTATTCCTTAATGAAATTTGTCATTAAAATATATCACTTTTTCAAACCAACAGCTCAATTCATGGAATCAATAATGGAAATAAGAATAATCTTCACAAGGATTTAAAGTCACTTAGTCTTGTACAAAAAGGTGTGCATTATTCAGGAACACACATTTCCAATAACTTGCCAGCAGCCATAAAAAGCTTAACAACCAATGAAATTCAGTTTAAGAGAAGCCTAAAGGATTTATTGGTGGCCCTCCCATTATAGCAGGCTTCAAAGCCCCAACAGAACTTAGCTCTGGTAGACCAACACCTCCAACCTATCACCCGCAGACTCCCATCCTACATCAAAGACACAAACCACGTCCTAGAACACCTCAAATCCATTCCCACTCCTCTCCCACCTGAAACCTTTCTTGTCACCATAGATGCTACATCCCTTTACACAAACATCTGCCCTTGAACACTGCCTCTCCCAACCCCCACCCGAAGATCTTCCAAAAACCTGGTTCCTTATCACACTTACCAACTTCATCCTCACCCATAATTACTTCACTTTTGAAGGCCAGGGGAACCAGGATGGCTCCGTCCTATGCCATCCTCTCCATGGGCTGCATGGAGGAGGCTTTCCTGAAGACCGAACAGCTGCTTCCCCTGGCCTGGTATATGTTTATAGATGACATCTTTGTGGTCTGGACTCATGGTGAAGAAACACTCCTTAATTTCCTCCATAACCTCAACTTCTTTTCGAATCTGAATTTCACCTGGTCCTTCTCCAAAACCCAAGCCACCTTCCTGGATGTTGACCTTCATCTTGTTGAAGCTCACATCCACACCTCTGTCCATATCAAACCCACAAACAAACAACAGTACCTTCACTTTGATAGCTGCCATCCTGCGGAGATGGGAACTTGCACTCCAACACATCCTTTCATCCCGCCATCCCCCTCGACTGAACCTACGTTAACCAAACTCACTCCCATTTACTCTTCAGTCTTCTCCTCTTTCCCTTTCCTCTTTAGCCATTTACGCATCTTTTCATCCTACATAGATGTGTTTATCTTTATACTATATACCTCTTTACTCCTGTATGCATCCTCTTTGGTTTGAAGCTGGCACAGTACTTACAGTAGGATATCTTTGGCTTCCCTCTGACAACCATGCCTCCATCCTTGCTACCCTCCCTGTGTATCTTTCCCTGTTGCTTCATATCCTGGGTTGTGAGTAACTGAAACCACTTTCCCTTTCTTTCCCCTCTCTCCTCCCTGACGAAGAAACAAAGTTCCGAAAGCTAGGAACGTAAATTTTCGGTTCTGTTTTGTGTATCTATCGGCTGTACTGAGCTGAGGTAAGTACTGGCCAGCCCCTCTATCTCCTTGTTAGTATTTGTTACTCAATATTTTGTGTGGGTCTCAGCCTAAGTGAGAACATTCATTGATAAAAGAATGGTTCATGAAGTGCATACCAGCAGTGGAATAGTAGCTAGTATGAAATACATCCATATATTAAAAACAACGTATCATTTTGTTTGACTCCTTACGTAATTCGTACACCACATAATCCTGCCTTATTTTTATTTAATATGGTTTTAGGTGAACATAAATCAGAAGAAAAGTTGATACTTTGATAAAAAGTTTCTGCTTTCCAGGTGTATCAAATCACAACTGAAGAATAAATATGTACCGTATTTACTCGAATCTAAGCCGCACTTTTTTCCGGTTTTTGTAATTCAAAAAACCGCCTGCGGCTTGGAATCGAGTGCAAAACAAGCGGAAGTTCTGAAAAATGTTGGTGGGTGCCGCCACAACTAACTTCTGCCGTCGAATATATGTATTATGTAGCGCTACACAGGCATGCTTTGTAGGCACAAAGATAAATGCTGACACCAAAACCTCTGCGTCAGTAAATAAATTTAAAAAAAAATGGTGAAAGACGAGCTTTTTTCCTCCGCCCCGAGTTTCGACCACTGCATTTTGGTACATTTTGGTACATTATCCAACGAAATAAATACAAATTCCGTATTGTTCATCTTCGAATGTAGCAGCATTTCAAAGCACTACGAAAATCTGACTGCCAAGACTGTTTGGGATGTTTGTCAATATGGCCAACTATACGTTCTGAATTTTTTCCTACTTGTGAGAAGAGATGGTTGCTAATAGGAACTTTTATGAATTGTGAATCACATGCAGTATTCTCTTCACCTTAAGAATAATACATTTTGCCATGTATTGTTTCGTGTTTGCTGCTATCTCATTTAAATCCTGTCTGCCTAATAAACTACGAAACTAGAGTGAGACAACAGCAAACGCGGAAGAATATACATGTTTTTATTCGTATTATTCTTATGCCTAATAGTGATACAGTCAGAAATGAAGCACGGCAATTGACTAGATTTTTAAACCTAAAATGACTCTAATTTCTGTGCAGAATGTAATGAACTAAAGAGGCGCCTGCAAAGATTTTCAAACGGAGAAAAATTTTCGCTAAACTTTCGTTCAGAACATCATCTATCATACGCAGTCTATTATTTGGTTCTTGTTGATCACAATCAAAGAAAGCAGTAGTGTAAGTAACAACAAATAGCAGTCTCTTGCCATTGTTTCGCTAATGAGACGATTCCTCTTTTTTTTTTTTTTTTTTTTTTTTTTTTAAAAAAAAAAAAAAAAGGCAGCGATAGCGCGCACAAAAGCAAGTCATGCCGAGAGCGGCGACAGGCCGTAAACACGCACTATCAGAATGCGACAAACAATGCATGACACAGTACAGTAATGCATTTTCAGCTTAGAGTGACGTAAACACCTATAACAAAGAAAACGGCGCTTATCAGATCAAAGAAAAAATAAGCAATCAATTCAAACCAGACGAAGCACGTGAAAAAGGAAGGGTACCCATATAAATACGCACGGAGCGCCTGACGCATAGCAATGGCTACCTGGTAAACCTTAACTGCTAAGCTTACGACTCGAACCAAACTACTGTAGCTGTATCGTCATTCATTTGACCTAAATTGTGTCTCATATTACAATAGACCAACTTTGTTTCGATTTGGAGATGGCCTAAAACTTTTCTCTCCCCTTGAATTTCGAGTCTCAAATTTCAGGTACGGCTCAGATTCGGGAAATTTTTTTCCCTTGATTTCGAGTCTCATTTTTCAGGTGCGGCTTAGATTCGAGTAAATACGGTATTTCACATTTATGTAAATACGGTGTTAGGAAACAGTTAATTATATAATCTGAGAAAGCACACATTGATTATATAAAGTATTCTTGAAGATGTTAGCAGATTTGTGATCATAGGATTCAGACGATTTGTGGAGGAAGAGATTGATTATATAATTGTGCACACTTTTTAAAATTTTTTTCTCATAACTATTTGGTATCCAGCACAGAGAATTTGTCTCATGGTCTACCCCTATAAAATGTGGCTATGACCCCAACAACTGAGCTGAAACCTAGACATCTTCATTGAAAGATTTGACCAAAGCTGTAAGTTTGAGCAGCTATGCCAATTTGCCCTATGGGCTTCCCAAAGATTTAAGGATGTTATATTTCCATTCAGGAGAAGTCAAGTTCAAATTCCTGTTTGGCCACCCTCGTTTGGATTATCTGGAGTTACCTTGAATCAGCAGTATGGTCCCTTCAATAAGGTTGCAGCCGATTTCCTGCCCAACGTTACCTGTCTTGAGTTCATCCCCAAGACCTCTGTGTCAACAGGGTGTCCAAGGCTTGTTTTTCTCTTCTGTACTTCAAAATCAGAAATGATGGTGCTGTCAGCATATCAAATTCTGCAATGTGTAATGCAGAGGCCAGTGTGTAGGTTACTGCCTTAACTAAATATGCAACTCACTATGTGATTTATTCCTGTGCTGTTATCCCATGTTGCATCACATATATGCACCTTTGCTGCACTGTTAACATTTCAGACAAAAGGTTTAATCCAAACTAACAAAACTATTTTTCTCTTTATGTGAAATAAGAGGGCGGTGGTATCAGAGAGAAGCTCTGATTTTTGTGTATCAGTTGGCGGTTTTCATTATTACACGACACAATGACATTATTTATTTTTAAAACAGATAAGAGACAGCACAGGCAGAGTTAAAATGGCCTTTCAAGTTGAAGAAAATGTGGATGGATGTGACTTGCCACAAAGATTGTAGTCTCAACAAAAAGACTGCCGTAATGTTTTAGACGTTACTATTCTTTACTTGAAAAGATCGTTTCTGACAATGTGCTTATTTACACAGTGGTTTAAATATTAAAGAAATGTTACTATGAAAATCATAAATGGTGTGGAGAAAACAGATTATCTACAGAGCAGCCACTATGACTGTTGGTAACATTTTTAGCCAGGTGTTACAACTGGCTGTATAATTGTAGTTTCACTTAATTAGATAAAGTTTTGACACTTTTCTGTTCAGTGGGTGATTATACTCTCTGTTAGGTTTTGATCAACTACAGTTTTATTTTTAGTAAATTTTAGTGAAGGACGAAACATTCACAGTAATCCAAACACTATCTCATGTTTTGAAATATTCTTACTTCAATGCAGTTATACAAAGTTGAAATTTAGTGTCATGTTCAAAATTTTGTGATACTGCTGTATTTATTTTACATCTTTTCTTACAAGGGAACCTCCCCATCGCACCCCTCTCAGATTTAGTTATAAGTTGGCACAGTGGATAGGGCTTGAAAAACTGAACACAGATCAATCGAGAAAACAGGAAGAAGTTGTGTGGAACTACGAAAAAATAAGCAAAATATACAAACTGAGCAGTTAATGCGAAGATAGGCAACATCTATGATAATCTTAACTCAGGAGCGCCGTGGTCCCGTGGTTAGCGTGAGCAACTGCGGAACGAGAGGTCCTTGGTTCTAGTCTCCCCTCCAGCGAAAAGTTTTTATTTATTTTGGCAAAGTTATGATCTATCCATTCGTTCATTGACGTCTCTGTTCACTGTAACAAGTTTAGTGTCTGTGTTTTGCGAGCGCACCGCAAAACCGTGCGATTAGTAGACGAGAGGACGTGCCTCTCCAATGGGAAACGAAAGCATTTGATCGCAAGGTCATAGGTCAACCGATTCCTCCACAGGATAACACGTCTGATATATTCTATACGACACTGGTGACGGCATGTGTGTCACGTTACAGGAATAAGTTGTCGACCCACCTAACTTGTACACTTGGCGAATGGGTAAAAAGATTCTTCTACCTTGCCCGATTTAGGTTTTCTTGTGGATGTGATAATCACTCCCAAAAAAGTGATGAAAACATAAGAGTTTGTCACATAAACTGCAACAAATGAATCCAACAGTTTCGCAGTCGCTCACTTTTCCCTGTGCTCTGTCAAAACATATGTTTCAAATTTTTCCGTGTGTAGACCGTCAAATCCTGCCTATGTCCAAGCAAATCTGAACATGTCCTGGAATTTTGGAGAGCGAAGTTAATTATGTGTGAGTGCCTGAACGTTGATAATTGTCTGAAAATAAAAAAAAAAATTAAATTTTTCGCTCGAAGGGAGACGTGAACCTAGGACCTCTCGTTCTGCAGCTGCTCACGCTAACCACGGGACCACGGCGCTCCTGAGTTCAATTTGTCGTTGATGTTGCATATCTTGCACATCGACTACTCGGTTTGTATATTTTGCTTATTTTTTCATAGTTCCACACAACTTCTTCCTGTTTTCTCGATTGATCTGTGTTCATTTTTTCAAGGCCTATCCACTGTGCCAACTTATAACTAAATCTGAGGGGGGTGTGATGGGGAGGTTCCCTTGTTAGCAGGTCTTCGTCGTTCACGAGCCATCGCTGGACAGACTGTGTCGAAGTTACAATCAAGTGATTTACAATATAATGGATTACAGAATAACATCTAAACTTTATACAAGTAATGTATATAGACTAAGTCATGTTCACTGTGTCCATTTGCTTTCCTCACAGTCAAATAGTTCTTGGACCAAGTATAGTGGGCATTGTTTTAGGCCTTCAGCAATTTGTTTCTTGAAGTTGTCCAGTGGCAGGGTCTGCAATACAACAGGTAGTTTGTTGAACATCCTCAAAGCGATCACCCGAAAACTGTCTCTTGTTTTGGACAGTCAGCAGGTTGGTAGATTTATTCTTCTTTGCTGTGGGTATTATGTTTATTGATGTTATGCCTCTAGCTGTAGGTGTCTAGGTTTTCCCTTCTGTGGATGAGGCATAATAATACATAGTGGTTATAAACAGTCATTATTCCCAATGTTCTGAATAACAGTTTGCAGTGTTCCTGGCCACTGCTCGATGTAATAATTCTTATTGCCTTCTTTTGCAGTAGCAGCACATCCTTGCAGCCTGCCGAATGACCCCATAGCTGTAACCCATACATAATGTGGCTATGGAACAAAGCATAGTAGACAGTTATCAGAAACTGGACTGTAATCACTTTTTTTTCTTCGTAGGAGATCTATTACACGAGAGTGTTTCTTGCATACATGCACAGTGTGTCCATTCCATGAGAGTTTGTGGGCTATTGTGAAGCCTAACAGTTTCACAGATTCTATATGGTCAGAGTATGTGTTTTTTCTAAGGCTGCATGCCATACGCTGGGTTTTTTTCTTTGTTTACTTTCATCTTGTTGGCGATGAACCATTTTTTAGTGTTTTCGAACTGTACGTCAGACTTCATGACTGCTTGGGCAGAATTTTCCCCTTTGGCAATAAGAGTGGTGTCTCCGAAAATTGTAGTGTCCCACCAGCTTCATTTAGATCATTTACAAAAATGAGGAAGAGGAGTGGGACTATGACCAAACCTTGTGGCACACCATGTTCTACCTTCTGTTCCTGGGATGTTGCTCCTTGGATTGAAACAATTCGCCTTCTGTTTTCCAAGCTAGGGCTGTACCTCCCACACCATAGCATTTTAGTATTTTGAACAAGATCTTGTGAGGGTGCAGTCGAAAGCTTTGCTTAGATCACACAGCGTGAGTGTCACTAACTCTCTCTCCTCGAATGCCTGCATTACTTTTATTAATAAGTCTAATGCTGCAGTTGTACAAGACTTTCCCTTCCAGAACCCATGTTGTGCATCTTTGAAGAGATTGTTTTCTTCAAAACAAGTTAGGATCTGATCTTCCATGATGGATTAAATCACTTTCGCTAGTATAGGAATGATTGACACTGGCCTAAAACGTGACACATTATCTGGGTTTCCTTTTTTGTAAACGGATACTGTCCTTGCAAGTTCCAAGAAATCTTGGAAAACTCCTGCAGATAGGCAGTTGTTTATAGCTGTTGCTAATGGCTGTGCTATTTCTCCAACAATTTTCTTTAGGACAGTACAGGACATCCCGTAGATATCTTGACTCTCCGAAGTTTTGTAAGATTTTACTATTTTCACTATGTCATTTGCATGTACTTTTTTTCATGTTTCAGATTTACTGTGAGTTTTATTTGGTAAGTAAACAGGGATCTATAACCGAGTCTGGGATTTCAGCAACAGTGTTTTCATCTCTAGTGACTTTTGTACAATTTTAAAATTAGTAATTGTTCTGAGATAATATTGTATGTAATAGGTATAAGACTGTCATTGGCTTCTATCTTATAAATGCCAGATGTAGTTGATCACTAGATTCATGTGCAGGTTGTAGCTTGAACAGACGCGTAATTTATTCTCATCCCTGTAACTTATTGATAAGTAAGTAGTAGAACAAATAGGGATACTCACTCACCATATAGTGAAGATCTGCGTATGATTGTCCTATGAAGAAGAATAACACAAGGAAATAAGCTGAGCTACATAGTTAATTACTTGTCTATGGACCTGTTCACTTCCCAATACTCTGATTACGTGAGAGATGGTTGTCATTACCCCTCACGTTGTTTATATTTTCTCCAAGGTTTTCTAATATATTAGTGAGAAATAGGTTGGTTTTATAAAATTTCTTTGGTTTTAAAATCGCCCCCTAACAAGAGAACCTCATATTTGAAGGAGAAAATCACACTTGCAAGTCACCAGCCCCAGAAATTGACCCCATGCAAAAATTTGGGCCATTATTTGATAGTGTGCAATTAAGACTTTCTGAAAGTGTAGCTTTTAAAAATGTGCATGCACTGGTTGTGCGTCACTTGCTCCAGCCCACTGCAGCTACCTAATGCCCGAGTGTGAAATATTGTACAACAGAGAGACAATCAGAGCCCTCTTGCATTCAAGACGTTGAAGTTGAGGGGAAAGAAAGGGGAGGGGTGTTCTCTGCCCAACATATTTTGAAATCTTATTTGAAACACGTTGTTTTGTGTGAAAGAAGGTAAGTAAAATGAGTACTCAATTCCAAATCAAAATGAATAAACTGAAACAACTGAAAAAATATTATGAAATGAAGTTAATAATATTCAATTTACAATTTAATCATTCCTGTCATGTTGAAGAATATTGAAAATAGTGCCAGTTCTGCAAATGTGCTTCATCCTAATAGTTTCATTTTTACATTCCAAAGAAAATAATGCACAACAGTGATAGTTACTACATAGCACCATGCTACTTCTTTAATGACACACTCATTCATTTACATTCCATTTGTGAATCACAACATAAAAATGATCACAGTAAAGAGATACATGCCATCAGCCACAGGTTAGAAATCATACACTTTGACACATTGAATAAAGTGCATTTGCAATGTCAAAACAGAATTTCATTGGATGTTCAAAGTGTTCTGCCTGTTACTGAGTAGCAGGTTCGACACCAAGCATTCTGGAAGACTGGTCGAAATACTGGAGTACACAATTGCTTGTAAAGAACAGACTTCGTCAGAAGGATGTTACACTGGCCAAAGTTCACATTGACGTCCAGAAGTTGTACTGAACTGGTAAACCTGCTGACAGAATCCTTGAATCTGCAGAAGCTAAATACACCCAGTGGTTGACAGTACATTGTTCGACCTGGGGACATTGGCAATACAGAAAGTGCAGTGTCTTCTGCACCATGCTTTTCATACACTGACAAGATTTTGTGGTCAGAAAATGAGGCCAGAATTAAAACTATTCTGCTGTCATCTCATACAATTTAAGGGAACACCTCTTGTTGCCATATCTGTAAATGTTCCTTGTTGACTTTCCTGGAAGATGAGGCTACTGCAGTAATATGGTCTGCATAAGACAGACTTTGTTTAGTTCAAGATCTGAATGTCCCATCAGCTCTTTTAAAGTTACAAAAAATTTTTAGTAAATGTCTATCTGCACATACTGTTGGCGTTATTGTGTAGCTGTGTGTTGTCCCTGTCTTGGCAAGAGATCAACCTGATATGATTTCTAAATTAAACCCACTCTGATCCTTATTGCACACATCCTGTCTACTGATGATTCCCATAATAGCTCTGGTTTTAGTGACAAACTCTTCACATGCAGTAAGTAAAGCTGTCTCAGTACCGAGCGGTCCTCTGGTTTGGAGCCGAGTGGAAGGCTTAAACCAGAGGCTCAGACGATTCTGCGGAGATCTGGGGTGCAAATTTCTAGACCTCCGCTATCGGGTTGAAAAAGTAGGGTCCCCTTGAATAGGTCAGGCGTGCACTACACGCAGGAAGCGGCTACAAGGGTAGCGGAGTACGTGTGGAGTGCACATACGGGTTTTTTAGGTTAGATAATTCCCTCCCTAGGCCCGACAAGACGCCTCCTGAGACGCGGCAAGGTAGGAGTAGGCAAAATGCAACAGGGAATAACAATATTAATCTGCTAATAGTAAACTGCAGGAGCGTCTATAGGAAGGTCCCAGAACTGCTCTCATTAATAAACGGTCACAATGCCCACATAATACTAGGGACAGAAAGTTGGCTGAAACCTGGTGTGAACAGTAATGAAATTCTAAACTCAGATTGGAATGTATACCGCAGAGACAGTCTGGACAGTGAAGGGGGTGGCGTGTTTGTAGCGATAAAAAGTGCAATAGTATCGAAGGAAATTGACGGAGATTCGAAATGTGAAATAATTTGGGTGAAGGTCACGGTTAAAACAGGCTCAGACATGGTAATTGGATGTCTCTGTAGGCCCCCAAGATCAGCAGCTGTTGTGGCTGAGCACCTGAAGGATAATTTGGAAAATATTTCGAGTAGATTTCCCCACCATGTTATAGTTCTGGGTGGAGATTTTAATTTGCCGGATATAGACTGGGAGACTCAAATGTTCATAACGGGTGGCAGGGACAAAGAATCCAGTGAAATTTTTTTAATTGCTTTATCTGAAAACTACCTTGAGCAGTTAAACAGAGAACCGACTCGTGGCGATAACATATTAGACCTTCTGGTGACAAACAGACCCGAACTATTTGAAACAGTTAACGCAGAACGGGGAATCAGCGATCATAAAGCGGTTACTGCATCGATGATTTCAGCCGTAAATAGAAATATTAAAAAAGGTAGGAAGATTTTTCTGTTTAGAAAAAGTGACAAAGAAGATTTCAGAGTACCTGATGGCTCAACACAAAAGTTTTGTCTCAAGTACAGATAGTGTTGAGGATCAGTGGACAAAGTTCAAATCCATCGTACAATATGTTAGATGAGTATGTGCCAAGCAAGATCGTAAGAGATGGAAAAGAGCCACCGTGGTACAACAACCGAGTTAGAAAACTGCTGCGGAAGCTAATGGAGCTTCACAGCAAACATAAACATAGCCAAAGCCTTGCAGACAAACAAAAATTACGCAAAGCGAAATGTAGTGTGAGGAGGGCTAGGCGAGAGGCGTTCAATGAATTCGAAAGTAAAGTTCTATGTACTAACTTGGCAGAAAATCCTAAGAAATTTTAGTCTTATGTCAAAGTGGTAGGTGGATCAAAACAAAATGTCCAGACACTGTGACCAAAATGGTACTGAAACAGAGGATGACAGACTAAATGTCTTTTTCCAAAGCTGTTTCACAGAGGAAGACTGAACTGTAGTTCCTTCTCTAGATTGTCACACAGATGACAAAATGGTAGATATTGAAATAGACGACAAAGGGATAGAGAAACAATTAAAATCGCTCAAGAGAGGAAAGGCCGCTGGACCTGATGGGATACCAGTTCGATTTTACACAGAGTACGCGAAGGAACTTGCCCCCCTTCTTGCAGCGGTGTACCGTAGGTCTCTAGAAGAGCGTAGCGTTCCAAAGGATTGGAAAAGGGCACAGGTCATCCCCGTTTTCAAGAAGGGACGTCGAACAGATGTGCAGAACTATAGACCTATATCTCTAACGTCCATCAGTTGTAGAATTTTGGAACACGTATTATGTTCGAGTATAATGACTTTT
Organism: Schistocerca piceifrons; assembly: GCF_021461385.2. Classification (NCBI taxonomy): domain Eukaryota; kingdom Metazoa; phylum Arthropoda; class Insecta; order Orthoptera; family Acrididae; genus Schistocerca; species Schistocerca piceifrons. Next base: position 404,659,471 of record NC_060141.1, on the reverse strand, counting down.
CTGGAGACTAGAAATCTACTCTGCAGGAATCAGCATGGGTTTCGAAAAAGACGTTCGTGTGAAACCCAGCTCGCGCTATTCGTCCACGAGACTCAGAGGGCCATAGACACGGGTTCACAGGTAGATGCCGTGTTTCTTGACTTCCGCAAGGCGTTCGATACAGTTCCCCACAGTCGTTTAATGAACAAAGTAAGAGCGTATGGACTATCAGACCAATTGTGTGATTGGATTGAAGAGTTCCTAGATAACAGAGCGCAGCATGTCATTCTCAATGGAGAGAAGTCTTCCGAAGTAAGAGTGATTTCGGGTGTGCTACAGGGGAGTGTCGTGGGACCGTTGCTGTTCGCAATATACATAAATGACTTTGTGGATGACATCGAAACTTCACTGAGGCTTTTTGCGGATGATGCTGTGGTATATCGAGAGGTTGTAACAATGGAAAATTGTACTGAAATGCAGGAGGATCTGCAGCGAATTGATGCATGGTGCACGGAATGGCAATTGAATCTCAATGCAGACTAGTGTAATGTGCTGCGAATATATAGAAAGAAAGATCCCTTATCATTTAGCTACAATATAGCAGGTCAGCAACTGGAAGCAGTTAATTCCATAAATTATCTGGGAGTACGCTTTAGGAGTGATTTAAAATGGAATTATCATATAAAGTTGATCGTCGATGAAGCAGATGCCAGACCGAAATTCATTGGAAGAATCCTAAGGAAATGTAATCCGAAAACAAAGGAAGTAGGTTACAGTACGCTTGTTCGCCCACTGCTTGAGTACTGCTCAGCAGTGTGGGATCCGTACGAGATAGGGTTGATAGAAGAGATAGAGAAGATCCAACGGAGAGCAGCACGCTTCGTTACAGGATCATTTAGTAATCGCAAAAGCGTTACAGAGATAATAGATAAACTGCAGTGGAAGACTCTGCAGGAGAGACGCTCAGTAGCTCTGTACGGGCTTTTGTTGAAGTTTCGAGAACATACGTTCACCGAGGAGTCAAGCAGTATATTGCTCCCTCCTACGTATATCTCGCGAAGAGACCATGAGGATAAAATTAGAGAGATTAGAGCCCACACAGAGGCGTACTGACAATCCTTCCTTCCACGAACAATACGAGACTGGAATAGAAGGGAGAACCGATAGAGGTGCTCAAGGTACCCTCTGCCACACACTGTCAGGTGGCTTGCGGAGTATGGATGTAGATGTATTTATTTATCTTTTTTTTTGAGACAATACCACTTTTTTTTCTTGTAAGTGTACACTCAAGCAGAAGAAACTTTAAACCTTTTAGCTCCACCTTTATTGCACATTGCAGCTTGAATGCCCATTGCTCTACATTAACATCACAGATCATCATCTTTTTCCTGAATGTGTTGTTAAATTTATCTAGAGAGATTGTGTTGACCTTGGAGAACTTTTGTTGATGTGTACCCCAATTTGCAATGTATTCATTCCAGATGTACAGATCTCTTTTTTTGTTTTAATAATTTAATGCTCGTTTTGACAATCCTGAAAGACACTTTTCCTTTCTTTCCACTTTTGCAAAGGATGACAGCTCGTTTTATACACTCCTCTCTTACGGACTGAAGTAAAGTGGTATCCAGTGATATTACATCTTTAAAACAGGCTTTGTAATCATTTACCTCCTCATTTTTACATCCATGCTCCATTGTACCAATGAAGCTGTTTTATGAATATGAATGTGGTGAAAGAGCAGTATCATTATCGTCACCTTCATGCTCTCCTAAGTAAGCAGTGAACATCAGTCCACTATTTTGCTCTATATATAGTACATCTTTATTCATGAAGTTTTCTATGATTTCTGTAAGGAAACTGAAAAGTATAAATAAGAGCATAAAGAAATCCCCATATGCTTTCCTTCATCTTGCATAAAAATTAATCAAATAACTACAAGTAATGGTACTTATCAGTTACAACTTTCAGGACCTCACGTTCTTCGAGATTGAAAAGCTGCATTTTGCCCATTGTTCTGTACCTGTCCTGGATGTGCTGCACTATTGTTTGTTGGTTCACAGACATAAGAACACGAACCTCTTACTCACTCCACTGTACAGTACTTATCACTTGGGCATTAGATGGCTGCATTGGGATGGAGTGAGTGACATACAACTGCTGTGTGCAAATGTTGAAAAGCTGTACTTTCAGAAGATCGTGACTGTGTACTGTTAGAATTATGGCCAAAATTTTTGCACAGCATTAATTACTGTGTCTGATATTTTGCAAGTGTGTTTTTTTTCCTCCTTAAATTACAGGGTCGGGTTGTTATTGATGTTTCCCTGAAAGAACATTAGGAAGAAACTCTTTCAGAGAGAACTGAGTGAAACTTCAGAAGCCAGGCCTATTCTGACAAACTTTCAGTATGACATTACAACACACACACACACACACACACACACACACACACACACACACACACAAAGTCTAGAACATTGGGCACATCTTGACAACTTGAATGGTGTATAGAAAATTCTTTGAACACACCACCCTGCTTGTCAAGGACAAATGAGTAAATCATTGCATGCGTTTGGTTAACGTCAATAAATTAAGAATACTGGAATAGAGACACATTCCGTGAAAAGTGTCATTAAAAATGCCATTCATGCAGCTATGTGTTACTGGTATGACAGTTTACACATGAGAAATGGAACATTGTGCTTTGGTTTGCAAGAACAGCTCATCTAGTATAGTTTGTGCATTATAAAAATTGCATTTATCATTTTACCATTTAGAATCAGAATTTTATATACCTATGCTACACCGGATCTTTACAGTGTAGACACTGTTGTTGTGAAGTTTTATGTTCTGCATTAATTGTTAAAAAGATATGTAACCATTTACAAACTACACAAAACTGTGGTTTATGTAAATACTTTACCAGGCAAGCTATCATTAGGTTTGAGGCCAAATAATTCCAATTTAATTTCTGTTGACAGCAGGTATATGGATCCATCTAAAATGCCAGTAAACAGAATAACTTTCATTTTTGAAAAATAGAAATGTTAAAATAATACATATTGTTGAGAGTCATTGAGGGCAAAGCATTTACAATTACCTGACTTTTCAGTGGTGAACTTTTAAGTATAATGTAGTAGTCATCTTTTGGAAATTTCTTTATTTCCCATGATCAGAAGGAAGATATGATTACTAGTTTCGACCAGTTAAATGGCCATCTTCAGATCCGAAAGTACACAGAGGGCTACAGGCCAATGTTCATAATATAAATAGTAGATGAAATTAATGGCTCCATAATAGCTGTAACAGTACAAACCACATGATAGAAAGAAGTGTCTACATTGGTTATTAAAGTGAGACGCTTTGTTGTCACAATCATTATACAATTCCAAACTGTAAGATAAAACCCAATAAAGCTTACGAAAATAATACACAGATGCCAATATAAAGTTATGTACAGAGGATTATACCTTAGAAATTGTAGAACTTGAGGCAACATAAGGAGCAATCTTGTCTGTTGACAGTATTGGAAGAAGCAAGCTATTTGGCTGGTAGCAATAGGCAGACTGACTGGTACTGTGCATACTGACTTTTGATTTATTGAAGCTGTCACCAGATGGTAGTTCAGTAAACATACAGTACTTTTATAGAGTAAAACAATAAAAATATGCAGTAGTTTAAAAAGAGAGGTAGAATATATTACAATGTTTTGTATGCAAATACATGAAAGCTGCACAGATAGGCAGAGTAGTGGTTGACTTAGGCGATAAAGACCTGGCATTCTGATAGTGCAATACATCTGACTATATGTAAACAATTTAACATAAAATCTGAGACAATACATCATACAGTAATATTGCTAACTTAGTTATGACGCTGAAGTCTCGATTTTATACCCAAGATGCGACAGAGGGGATCGCATAAACCAAAGTTTGTTTAGAGGACTGTGTCAAGTTTCATCACACGAGAAGGAAGTCTTCTGATGACCGACAAGTTTAAAGTTAACAATCGCAAGTAGACAATGCTTTAAACCACATACGGAACATGTGGCTGTATGCGAGTGGAACGCGGACTTTGTCACGTGACAGATGAATCCGGACAGAACACTGGAAAAAAAATTGACCTCCAGCAACTTCTCCTTCTCTAGAATGAATCAGTCAACCATTAAATCGTACCTCGTTGCACCTGTATCTCAATCGATCAACCCATCTACTCTCGGTTACCCTTTAGCGTTGATGCAAGTAAGTGTGGAGATGAATAGTTCTCTGTCCTCCTGAAAAGCACCAAATACAGTATTCAACTCGCGTGTATCACTGGTACCTCAATAGACATACATTATAATACTACCTCAACAGAAAAAATTGATTGCCTCCCTGATTCCCTTCCTTTCGATGCCACCATTTTCCCGGATTCCTCTTGTTGCCACATGCATGATCCCATGTATAAATTGTTCGACGCAAACCAGAAGATACGCAAGTACTTCCTCAATTTCCCCACATTTCGGTGTATATTCGGTCAATTTATACTTATGCCCTCGTCATTTTTCGCAGGACCAAACTTCAAACGGATTCATTCTAGAGAAGGAGAAGTTGATGGAGGTAAATTTTTTTCCCAGTGTTCTGTCCGGATGCATCAGTCATGTGACATAGCCCGCGTTCTACTCATATACAACCACGTGTTCCGTATGTGGTTTAAAGCATTGTCTACATGCTATCGTTAACTTGTTGGTCATCAGAGGACTTACATCTCATGTGTGATGAAACGAACTTTGCTTTATGTGATCCCCCTGTCGCATCTTGGGTGTAAAATCGATATTTCAGCATCATAACTAAGTTAGCAAGAGGAGCTTGTGAGGCGCTGCAATCCCCGTGTACACAATTGCCCGACAGATGTGGTGCTTATGGAGTTAGTGACGGAATGACTTGCAATTTTTACATGTCGAGGATGCTGCTGCTAAACATTTATCTGTTTCCATGTAGGATGTATCCCTTGCTGCAAACGATCATTTAATATAGACCTTATGGAGGGATGGTATAATTTCTGAACCGTGATCAGATGTGAACAGTGGACGCTATACGTCTCCGCAAAGCTATATTGAGCTCGTATCACGCAGAGCGAGCGTTTAACAGAAGTAGTTTGTTTTTCGTTTTACGGTTCTATAAGACAGTTCATCGAAGAGAAACTGGGAAGAAGAATGTATGTCATGCGCTTGAAATATATTTCTCACAATGCAATATTAACAATGCTATAATCCATAAAACTGATAGGTCGGAAACGTAGACGATCTAACATTATAGACCCGTTTTAAGTGCGGAACGTTGTAGCCTTAGGAGTGGACCGAGCGAGGTGGCGCAGTGGTTAGACACTGGACTCGCATTCGGGAGGACGACGGTTCAATCCCGCGTCCGGCCATCCTGATTTAGGTTTTCCGTGATTTCCCTAAATCGCTCCAGGCAAATGCCGGGATGGTTCCTTTCGAAGGGCACGGCCGACTTCCTTCCCCGTCCTTCCCTAATCCGATGAGACCGATGACCTCGCTGTCTGGCCTCCTTCCCCGAAACAACCAACCAACCTTAGGAGTGGGTGTGTTGATATTCTCTCTCTTACCAATACCTTCCAGGTAACGATCCTAGACTCTAGAACAATACTTTAGAGTTTATAGCTTGGATGATTTACGTAAAAATGTGTCGAACTCAATCTGTCTGGAACTACATTGCGTATAAAAATGAATACTTTCTTGTTCTTCTTAACTACTGAAGTGAAAACCTTCGGGCTCCCCTGCCTCTTCAGTCATTTCCCGAAAAGGAAAAGCATTTCCTTCGGCAGCGGCTGTTGCTGGGCGCCCAGAGGTACCTTCATCTTCCTAAGGATTTTTTCGATTCTGAATTCGTTGCAGACTTGAAAGACAATGCCCAATGAAACAGAAGAATCCTCAGATGCCAAATATAACTGCAGAAATTTTCTGTTTTAGCGACATAGCTAAAAGTGACAATGTCGTACGGTGCATGGCGTGGAAGACATATTGTTCAAACTTTTGAAAGTATCTCAATCAGATGCTGCTGTTATTCATACATATATACGGACTTAAACTCAATCATCCTCGATATTTTCGAAGTGACACTTGTAATCGGAGATGCTGTATTACGTTGTCGGTGAAAGAACATAATTTGATCGAATAATTTCATTTGTTTTTCACGTGTTATACATCTGCTGCTTCACATTTCGTAATGTACGGAAAAGTAACGGAAATATGGCACAAAAAAACAAATAATTTAACAGTATAATCAAAGGGTAGAGTGAACCATGGGCGCCCGCAGAAATTGTTCCAAGAAAGGACAAGTTCAGAACTTGTCATACTTGAAAAAGATAGCGAGTCTGAAAACATGTCATGCCCCAAGAACTAAATTTGGCAAGAAGTTCTTCTTAACTGTCTGCTATTACATTATGGCACTTTGAAATCTGTTACTATACATCGATAAGGAGTGCTAAGCTCGTCGACATGGTCCCATCTCGAGAAAACTGGTGCACTTGGACGGATTAGGACTCGGGAAGCTCTATTCATCACGAGACGTGGAGTGTAGTGGTATATTTCTGATCGGTTGCAGATTAATTCGGCAACGGTGCTGCATGGCAGGATGGTTGATGACATTTTACCCTAAGACAGGAAGAATGCTACGTGACTCCCATACACAGAGAGATGGATCGTACATTAAGTACTATGCTCAAGGTCTTAGAAATATGTAGAGCGCTGTCTGGTATACTATGATGATTTATGTGTTTGAGAATTAACAGTGAATGGGCGTACTGAGCAGTGATCTATCCATGTTCGCAATGATACTCACAGAGTAGAGAAGGGATGATTTAGCTGTGATACTGAAATTGGGGAAACATGCTATCACATGATTGGCCGGTGTTGGAGTTACGCCGGCCGGAGTGGCCGTGCGGTTCTAGGCGCTACAGTCTGGAGCCGAGCGACTGCTACGGTCGCAGGTTCGAATCCTGCCTCGGGCATGGATGTGTGTGATGTCCTTAGGTTAGTTAGGTTTAATCAGTTCTAAGTTCTAGGCGACTGATGACCTCAGACGTTAAGTCGCATAGTGCTCAGAGCCACTAGTTGGAGTTACTGTAAAATTGGTAAAACTGGTTGCTTAATATTACAGTACATGGGTGGTGTCTTTTCCATTCCATCCGTGCATTGGTGCACTGTTGGTTATGACATAATGAATGACTGATAAGTCTTGTTTGAGCTGTGGCATGAGTTTTGTGGATGGGTGACAGCTTCTGGGGGTTGCTAGCAGCGAAACAGCGATCGCGTACATAAGTGCAAAATGAGGAATGCAGAGCCATCATCTGTTTCGTCGTTGTAACAGATCAGTTTAAATGTAGAGGTCGTCAATAGCTTTCGGACATCAATTTGGAAATTCCCCACAACGCTGCCAAAGTTCTCTAGTTTCCTTATGTTGTAAGTGTCTTTTATTTAAAATCATCCACCGTGTGTCGCGTATTATCGTAGTTACAGTAAGAAAATGGTTTACACCGTGCAGTGTCTAGTCTTCTGTGAGAGGCCGTCGATCAGATCGTCTTTAATGTCAGTTTAAAATGTGACACAGGCATCGAAGTCGTGGCAGAAAAAATGAAATGTTTGGAGTTGTACAAAAGCGTGCTAGAAAACAGTGTTTGAAACAACTAAATGGGACCAGAGGGAGCATCTCATGCGATCATTGGTCTAGAGTATAAGTGAACAAACTTTAAAGTGGTCTCTGCGTTGCCTGTATATTTAATAGGATCGTGTCATAGAGACAACAGCAGTAGCAGTAGCAGCTTGATGCGAGGGTCTGGGTACACCGTTAGGAATGTTTGGATGGCTGCACGCTACGCAATTCTGGGGAAGTATTGTGAAATGTCTTTCTCCGCATTGGAGGACCACCGCAGCTATACGTCATTGCACGCTCATTGGTCCATAGGTGACTTGTAAATAGGATGAGCTTTAATAGTTCGTAATTTTTGTATGTTGTGGGGTAGAGGATAATAATGATACGATGTTTGGCTGATTGATTTGAATGGACGCGGATCTGTAGTATTTCTATCTAGTTTGGGGACGTAGGACATTGCGCGCATTTCCGACGAATGGTCAAAACACGCTCCTGTTGCAGTAAATGTGGTCGTTCTATTTCTACGTGGAGTGCTGAATGTGTTTTATATGTCTTTCTCCGTCTTCTGCTCAGTTCCGACTTAAATTGGAGCGATTACATGCGCGAAGCTCTAGAAATGGGTGCGGCTGCAAGATGTGTAGGGTGTGACTAAAAACATGTTTTAATTTTACTGTAGCAGATAGGTTCGAGGAAAGGTGACTCGTTTAGAGATATGAGAGTGTCTGAAATTTTATTCACTTGTGGCTATGAACCTATGCAAGTATGTGCTTGAATGCAAAGATATGATCCCAAATGATGGACGTAATTTCTAACATATAGCGTAACACTAGAGATCTGAGAAGCTAGTGTGATTTTTGTTCTTACGACCTCAATCAGCACATCATCTACTACTACTGTTTGTGCTGCTCCTCAATGAGTCATGGCCTATAACTCAGCAGATATTTTGTGGAACCTCTGATATGGTCTTGGGACAGAATGTGCTCCAAATAATAAAGAATTATCTAGTTGGGGTCAGTGTGAGGGAGTCGCAAATACTGCTTACGTGCCACGTTCCTTAGCCGAATCACTTTCAAAGTTCACTGTTTTTATCGTGAGGTTTCATCGTGGGCTTACATATTCCTACGATCATGGCCACGGTATTTGTCCTGAAAAAAGAAAACTACCTCATTCAGAGGTAATGTCGTACCACCATTTGTAAAGCGGGTATAGCTTTTAACATGGATACTTGTGTGCACCTGTAGAACAAAGAGCGCTTGTGAGAGTAACATGCAGCAATTGTTCGGATGCAGTTTTTTTCTTTAACATCTGGTCGATTACGTCTCTCTTCTATGACACTGTGGTAGGACTCGCAAGAAGAATCTAAGGGACAAGCACACCTATCGTTGAGTTTGGGTCAGTATTGTTTCGAATGGCAGGCAATGATTTATTGACTAACTTTTAAACTAAGTAGTAGCAGTGGGTGCGTGATAGGTACGTATTTGAGAATTAGGTTTATAAAGTATGTGTTTGCGGAAAGGAGATGACTACGTCCTGCTGTAGGGAAGGTATGGATTTGACTTTGAGTACTGTGATAGCAAAGGGAAGAACATGTCCAGTCATAAGGTAGGTACATATATTTCAATTTCCAGAGCCACCGCCGTCGGTAGGGTATATTTACAATACTTCGCTCACTGTCGAATAACGTACAATCGAGATTGCGATCGTAAGATGGGCGGCTTTCGTGATCAAGTGGAAATTTGAGAAGATTTTGTATGGAGGTGCGTTTGTGCTGGACCATTATTCCCTCCGATGTAAATTGTTCGGTTGACTGCTTCTGTAGATTTCGCTTCTTTATTTAGTTGAGAGAAGATCGATTGTGGTGTGTGCATCTGGCATGTGGAAGATAGGTTTGCCTGTTCTCTAGACATAGGAAAGTCCTTAGTTGGCTTGTAAATTATATGGATGATTTGGAGTATGTTAGATCAGCGAGATCAGTATTCACGGGTGGAAATATAATTTTGATGTGTTTCTTTCTAGTTAGTCAGTGGTCTAGAGCACGCTCCATGTAGCTAAAGTTTCGTGTTTGTAGAGAAATGATTTCGAGTCTATATGTTGGGAAGTCTGTTGCGTTAGCGATCGGTAGGACGCCGCCTAGTGCTTGATATGGAGAAGTATAGCGAAAATGGTATAATATTATGGCGAAAATACGTTTGTTCTTGTAATCGCCGAGTCTGGAGATGTGCATAGAAAAGCGAGCAGGCAAGGAAGCAGAGGCAGGAACGCGTTTGTGTCGAGGGGAAACGATCGCGGATTTGTAGAACAGTCCTGAGAGAGGCTTCAGCCCGCTGACGTAAAAGGGGTGACTTTGTATGGTGGGGGATATGAACTGTATGTTTACTAGATCGACACGGTACTTGGTGATATATTGCTGGGATGGTGATCGGTTTCACGCTCCAATATTCTTGCGAGTCTGGTACATATTTGATGATCTGTGGACAGTTTTGCGAGGTTTAGTTGTTGGTGCGAAATGGTGATCAGTGTAAAGTAGTTTATTACCGCTGAATGTCGAATCAGTAGAAAGAAAGAAAAGGCTGACGGTGCTTCCCTAGGAGGAGTGTAGGCATGCAGTAATTTTTTTGGGTGCTGTACAGATGTAAAAGATAACTGCACTGTTTGTCTAAAATGTGTGTATATTGTATTGTTAAGTTAGTTAGTTAAAGAATATAATAATTCCAATCCCAAAGAAAGCAGGTGTTGAAAGATGTGAAAATTACCGAACTATCAGTTTAATAAGTCACAGCTGCAAAATACTAACGCGAATTCTTTACAGACGAATGGAAAAATTGGTAGAAGCTTACCTCGGGGAAGATCAGTTTGGATTCCATAGAAATGTTGGAACACGTGAGGCAATACTGACCTTACGATTTATCTTAGGTAGCATTTGTAGACTTAGAGAACGCTTTTGACAGTGTTAACTGGAATACTCTCTTTCAAATTCTAAAGGTGGCAGGGGTAAAATACAGGGAGCGAAAGGCTGTTTACAATTTGTACAGACACCAGATGGCAGTTATAAGAGTCGAGGGACACGAAAGGGAAGTAGTGGTTGGGAAGAGAGTGAGACAGGGTTGTAGCCTCTCCCCGATGCTATTCAATGTGTATATTGAGCATGCAGTAAAGGAAACAAAAGAAAAATTCGGAGTAGGTATTAAAATCCATGGAGGAGAAATAAAAACTTTGAGGTTTGCCGATGACATTGTAATTCTGTCAGAGACAGCAAAGGACTTCGAAGAGCAGTTGAACGGAATGGACAGTGTCTTGAAAGGAGGATAGAAGATGAACATCAACAAAAGCAAAACAAGGGTAAAGGAATGTAGTCGAATTAAGTCGGGTGATGGTGAGGGAATTAGATTAGGAAATGAGACACTTAAAGTAGTAAAGGAGTTTTGCTATTTAGGGAGCAAAATAACTGATGATGATCGAAGTAGAGAGGATATAAAATGTAGACTGGCAATAGCAAGGAAAGCGTTTCTGAAGAAGAGAAATTTGTTAACATCGAGTATAGATTTAAGTGTCAGGAAATCGTTTCTGAAAGTATTTGTATGGAGTGTAGCCATGTATGGAAGTGAAACGAGGACGATAAATAGTTTAGACAAGAAGAGAATAGACGCTTTCGAAATGTGGTGCTACAGAAGAATGCTGAAGATTAGATGGGTAGATAACATAACTAATGATGAGGTATTGAATAGAACTGGGGAGAAGAGGAGTTTGATGCACAACTTGACTAGGAGAAGGGATCGGTTGGTAGGACATGTTCTGAGACATCGGGGGATCACCAATTTAGTATTGGAGGGCAGCGTGGAGGGTAAAAATCGTAGAAGGAGACCAAGATATGAATACACTAAGCAGATTCAGAAGGGTGTAAATTGCAGCAGGTACTGGGAGATGAAGAAGCTTGCACAGGATAGAGTAACATGGATAGCTGCATCAAACCAGTCTCAGGACTGAAGACCAAAACAACAGCAACAAAGTTAGTGTGTCTTACATTGTATAAAATGTGTATATATTGCATTGTAAAGATAATATGGCTTATGTTATGGCACGACTAGAGAGGATGACTGTGTGTCCTATCGTGAGGGATGTATAGATTGAGCAGATTGATAATGACGAGGGTATGAGATACAGTTTTTAAGTGGAAAATTATATGCGCTATGGATATTTAAGTACAGTCGTTAAGAGGAGAGATTACTGTACATTGATTGGTGTCAGACTGTAGCAGCAATTGTGATATTTAATTGTAGTTACAGTGGCAATATTCTTGTGAGCCTGGTATGTATTTGATAATGTGGAGAGAATTTTGCGCGTTTAACTGTCAATGCAATTTAGCGATCTGTGTAAAATAACTGCTGGAAGTCGGAGAAAGAATAGGTGGATGGTGCTTTGATACCGGTGTCATAAGTTATTGGCCGTGTAAATTCGATAAGGGCGAATCAGAATGCTCGATTCATTCACATCGTTTGTGCTGGGATATAGGAGTCTCTACATAGTGGAGGAAACATTTGCTATGTTGAAATTTGGAAGGGTAAGACGTTAGGAGCGCTGGGGAGACGGCATTCGGCGTTATTTTTGTAAATAGGTCCTGTTAGGGTAAGAATTTACGTGCATACAAGCTGAGGCATGAAGAAACTGAGCGTTAACTATTTCTCGGACAGTATACAATTCCCGAGAGGTCGACTTGGCTCTTATTTTTTTACAAAGCGATGTGACATAACATTGCGAACGTTGTTAGATGAGTTTTTAATTATGGACGTGCACTTGGCGGTGTTGCGTCAGTCACGCTGGGTAGTTAATATGGTTAAATGCATGTGTAATGTCGCGCTAGGAGCAATGAGCGCTGTGCTATTCTGTCATCCGCGGTAAAGACAAGTGGTACATGGAGATGTCTCGCATATGAGACTGGCGTGAGCGCACCTTCTGTGACGTCGGTATAACGGAGACTATAGAATCAACTTTCACATGCGTTTGGTGGCGGCGGCTCACAGGTGCGACGGAGCTGTGTCTAGGTGAACACGTATTTGGAGACGAATTTCTCAGATATGAAGTATGAAAGGGATGTGGTCGCCTCATGCTCTCGGGACCCAAGTGGGGGTCTGTGTGTGGTTTGACAGCTGACGGCCACGTCACTTTGCGCTCCTGTGGACAGGGTGTGGCGGAGGGTGCTTGCGCGCGTTGATTGCATTATTTTGCGATCAGGTCTCTAGGCTTTGATATGTGCTATTTGGACAGTTAACAAGTACTTACCGTGTCTACACATCACTGTGCTGTATTATTTAGGAGCGGTTTGCAGGTCTGTACTGAAATTATTTCGGAAAATTAGGAGTTGTTTGCCTGTCTGCAGACTGTGTATTGTTACGCCAAGCACATTGGGACTAGTCTTTTGCGTGAGTGTGATAAATACACTCAATGGCTAAATAAAATGTTCGAAAATAAATAGAGTGCACTCCTTCCTTACTCTATCCAGCAGCCCACCGCAGCCTGAGTCATTTTCACGGCATTTTCCCCTCCAGACCACGATCTTGCATTACGTCACATGAGGGATGACAGCACCATCTGGTGGCAGTAGTGTATACTAGGTCAGTTGGAGTCTAGATCTTGTGGGGGAGAAACTGGATGCAAAATAAAGACTTGTGTTCAGATCTGTTTTCCCGCCATTTCGCCCCACCATCTTGGATTATGTGATGCGCTGTGCACGTTAGTGCACATTAGTACACGTTAGCCTGCCAACAAGGGTCGATAAGGGGATGTGGTGCTGGGTTGAGGATCGTTGTGGAGACTTTAACTATTTGATTCCAAGTCCAGGTGGGTGTGGTATTGGCGAAAATTGATTCCAAGTCCTAGGTTCTATAAAGTCAAATCACGTGACTGATGCAGTAGCCAATAGGGGTGGGGAGTATTAGGTTATGAATGAACACTGCACTCATTGTGGGAAAATACGGAATTTCTCATTTGACCATTGAATATTGAAATTGTAAATTCACTTGTTGAATATGATGAAAATTAAAATAGAATGAGGTTAGATGCAGGATGTGGGTGTTACTATAGTTAGATTATTTAGAGAAGACTATGTCCGGTGCGAGTATAAAGGTCTAGGCTGGAGGCTGTGGCGTCAGTGGCTGCTTCCTCACAGGCCGCTGATGTGGCGCGTGTTCGGTTATAATGCGTGAGAGAGAGAGAGAGAGAGAGCAGACGATCTTGTGTCATCACCCGACATCACGGTAGCGCTCTCTGGTGGCCATGATAGAACTAAGTCAGTTGGGCTCTGGAGCTTGTGGTGAACACACTGGGTGCCACCATCTTGAATAACGGTACTTGTGTCACGATCTGACGTCAGGAGAGCGCCCTCTGGTGGCACCGGTATAAACTAAATCAGTTGGAGTCCAGACCTAGTGGCGAACACATTTGCTTGAAATTGGTTAAATAATAAAGACAAGTACTTTTTTCCCGTCATTTTCTTTGGTTAGTAGAGTTAAGCGTGGTGTGGTGCATTATCCTGCTGAAATGTGAACTTCGCGCCATTTTCCTGGGGGAGGGGGCGTGGCACTTTCCCACCAAAATTCAAACCTACCGCCAAAATCCACCATCTTGATTGACAACATAGCCGCCGTCTTGGATGACGTCATCGCCGCCATCTTGGATAACGGTACTTTGGACTGAAGGTGGCTTTGTTCCAATACTGGTGTACGCATCTCTTCACGTTTCCACTTCAGTATCACATCAGAAACAGTGGGCCTAGGGATGTTTAGGAGTGTGGAAATCTCATGCACAGACATATGACACAAGTGACACACAATCACCTGACCACATTCAAAGTCCATGAGTTCCGCAGAGCACCCCATTCTGTTCTCTCACGATTCCTAATGACTACTGAGGTCGCTGTTATGGAGTACCTGGCAGTAGGTGGAGCACAATGGACCTAATTTGAAAAAGTATTTTTTTGTGGATGTCCGGATACTTTTGATCACGTAGTGTACGTATATTTCTTCACCTTCCCTATCGCACTTTCACAAAAATTTATTAGGCCTACATGAAGCAAGAAGGGACCAAACATTGTTTTGTATCCCAGGCCTCCACATGGGTTAACCCAGCCCTGGCAGCTGCAGGGGGGTGGAGTGAGCAGCAAATGGTTGGTGCGTGCTAAGTTTAAGAGCTGTGTTTCCAAATGGTCATAACTGCGCACTGTCAGAATTATGTCCCTTTTTCGCATGGGTTCGTTTGCTGAGGCTTATATCTTGCAGGTGTTCTTTTTCCTCCTTAAAATGTGAGGTTATGTTAGTGATGTTTCCTTGTGAGAAACAATAGAAAAAATTTCACTTTACAAATTTAGAAATCTGATTAACTGCGTACTGCAGTACTAGTATGTAATGTAAAGTTTCTTGTTAGTTGTGCCGTTAGGCCAAGGATTGTAGCCATACATAGGTACATATCTCAAGTGTGTGTTCTTATGTGTATGACACTTGAAAAGGATTTCTCAGTAAGACTTTTGATTAAAATATTATAAAAGAGAGAAAACAATTGTAGCATGGATAAATATCTAAATTGTTTATGCCCTTTCGAGTACCGACATAAGAAATAGTTAATCATTTATTATTTTTCACAAAGAACTAGAATAGCTGTCTTTAAGTTGTAATAAAGTTTTCTGTTTTAATATTAGTATTCATTACATTTGCCTCTAAGACTCCAACAAGGCTGAAATACAGGGAATCCATAATTAAACTTACAGTTTCAAAACTACTGTGCAGAATGACTTCAGATTTGAGCAGCATATTATTGACGCAAGGGAAAACGTCATGGAATAAAAAATATAATAATACTAATAATAATAATAGTAATAATAAGAAAAATTATCAACAGGTGGCGCTGTAAGCTTCTTAACGTAAATGGGGTCGGTTACAAATGACAGATGAATCGCCATACGACAGCTTCAGTTCGAGTTGCACATTACAGCGCCCGTACTGTTGAACGTGCATGACCGTGCAAGTTCAGCAAACAACAGTTGTGGCACTCTTAGTTAGGTAAGCCCGTCCACCATGTGCAAGCTCGCACCACGTCAGATGGTCCTGAGACCAAAAATAGCATAAAAAGCAAAATAACATAGGTTTCCAATTGTCGTGAAAATGGTGCACGATATAATCAGTAAGCTGTCCACCGTTTTCTGCCAGAAGCTAAACTCGAGAAACAACATGTTCCACAACAGGTCGGAACGCCTCGGGAGCTACGTCCAGAGTGTGTTGCACAGCCCGTGCTTTTAATTCAGCTACGTTCGTAATTGGGCAGTCGACACAATATCTTTCAGATGACTCCACAGCCGGAAGTCACACAAATTAAGATCAGGTGATTTGGACGACTACGCTGTAGGACAATGAGGGCTGATAATTCTAGCAGTTCTGAAACGTCTCTGTAGCAGCTGCTTCACTGGCTGTGTAATTTGTGGAGGGGCGCCATCTTGCATCCACGCTATTGAGGGGTTGGTCTACGTTGATACGCAAAAGACTCTCATATCTTTTACCGGTAACTATACAGGTAACTGGACTCATCTCGAAAAAATACGGCTGTATCCATATACTACTGAACGCTCATTGGTTCTCGGCGAATGCGTGACTTACATGCGCAGAACACTTGTTCAGTGGAAGAGATATGTTTCACTGTAGCAAATATGAAAAAATGGTCATAGCTCTTAAGGTATGCGTTTTAGAGCCCATGTTTGACAATGTTTTCCTTATTTTGGGCCATACCATCACCTCTGAAAGTTGTGCAGCCTATAGTCTTAGCAACAACAACACCGGTACGTGTATTCCACTGTCAGATGTTTCAGAACGGTTTTCACTTATAACTTTCGAATCGGCCTTTTCCGGACGAGGGTCCCTTGCCTCAAATTGATACATTTACCCTTCTCCAACATCCCTGTAAGTTAGTAACGCCAACATGGAATCACCCCATACATGACGTAAAACGCAAAATTAATTTTACGAGGGTTGTTCGTTCAACAAGTAATGCCCCACAACTATTTAAAAGGCCATTAATATACATAGACAAACGTCTTTATTGGTGATTCACATTTATGTTTGTTCTGTGCGCCGGTGAAGTTTCTAACTGTTCCGACAGATGGCAGAGCCGAAGTACAGCGTCAAAATGGCGTCTGCATACGACTCACGTTTCAAGCAGCGTACTGTTATTGAATTTTTGTGTGCAGAAAAAGAAACTGTGGTCAACATCCATAAACGTTTGTTTGCAGTGTGCCGCGCGGGATTAGCCGAGCGGTCTCAGGCGCTGCAGTCATGGACTGTGCGGCTGGTCCCGGCGGAGGTTCGAGTCCTCCACTCCTCCCTCGGGCATGGGTGTGTGTGTTTGTCCTTAGGATAATTTTGGTTAAATAGTGTGTAAGCTTAGGGACTGATGACCTTAGAAATTAAGTCCCATAAGATTTCACACACATTTAAACATTTTTTGTTTTCAGTGTATGATGATGTTGCAGTTAGTAGGAGTACAGTTGCACGATGGGTAAAGGAAGTTACAGCCTTACGAAATGCAGAAACAGAGCTCCTTGTTCAGCCATGCACGGGGCTCCTTGTCACAGCCACTGCTCCAGACAAGCTCAATTGTGTGGATGCCATTATTCTTGCCGACCGGCGCATCACAACTCGACAGTTGGATCTACACTTGTCGGTCAGCATTGGTTGTGCGCCTGCAGTGATCGATATTCAAAGAGGTGCTCACGACACATTCCACGAATGCTCACAGCGGACCACGGGATTCAAAGAAAGGCCACTTCATCCGAATTGTTGGAGTGTTTTGAGACCGACAGAGGGGCCGTTCTGTCACGGATCGTGTCAGTCATGCAGTGAAAACATGATTGCGCCTGCCGGACAAGAGCTTTTACCAACAGGGAATACATGCTCCTCCACAACGCTGGCGTACGGCCATAGAACGTGATGGAGACTACGTAGAAAAACAGGACATGGACAAGATATGTTGATGTATATTGTCACAAAATTCTGACTCATCAATAAATATGTTCTGTGAAAAAAAAAGCGGGACATTACTTATTGAATGACCCTCGTACATCTCTATAACTTAAATGTTCGGGATTCTACTACTTGTGAACAATGTGCAGCTCAAACAGCTCCAGACATTTCTAATAAGCTATATTAAAGTGAAATGAAACTGCCGGTCGACAGAGTCTTGATACTATTACATGTGTACCCTGTCCCATGAAGAATGATACCCATGACGAGAGTTTCGTCTCGAAAATCTTTCATTACAAGAGAAGGACGGCACCCAGTTTCCAAGTCACAAGGTTCGCATCTCCATAAATCTCAAATGGCTATCGCCAGATGACATATACTTCAGTACTGCATGTCAAGGTACGGCGTTAAGTATCCAGAATTGATCGACGTGGAAAGACGGTAATTGATTAGTGAGTAATGCTAGGCTGTCATGAACTGAAGTAATAAGGACATGGAAATGAGTTGTCTCAAGCCATTAGCAGTTACAGTGACACGTGAGCTTCCAGCCTTCGGTCGTGTCATACATCCTTAAGTTGCAGATGTACCGGTTTCGAGACGCATCACAGAAAAGATGAAAATTGTGTTCGAGTGTCTTATATCCGGGGAGGAAGGGTGGCAGGAAAGCTTCGCGGACAACCTAACAGCAGCAAGGAAGTTCGGCGAGTGTAACGCACACCACAAAGCTACGTTCTGTAGGAGCTGCAACGTCTCTGCATTGTGTGAAACATGTAAGCTCATTAGGGATCCAATATTGCAAAGTTGGGCAATGTCACTGGAAACAATCATTCACAGTTACTACACAACCTAATAAATTATACAATATTGTTAGGTGCGTCCAGCGAAGCTTTCACTGCAACGGAAGTAAATTTGACCTACTTTACAGAGTTGGATGTAATGTCTTGTTTTTTCTTCCTCAGCTGTTAATTTAAATCCAATTGCGTTCACTGCATGAACAGTGAATGTTATCCGAAATAAACATTAAAATTTGTTTGTTGTGCTCAAACAATTTTTAATGGTAGGAAAACAATATTTCGAAGAAATAACGTTTGTGATGGCACCTACAGAAAATAACGTACATGGTGGGAAAACGTTGAATCTGCGAAAGTAAAAATATGTTTTTCTATTCAGAGTGTTTGTTTTAACGTGAGACAACTAATTATCTCGAAAACGACTCATCTTACGAAAAAAGGTTCTAGGTGAAATGTTAGACTAATATTAGCAAAGGGGACATCCGTCTGCGCTATAGCTGCCCACTTCCTAACCACCCCTCCTGCTTGGGCCGGGTCAACTTTGTCTTTTCAAATGGGAACCCCACGTCCCCCATTTTTATTGCATGTTTGTATTCTATATAAAAAAAAGTACAGGTTACTAAAACCTTTGTTTTCCACTCGTGGTCGGTGGTTCTGCAATCAGGTGTGCCTGCTTTTGAAATCAAGAACCGATGCATTTAATTCTACACTTCATTAACGATGTAAATGTAAAACTTTGTGTTCTAACGGTTGATATTTATGCTCGAAATTTTCTTGAGAGTTGCAGATTTCGTTGTACAGTACAATATGGTTAACCGTTGCAATGTGTGGTTAGAAACTACGTTTAGCGTGATCCAGGAACAACGACGTGGAGGTAGTAGTTTTCTGTTCCCATCGGATTGCTTTATATCGGTGAGTTCCCTTGCCTCTCATCACTGGGGTACTTGATTTCGGTGTATATCCGTAGCAGGTGCGCCTGGTCGCTTTACCTTATTACAGTGGTTGTGGTTTGTATTCCACCGAATTCAGTTACCATTGGTTCGATGGCGGCCACCAGTATCAAGAATTCCGATGGTTTGGGGACTCACCACAATCAACCTCGAAGGGAACGGAAAACTCGTTACCATTCAAGTAGCTTATTTGCCACAAATGTCAGTATCTGTCCATATTATTTATACTATACAATCACATTTGCAACTCGCAAGGAACGTTTGAACATCAGTATCAGCCGTCAGTACACAGAGGTTTACATTTACATCGTAAATGAAAAGAAAAATCAAAGGCGTCGATCACAGCACCATCTGTCGCGAATGAGAAATAACGCTTTGAGTAAACCGTATGTAGTTTTTGCTGCAAAATCCGAAAATGAAGAACTTCTTGATTCCTTTTTGAAAATACAAAGGTGACCCTTCCAACGCAGGAGGGTTTGTTTGGAGGTAGCCAGTTATAGCACAGACGGATGTCCCCTTTACTAATATCAAATTTCACCTGTAACATTTCATTTTTATGATGCGTCGTATTCGAGATATTTAACTGCCTCAGGTTAAAACTAACGCCCTATATTTAACGATGAGCAAATTGCAATGACCTCAAAATTTCTAAATCACGTGTACATATTTTGCCCCTACTAAAGTGAAAACCTTCGGGCGTCCCTGCCCCTTCAGACATTTCCCGAAAAGGAAATGCTTTTCCTTCGGTAGAGGCTGTTGCTGGGCGCCCAGAGGGACCTTCATCTTCCTAAGGATTTTTTTCGATTCTGAATTCGTTGCAAACTTGAAAGACAATGCCCAATGAAACAGAAGAATCCTCAGATGCCAAATATAACTGCAGAAATTTTCTGTTTTAGCGACATAGCTAAAAGTGACAATGTCGTACGGTGCATGGCGTGGAAGACATATTGTTCAAACTTTTGAAAGTATCTCAATCAGATGCTGCTGTTACTCACACATATATACGGACTTAAACTCAATCATCCTCGATATTTTCGAAGTGACACTTGTAATCGGAGATGCTGTATTACGTTGTCGGTGAAAGAACATAATTTGATCGAATAATTTCATTTGTTTTTCACGTGTTATACATCTGCTGCTTCACATTTCGTAATGTACGGAAAAGTAACGGAAATATGGCACAAAAACCAAATAATTTAACAGTGTAATCAAAGGGTAGAGTGAACCATGGGCGCCCGCAGAAATTGTTCCAAGAAAGGACAAGTTCAGAACTTGTCATACTTGAGAAAGATAACTGATTCGGCGAGTCTGAAAGCGTGTCATGCCCCAAGAACTAAATTTGACAAGAAGTGCAAAAAACTTATTGTATCTCAAAAGATTGATAATTATTACTTACAATTATTACAAAGGGCTTTCAAAAAGTGTTGCACAGTCGTCTCTAATTTTTTTATTTTTTGCAGAGGAGAATAAAATTTTTTGTGAACATACTTGGAACATTTAACTACACTCCTGGAAATTGAAATAAGAACACCGTGAATTCATTGCCCCAGGAAGGGGAAACTTTATTGACACATTCCTGGGGTCAGATACATCACATGATCACACTGACAGAACCACAGGCACATAGACACAGGCAACAGAGCATGCACAATGTCGGCACTAGTACAGTGTATATCCACCTTTCGCAGCAATGCAGGCTGCTATTCTCCCATGGAGACGATCGTAGAGATGCTGGATGTAGTCCTGTGGAACGGCTTGCCATGCCATTTCCACCTGGCGCCTCAGTTGGACCAGCGTTCGTGCTGGACGTGCAGACCGCGTGAGACGACGCTTCATCCAGTCCCAAACATGCTCAATGGGGGACAGATCCGGAGATCTTGCTGGCCAGGGTAGTTGACTTACACCTTCTAGAGCACGTTGGGTGGCACGGGATACATGCGGACGTGCATTGTCCTGTTGGAACAGCAAGTTCCCTTGCCGGTCTAGGAATGGTAGAACGATGGGTTCGATGACGGTTTGGATGTACCGTGCACTATTCAGTGTCCCCTCGACGATCACCAGTGGTGTACGGCCAGTGTAGGAGATCGCTCCCCACACCATGATGCCGGGTGTTGGCCCTGTGTGCCTTGGTCGTATGCAGTCCTGATTGTGGCGCTCACCTGCACGGCGCCAAACACGCATACGACCATCATTGGCACCAAGGAAGAAGCGACTCTCATCGCTGAAGACGACACGTCTCCATTCGTCCCTCCATTCACGCCTGTCGCGACACCACTGGAGGCGGGCTGCACGATGTTGGGGCGTGAGCGGAAGACGGCCTAACGGTGTGCGGGACCGTAGCCCAGCTTCATGGAGACGGTTGCGAATGGTCCTCGCCGATACCCCAGGAGCAACAGTGTCCCTAATATGCTGGGAAGTGGCGGTGCGGTCCCCTACGGCACTGCGTAGGATCCTACGGTCTTGGCGTGCATCCGTGCGTCGCTGCGGTCCGGTCCCAGGTCGACGGGCACGTGCACCTTCCGCCGACCACTGGCGACAACATCGATGTACTGTGGAGACCTCACGCCCCACGTGTTGAGCAATTCGGCGGTACGTCCACCCGGCCTCCCGCATGCCCACTATACGCCCTCGCTCAAAGTCCGTCAACTGCACATACGGTTCACGTCCACACTGTCGCGGCATGCTACCAGAGTTAAAGACTGCGATGGAGCTCCGTATGCCACGGCAAACTGGCTGACACTGATGGCGGCGGTGCACAAATGCTGCGCAGCTAGCGCCATTCGACGGCCAACACCGCGGTTCCTGGTGTGTCCGCTTTGCCGTGCGTGTGATCATTGCTTGTACACCCCTCTCGCAGTGTCCGGAGCAAGTATGGTGGGTCTGACACACCGGTGTCAATGTGTTCTTTTTTCCATTTCCAGGAGTGTATAAGTTGGTGTGGAAAAGTATTTTCTTTTATTTACAGGTGAGCCATAATGAAATGTGAAGTAGATGTCAGGTCACAACAACGATCAGTGATGGAGCTCAAGATCGGCGATGACTCTGCCACATCGCTGCAGTCATGGACTGTGCGGCTGGTCCCGGCGGAGGTTCGAGTCCTCCCTCGGGCCTGGGTGTGTGTGTTTGTCATTAGGATAATTTAGGTTAAGTAGTGTGTAAGCTTAGGGACTGATGACCTTAGCAGTTAAGTCCCGTAAGATTTCACACACATTTGAACTTTTTTTTTCTGCCACATCGATTCACAGGAAGTTGCTCCCTGTTTATGGGGAGGACATCGTGGATCGCAGCAGCATCCAACGGTGGTTGCAGGGGTTTAAAGAAGGTGATTTCTCTCTACTGGACAATCCACGATGTGGCAGAACATCGACGGCAGTGAGTGATGTGAATAAGGAGATCATTGATCAAATCATCCAAAATGACACATGTGTGACGACACGACAGGTTGCTGAAATGACTCGTTTGTCATTGGGTAGTGTGGTATCATTGCTACAGTCACAAGGGTACAGAAAAATATGTGCACGTTGGGAGCCTAGATTATTGACAAGAGAAATGAAAAAGACGAGGAAGAATGTGTGCGAGGGTCTCATGAAGAACTTTGCTGAACAGAGGAAACGTGTTTTGATGGCGTCATTACCGAACCTGAGAGCAAAACCCAATCCATGGAGTGGCGTCATCCAGGTTCCCCTCGGAAGAAGAAACCACAACTTTCACGAAAAGCAGGCCGAAAAGTGATGGCCTCCTTCTTCTGGGACCAGTGTGGTGTCATTTTCATTGACTTTTTGGAACCTGGTTCCACAATTAACGGCGACCGTTACTGTTTGTCATTGGACAAGCTGCGACGTGTCATCAAGACCCATAGACCACAGCTCCAGGGTCAGCTTAGCAGACTATACCATGACAATGCCAAACCCCATACAGCCCTTATGACGCAGGAGAAAATCAGGAAAATGGGTTGGAAAATTCTTCCTCATCCTCCCTACACTCCGGACTTGGCTCTGTTTGATTTTTACCTCTTTGGTCGTGTGAAGGCCCACCTGCGCGGTAAAACATTTGATAGTGAGAAAGATCTTATTTTCTGTGTCAAGCGGCGGTGGAAAAGTCAATCCCCAGAATTTTACCAAAGTGCATTTACATCATGGAAAGAACGTTGGGCCAGATGCGTCACAGCTGATGGAGGCTACATTGAGTAGGCTCAATGTATAGCTAAATGTTCCAAGTATGTTCATAAAAAATTCCATTCTCTTCCTGCAAAAAATAAAAGAAAATTAGAGACGACTGCGGAAAACTTTTTGAACGACCTTTGTACTTTCAAGGTAGGTTACTTTGCTATCTGACCGGTAAGCATATTTCAATAGTACAGGCGAAGTACAACTTTTTATGCTATTGAAACTTGTCATACCTCTTTTTTATTCAACGACCTGAAAGTACATCCCCATATGATTAAACCGGGTTATCCAATTAGTTATGAAATGAAGCTAGAAAAATCCACAAAAATAATTTATTCATACACTCATAATGTTCGGTTGAAATTGGATATAAAAAATCTGACATAAGAAATAAGCCAGAATTAATACCTATTATAAAAATGTATGTGTGTATTTTTTTTTTTTTTTTGCCTGTGTATGTTCCACATCTCCTCCTAAACCACTGCTCCAATTTCAACCAAACTTGGTACACATAGCGCTTACTGTTAGACAACAATCGTTTTGTGTTCATAGTTCAGGAGATACGACATAATAAATAATTAGATGCGTGAAGAACTGCTTCATCGTGCATAATGTTTAAATGTATTTTTTGTGCTATTGACTGTATTTACCATAAATTGTGGAGGCAGTATCCATATATGCCACTAAATGGACCTACTAAAGTATATTATGGTAAGGTGACCATATTTTTGGAAGGTGAAGCTGGGACCAACATGGGTGCCCATATAAATATGCTGCAGATACATAATATAGTCCAAGAAATTTATTAAAAAGTTCGTGTATATGTAAGAGAGAAGCCCCTCCCTCAAACTATGACACTATTTGTATGAAATTTTGTGTGCGCTTTTCTCTTGCTATATTCCAAGTAGGAAAATAAAAATTCTGTTTCACCACGTCCAGATGACTTACTATACCTGTTCTTGACGCCCAAAACCTGTAAATCACACGTATTTGCGACGATTGTTTTCGTATCTGGCTTTACGCAGAAACTCGTTTTCTTCCAGTTGCATTTGGCGCCAGTGGCCAGTTAATTCGTACGAGATAACTCGTAGCTGGCAGCCATCGTGTTAGGCTCTACAATCAGGCACTACGTAACTTGATGAAGCTCTTATGAATCGTATTGTATGGGAGATATGAAGTCATAAACTCTGGGATATATGAAAAACTGCCGCATTGTGTACGACGTTTAAGTTTATTACTTCTTTTCTACCAAATCTATTCGCAACACATTTTGCACACAGTATCAAAATATTCCGATGAATGTATCTATAAAATTTTACGGTTGTATGACACATAGATCGGGAGATACGACGTCATAAACAATGAGATGCGCGAAAAACTGTCGCATCATGCATGAAGTATTAATACATTTATTCTTTACTACGAAGACACTCCTTAAGATCCGAGTCAGCTTAAGGGAATCCGTGACATCTGGCAGTCCTTTTGACAGCTTTTAACTGCGAAGCGCAAACGGCTGTAGGCGAAAATGATAGCTGTCCCTAGAGCTATGAAGGGGCACAACAGAAACGTTTACAAAAGAGGGATGTAGACACGCAAAGCAGCTGCGTCCAGCCTACAGACACTGCCTGGGATTATGTTTCTTCTTATGGATGCTGTACTTATACATTTGTATATTAGCATTTTTTTGTACGACAGTTTCATAATTTCAAAGGTGTTTTCAGTAATATATGGAAATGAATTTTTTTAAAATTCCCCTACAAAAACAGTTTATTTTATGTTTTCGATTCTAAAAAAAAAATGGCGAAGTGAATAATCAGGCAATGCCGGGTTTGTCAGCTAGTAACTGAAAAAAATCCTATTGGAACTTGATAAATTTTCAGATTCCCACACTTAAATAGCACTCATAAAATATTAAAACTATTAACTGATTTTATTAATTTAAAAAAATTAACGAAGCAGCTGAGCAACGAAAAACAGCAACAAGCATGCTTTTAAATCTTTGAAGTTACTTCACGTATGTCACAGATACAATCATTTAATTCCAACCTCGACACCTATTCTTAGTTTAAAGATTTAATATTTAACAATAACAAAAATTAAGATAAACCTAGCAACCTCCTCAAAGCGACGAATTCAGGAGCTGCTAAGCCTTTGCTGTAGATGTATCCACTATTGTCCTCCGAACGTACATGCTCGGCGTAGATGATTTTGCGCTGATGAAATTGACGCACAAAACTATATTTAATGTTGATGTGCCTCAACAGACGATGTTCACATTTCTTCAGTAACCGTATTCAGGGCTCAAATATACGAATTGGCAGCTGGAGTGTAATTCCAATATCGTCCAGCAAGATTTCAGCCACAGGAACTCATCAGCAACTGTTGCCATAGCTACATACGCTGGAGCGCCAAAGAAACTAGTACAGGCATGCTTATTCAAATACAGAGAAATAAACGCAAAAGACGGCACTGAGGTCGGCAAGTCCTATGTAAGACAACATGAGTCTGGCGCAGTAGCGATAAATTGGGATTTTCCCGTACGACCATTTCACGAGTGCAACCTGAATATCAGGAATCGGGTAATACTTCAATCTCCGATACCGCTGCGGCGGGGAAAAGATCCGGCAAGAAAAAAATGTTCAAATGTGTGTGAAATCTTATGGGACTTAACTGCTAAGGTCACCAGTCCCTAACCTTACACACTACTTAACATAAATTATCCTAAGGACAAACACACACACTCACGCCCGAGGGAGGGCTCGAAACTCCTCCTGATCAGCCGCACAGTCCATAAGTGCAGTGCCCTAGACCGCTCGGCTAATCCCGCGCGGCGATCCGGCAAGAATGGGATCAACGACTGCCTACACTACGCTTGTCCGTCCCCTTTTAGAATACTGTTACTCGGTGTGGGATCCTTACCAGGTAGGACTGACGGAGTACATCGAAAAAGTTCAAAGAAAGACAGCACGTTTTGTATTATCGCGAAATATGGGAAAGAGTGTCACAGAAATGATACAGGATTTGAGCTGGAAATCACTAAAAGAAAGGCGTTTTTCGTTGCGACGGAATCTTCTCACTAAATTCCAATCACTAGCTTTCTCCTCCGAATGCGAAAATATTTTGTTGGCACTGACCTACATGGGGCAGAACGATCACCACGATAAAATAATGGAAATCAGAGGTCGTACGGAAAGATACAGGTGTTCATTCTTTCCGCGCGCTATACGAGATTGGAATAATAGAGAATTGTGAAGGTGGTTCGATGAACCCTCTGCCAGGCACTCAAATGTGATTTGCGGAGTATCCATATAGATGTAGACGTAGATGTAGATGTAGACGACCGAAGAGAAGCGTTCAACGTGACAGAACTGCAACCCCTCCGCAAACTAATGCAGATTTCAATGCTGGGCCATCAGCAAGCGTCAGCGTGCGAATCATTCAAAGAAACGTCATCAATATGGGCTTTCGAAGCCGAGGGCCCGCTCATGTACTCTTGATGACTGCACGACACAAAGCTTTATGCCTCGCCTGGGCCCGTCAACGCCGACATTGGACTGTTGATGACTGGAAACATGTTGCCTGGTCGGACGAGTCTCGTTTCAAATTGTATCGAGCGAATGGACGTGTACGGGTATGGAGACAACCTGATGAATCCATGGACTCCGCATGTCAGCATGGGACTGTTAATCTGGCGTAGGCTTTGTAATGGTGTGGGGCGTGTGCAGTTGGAGTGATATAGGATCCCTGATGTCTCTAGATACGACTCTCACAGGTGACACTACGTAAGCATCCTGTCTGATCACCTGTATTCATTCGAGTCCATTATGCATTCCGACGGACTTCGGCAATTCAAGCAGGACAATGCAACACTCCACACGTCCAGAATTGCTGCATATTGTCTCCAGGAATACTCTTCTGAGTTTAAACATTTCCGCTGTCCACCAAACTCCCCAAACATGAACATTATTGAGCATATCAGGGATGCCTTACAACGTGCTGTTCAGAAGAGTTCTCAACCCCATCGTTCTCTTACGGCTTTATGAACAGCCCTGCAGGATATATGGTGTCAGTTCCCTCTAGCACTACTTCAAACATTAGTCGTGTACATACCATGTGATGTGTGCAGGCTTCTGCGTGCTCGCGGGGGCCCTGCACTATATTAGGCAGGTGTACCAGTTTCTTTGGCTCTTCAGTGTATTTTGCGTGTTTAGAAGACAAAGCAACACTATGCTGTTTCTTCGTTGCGCAACAGATGGTGTTTCCAAAAAATTGTAACAGAAAACCAGAGGTAGACCTTGCGTCTT
Organism: Schistocerca piceifrons; assembly: GCF_021461385.2. Classification (NCBI taxonomy): domain Eukaryota; kingdom Metazoa; phylum Arthropoda; class Insecta; order Orthoptera; family Acrididae; genus Schistocerca; species Schistocerca piceifrons. The sequence continues at coordinate 404,631,634 of NC_060141.1, read as the reverse complement.
CCTATTTGTTCCAGGTTGCATCAGCAAATGCCAGGAGAACTTCTTGATTCCATTTTGTGAATACAAATCTGACCCCGCCAACGCAAGAGGGGTGTTAGGGGATGGCCAGTTGTAGGACAGATCGGTGTCCCTTTAAATAATATTAATATTCACCTAGAACATTTTATTCGTACGATGTATCGTTATCGAGATATTTAACTATCTCAAGTTAAAACAAACGCCCTGTACGTAACAATGAGCTGATCACAATGACTTCAAAATTTCTAAATCACATGTATATATTTTGCATCTACTGACATGGAAACCTTCGGGCGCCTGTGGCTCTTGTCATTTTTCGAAAAAGAAATACATTTCCTTCGGGAGTTTTGTATCTCTGCAACCTGCAAACCAAACCCGTTGTGTCTTTCAGCTCTTCAGGAATAGCCACGGCTTCAGGAATAACCATGTATATATACTCCTAGAGTAATCTGTGAAGAAAAGCGTTGGTGACATCAAATTGTTCCAGAACATGTACTTGTTGGATTGCAATGACTAGCATTGTTCTGACGGTGCGTACATTTTCTCATAGTCAAATCCTTTTTTCTGTGGGCATCCTCTAGCCACAAGTCTAGCCTTGTGTTTTATGAGATCCCTATCCATATCCATCTGTTTAAACAACCGCCGACTGCCGATGGCCCTCCTTCCAGGGTGTAATTAAACAAAGATACAACTCTTGTTTTCCTTTATAGAGTAAGTCTCATCCAGTATAGCATTATACTAGTATTCCTTATCTTCACGTTGTGATTTCCTTATAACTTTTCAGTATGTCATCGACAAATGAATCAGTATTCAATACGAGATCAACAAAGTCATCCAGGTATTTAGGAGGGTTCTTCTTTTCTTCTTCCTGGTAGAAAGTCGAACAGCATCCGTTCACATTTCTTCTTGGCAGTCGGCCGGAGTGGCCGAGCGGTTCTAGGCGCTACAGTCTGGAACCGCACGTCCGCTACGGTCGCAGGTTCGAATCCTGCCTCGGGCATGGATGTGTGTGATGTCCATAGGTTAGTTAGGTTTAAGTAGTTTTAAGTTCTAGGGGACTGATGATCTCAGAAGGTAAGTCCCATAGTGCTCAGAGCCATTTTTCTTCTTGGCCACTGGTCAGTTCGAGTATGGGACTTCTTTCATGACCCCCATCATCTTAAACATCTTCTTCAGTGAATTCTCCTTCGCTTCGTCTTCGCGTTCCTTCTGTGATGATTTTTGTCCACATTCCGGAATCCACTCCTCAGTCGGTGTACTTTCAAAGTCAAATCTTTCTTAGCAGAAAACAATGTACCTTCTTGTGACCATTTTTCCGCTCTCTGGACACCAAAGTTTGTAGCCATTACGACAATAGCCAGTGAAGTAGCAATACAGGGACTCTGCTGTCAAACGTCCCTGTTCTCAGTACCTTTGGTAAGCAATACATCCAAATACTCCCAGCCTGCTCGACTTCGTTTTCTCGTTGTATCACAAAGCTGCAGGAATCGTTCCTTCCAAAGCCAAAGAAGGACATCTTTTAAGTAGTACTTAAGGACGAACGGGTTCTGACCAGAACATCTTCCTTAAATTACATGGGAGTATCAAAAAGTAAGCTCTCTCAATAAGAGTTCTGTTCACTCGTTCCGAGTCACCATTCTGCTGAAGAGTATACCTGATTGTAAGCTCAAACTGTACCCCTTGTTGCCACGCGGGATTAGCCGGCATGGGTGTGTGTGTTTGTCCTTAGGATAATTTAGGTTAAATAGTGTGTAAGCTTAGGGACTGATGACCTTAGCAGTTAAGTCCCATAAGATTTCACATACATTTGAACATTTTTTTGTACCGCTTGTTCTTCGGAAAACTGCTTCAACTCGTTCGGCATGTATTCATGACCATTGTCACACCAGTCTTCTGATCTACAAGTTGAAATGAACTGTATCCATGGCGTGAAACATCTTATGATAGTGAGTTACCTTTCGACTTTGATTCCAGTGCGTAGGCCACTGTGAAATGCGTAAAGTGGTCGACCGATTCTGGTGTGACTGGCTCACACAGGTCACTGTGGATCATCTCAAGAGGTCTGGCGGCACGTTTCGTAGTGTGATTGTATGACAGCTGTGATTGTTTTCCTTCGACACAATCTGAGCACCGTTCCATGGGGATTGTTGCAACTCGCGACTGCAGGCGTTTAATGTAATCATAATGGAAATGGCCCGATCTGCTGTGCCACAGTTTCTCATTAGTTTCAGTTGAAGGAGTTGACAAGACTTCCGTTACAAAAAATTTAAAACATGTAGCTGAGATTCATTCCTAGCTTCTTTCCCTTTTTTAATTTAATTCTGAGCTTTTTCAAACGTTAAACTAAAACCACTCATTTCCAGTTTTCTAACTGACAGCAAATTATAATTAAGATCAGGCGTGGATAAAACATCTTTAATCGTTATCTAAATTTCCTTTTTTCTTTACATTAATTTCTCCTTTTACTTTAGCCTCAAGAAAAATGCTTGACTTAGCTATTTTAACTTTAATTGGTTGTTCCAATTTCTTTAAATTAGTGAGAGATATCTTACTGTTTCAAGTGTTCCGTTGCTCCAGAGTCCAAGAAACAATTTATGTTGTTCGCTGTTTGATCTTCACTTGATGCTTGAAAACAAGAACTATCCCCTCTTTGATGTTAGCCACAATCACTGAACTGCTATTTCCTGTGTTCTCGTTAGGTAACTTAACTCTACTGTTAACTCATCTGTCAGTGACTCCAGTCGAACGTAAATCTCAAATCAGTTCATCAAAATTTAGAAAGTGATTAACTAGCGTATCATTTGTTGCACTAAATTTCGTAGTGTAACAGTTGTTTTCACAACAATAGTTGCAATTCTTTTTCTCTGAGACGTGTTGCATAGAGATGGTTATAAATCAAAAGACGTTATCTTATCTTTCACATATTCCACGTGACTGTCGGCAATGCTTTAAATAAGATGAGACTTACATTTCCGATCCTGTTTAGCCATTTCAGCCAGTCATGCTTCTTTTGCGACACGCTGCGTGTCCTCCTCTTCGCCCACAAAACCCACCTTTCTGAGATAATTCGCTTGCACAAATGGTAAAAGTTCCAGTTACTCGAGAAGAGTTTCCATATTGAATTTACAGTGTTGAAATTTGTTCCATCGAATAAAGGAATACAACATTTTTCCACTTCAGTTGGCATCTCGAAAAAGTTGTAGGTGAGAATCCACTGGTGGCCGGGTATTTCATTACAAATTCCGTTTTAAAACAAACCTGGATCCATAAACTGATAACTTTTCTTTTTATCACACTTAAATAACAGTCACAAAATGTTGAAACTGTTGGATTCATTTTATTAAATAAAAAATAACTGAAACAACGAAGCAACGAAAAACTGCAACGATCTTGCTCTTAAATCTTTCAAGTTACTTATCGTTAGTCACAGATATTATTATAAAATGTAATCTATAACGGATATCAACAAAAATGCCACATTCATATGCCACTAAGTTGGGAAACGGGAAATAAACTTATAAAAATGCTTATTCAACTTTGAAGCCCCTTATAACAGTTTGTTCGCTCATAAAATTTCATATCTGTTCATGTTTATAGATTTATTGCATTACTTTCTTGATTTCTAGCTTTTAGTGATGGCTGACATAACTGAATTTGAACAAAATGTGTTTTGAAAGCTACATTTCTTTTTGGGGTGGGTAGATAATGTGTAGCCTGGGCCAGTATATGAATGTGGGTAACCTCTCAAATGCATCCAAAAATTTGCCAGTAGAATTAACTTCTAGCAGCCTAGGACTGCCACAAGGTAATTCTCGTCCCTGCAGAAGTTCCTGACATTCGTAAATGTCTTTCCCACTAATTTTAGGCATGGACAAAAAATTATCTTTGCTGATGACAGAAATACACTCCTGGAAATTGAAATAAGAACACCGTGAATTCATTGTCCCAGGAAGGGGAAACTTTATTGACACATTCCTGGTGTCAGATACATCACATGATAACACTGACAGAACCACAGGCATATAGACACAGGCAACAGAGCATGCACAATGTCGGCACTAGTACAGTGTATATCCACCTTTCGCAGCAATGCAGGCTGCTATTCTCCCATGGAGACGATCGTAGAGATGCTGGATGCAGTCCTGTGGAACGGCTTGCCATGCCATTTCCACCTGGCGCCTCAGTTGGACCAGCGTTCGTGCTGGACGTGCAGACCGCGTGAGACGACGCTTCATCCAGTCCCAAACATGCTCAATGGGGGACAGATCCGGAGATCTTGCTGGCCAGGGTAGTTGACTTACACCTTCTAGAGCACGTTGGGTGGCACGGGATACATGCGGACGTGCATTGTCCTGTTGGAACAGCAAGTTCCCTTGCCGGTCTAGGAATGGTAGAACGATGGGTTCGATGACGGTTTGGATGTACCGTGCACTATTCAGTGTCCCCTCGACGATCACCAGTGGTGTACGGCCAGTGTAGGAGATCGCTCCCCACACCATGATGCCGGGTGTTGGCCCTGTGTGCCTCGGTCGTATGCAGTCCTGATTGTGGCGCTCACCTGCACGGCGCCAAACACGCATACGACCATCATTGGCACCAAGGCAGAAGCGACTCTCATCGCTGAAGACGACACGTCTCCATTCGTCCCTCCATTCACACCTGTCGCGACACCACTGGAGGCGGGCTGCACGATGTTGGGGCGTGAGCGGAAGACGGCCTAACGGTGTGCGGGACCGTAGCCCAGCTTCATGGAGACGGTTGCGAATGGTCCTCGCCGATACCCCAGGAGCAACAGTGTCCCTAATTTGCTGGGAAGTGGCGGTGCGGTCCCCTACGGCACTGCGTAGGAGCCTACGGTCTTGGCGTGCATCCGTGCGTCGCTGCGGTCCGGTCCCAGGTCGATGGGCACGTGCACCTTCCGCCGACCACTGGTGACAACATCGATGTACTGTGGAGACCTCACGCCCCACGTGTTGAGCAATTCGGCGGTACGTCCACCCGGCCTCCCCCATGCCCACTATACGCCCTCGCTCAAAGTCCGTCAACTGCACATACGGTTCACGTCCACGCTGTCGCGGCATGCTACCAGTGTTAAAGACTGCGATGGAGCTCCGTATGCCACGGCAAACTGGCTGACACTGACGGCGGCGGTGCACGAATGCTGCGCAGCTAGCGCCATTCGACGGCCAACACCGCGGTTCCTGGTGTGTCCGCTGTGCCGTGCGTGTGATCATTGCTTGTACAGCCCTCTCGCAGTGTCCGGAGCAAGTAAAGTGGGTCTGACACACCGGTGTCAATGTGTTCTTTTTTCCATTTCCAGGAGTGTATTATAGTCACTGAGAAAACAAGAGGACTCCTTGCAGAAAAAGCAAATGAAACACCCGAGGAAGTTTACAAGTGGGCAATAAGCAATAAAGTGACACTGAACATAAAGAAAACAAATGTAGAGGGAAATGCCACTATTAAATTAAATGTAGATGGCACCTCTGTATACAGTGCAACAGATACAGAATTTCTAAGAATGAGTATTGATTCTCAGCTGAAGGGGTGTGAACACACAATGAACTTGCAAACAGAATATCACCAGCTTGTTATGCCCTTAGTGTCTTGTCACGTGTGTGGAACAGCCAGTGTCTTTTTGTTATGTACTGTTCGTATGTACACTGAATTCATGGTTGTGGCACTCTTGACTGGAGAACAAGTGCACAAAATAGAAATACAGTTTTGAAACTGCAGAAAAGGGTCATAAGAACAAAAACCAAAAATAGTTGTCTAGCTCATTGTAAAAATCTGTTCAAAGCACTGGTTATTCTATTAGCTGACCACAATATCATTGCACGTGGGAGCGATGGCGCTTCGATCGGCTTTCCGTAAGTTTTTCTTGTGATATTTCACGAGAACACTCTGAAGCACTTGACAATATACAGGCGCTACCATCTTGAAATAATTCACAATGCGATGCATTTTCCTTAGTCACAATTGTACTTGTTTACTGTAACGTCACCGCGTGGTTCCGATAACAGCCACGGGAGGTCAAATGCAATAATATAGTAGTGGTCATGTAATGCACAATGTGAATACAGTTACCAAACAGTCGCACATGTCAAAAATAACGCTGGTAATCACCGCACAAACAGCTCTGTTCCTGACCAGGGAACAACAACTGTGCAATAAATTACCAAAGGATATTAAGGAAATTCCTAAAGCAAAGTTATTTAAAAGGAAGTTAAAAAGTGCCTGTTAACGCAAAAATTCTACACATTGATGGATTACTTAGTTATCATAGAGCAAGAGTTTGGCGAAAAATGTAACACAAATAGTAATAACGATAACAAAACATCAAACATTCCACATAACGCCTTTATACTACATTGTTTCTTCTTCTTTTCCTTTTGTGGAAAAACCTACTTCCAAAGCTATGCAATCTATAATACTAACACCTTATCCTCTTTCTGAGCTCAGAACTTCACGCTGATTCTGTTTTTCCGGTTGGCAAACGGGAAGCTGAGGTGCACCAAATGCGTCTGACATGAGTCGATAGTGTGTGTAATGCTATTGAACAGTGTGTTTATAGTGCGTGTGGTGTGTGCAGTGGCTGAGAGTTACAAATAAACGAATTAGCCTTTTATCATTATTAAATAAATTATTTGTGAAATAGTGCTGAACACTAGTGGTGAACCGAATAAGATAGCTCAAAAAAAAAAAAAAAAAAAAGAAAAAATGTTTCAAATGGCTCTGAGCACTATGGGACTTAACATCTGAGGTCATCGGTCCCCTAGATTTAGAACTACTTAAACCTAACTAACCCAAGGACATCACACACATCCATGCCCGAGGCAGGATTCGAACCTGCGACCGTAGCAGCAGCGCGGTTTCGGACTGAAGCGCTTAGAACCGCTCGGCCGCAACGGCCAGGTAAGATAGCTCAGATTTAAACAGAGTTGCCTTGTATTTGTGAAGGTAGTGGCTCCTATCTTCATCCAGCCATTCTGATTTAGGTTTTCTGTGGTTTCCCTAAATTATTTCGGGCATATACCGCGATGGTTCCTACTACGGCATAAGTCAAGTGGCCGGCTATCTGTCCCACCCTTGTCATTCTAGACCTGTAAGTTTGTAAATGTCTGTATATGTGAATTACTTTGTTTTTTTTTTGTACTTAAATTGTAGTACTAAGACATGTCCAATATACTTGTAAAAGAGATTTACGGATAAATGAAACTACTACTAATACTACTACTGCTACTGTAAGTTTGAGCGTAAAGTTCTTACCATAGGTGGACACAGTGAAATGAAGTAAAACTACACGATTAATACTCATATCTAAACAAACTTGTCGCACCCAGGCAGGCATAATGTCACATGTTATTCATAAGATTAGATGGGAATCCCACGCGATCAGTGACTGACCACAGCAATCTGCGATCTGCCCACACATGTGCGATCTGTGGAGAGATCGCGCGACCTGGCAACAGATTGCTACGATCTGTCGGAGGGCCTTTAGTGCAAAATGTTTCCGAATTGTGGTATGCATAAATCACCAACAATTTCGGTTTGACGATGGTGACATGCGCAGAACGCTATGCTCACTCCACAGATATTCGTGCTCTATGAGCACAAAGAACGATCTTCCTGTTCATGTCATTACTGCTAGAGGTATTTAGCTTATACACTAAATATGTCAGTGGCATGTAACATTGCTTTATTTCGTTGTACAGTTTTGCGGATTCTGATCCAAATTATTTCAAGCTACATGTGATTGTTTATTTCTCGGAGACTTTTAGTCAACGAGACTCTGTGATATTTCTTGCGGCTGCACACCCGAAACTTAATGTAACCGTCTTCGTGCCACCAAAACCTGAAGATTCACAAACTCCGTGAACTTTGCGGCTTTATCCATGGATCGTCCAAACTATAGGTCATCTGTTTTTCCTTCGAAAGCGTTTCGCTGATAATTACCGGTACGTTTAACGTAGATGCAACATCGGCGTGTGCCACAGCCATAATGAGATCCAGATCTCAGAAATGTGAACGCCAAACTTCCTATGAAAAGGTAAGTCTCGTTTTGTGCTTCTTGAATTTAGTGGCTGCTGGCCCAGTTCGTAGCGTTTTTCCGAAGTTTAATAAATACAACACATACACGTAACAGAGATTTTAGTCCTCAATAACGTACCAAGTGATCAAAAAGTCAGTATAAATTTGAAAACTGAATAAATCACGGAATAATGTAGATAGAGAAGTACAAATTGACACACATGCTTGGAATGACATGGGGTTTTATTAGAACAAAAGAAAAAAATACAAAAGTTCAAAGAAAAGTCCGACAGATGGCGCTTCATCTGATTAGAATAGCAATAATTAGCATAACAAAATAAGACAAAGCAAAGATGACGTTCGTTACAGGAAATGCTCAATATGTCCACCATCATTCCTGAACAATAACTGTAGTCGAGGAATAATGTTGTGAACAGCACTGTAAAGCATGTCCGGAGTTATGGTGGGGCATTGGCGTAGGAACTGTCTTTCAGCATCCCTAGAGATGTCGGTCGATCACTATACACTGGATAACCCCAAAGCCAATAATCGCACAGACTGAGGTCTGGGGACCTGGGAGGCCAAGCATGACGGAAGTGGCGGCTGAGCACAAAATCATCACCAAACGACTCGCGCAAGAGATCTTTCACGCGCCATCTGTCGGAAATTTTGTGAACTTTCTTCTTTTTTGTTCTAATAAAACCCCATGTCATTCCAAGCATGTGTGTCAATTTTTACCTCTCTATCTACATTATTCCGTGGTTTATTAAGTTTTCAAATTTATACTGACTTTTTGATCGCCCTGTATTACAATCTGCCAACGATGAAGTGACTTCTCGATTCCGCGACTGTAGAGGTAATGTGGTTTGGAGGCGAAGTACTCGTCATGTTTGGTGCACATTTTCATACGGGAAAGAAGTTCCTTGAAAGTTGCTTGAAAGAGAGAGGAAAGGTGAAAATGTGAGGGCACAAGATCAGATGAATAAGGTGGATCCGGAATGGCTTCCCAATCCAACTACCGTAAATTGATTTTTTTCAGCTTAGCAGAATGCGGGCGGATGTTATCGTGGAGTAGCATCACTTCACGCAGTCTTCTTGGTCTGTTCTTGGACTGCGTCTGCAAGAGGTCTCAGTTGTTTACGATAACTGGCACCAGTGATGGTTACACCTCGGGGAAGCAATTCGTAGTGCACTACACCGCCGCTGTTCCACCAGATACATAACAGTATATTTTATGGAGGTGCGCAGATCTTTTTACAGGGAATTGCTGATTTTTTTGGAATGAATCATTCTTTTCTTTTCCTCATGTCAGCATAAAGACGCCATTTTTCGTCAATAGTGACGATACAGGATAAGAACGGTCGGGTGTTATTCATGAGCCAGCTGATGAATAGCAGTAAGAGATGCACATATGGCCACCTGCTGGTTTTTGTGATTTTGGCTAAGAGCATGTGGTACTCATACACCCGATTTTTGATCTTTTTCCATTAAATGCAAATGTTGCACAATGGTGGAATGATCACAGTTCATAACGTGGATCATAGTGGATTAATGCGTTTAAACGATCTTCCTCAAACCCCAAAAGTCTTTCTGAGTGTGGAGACTCACTAATGTCGATCCACTGCAAAGCGAGAAAATCTTTTTCTTGCCGTGCTCTGCCCATTGACATTACCCCCATATACAGCGCAAATGTTTCTAGCTGCCTTCGCTGCTGTCTCCCCTCTGCTGAACTCAAACACAAGAATGTGTCGGAAATACTACCACTTCCCCCACTTGACATACCATTTTCTACCGTCCACAGCTCCATTAACTACCCCCAAATGAGAAAACGATAACTCAGATAGCAACAGCGATCAACAAATGAAAATAACAGTTGATAAATTAACCAACAGCAACCGGAATACCAATATGCAAAATAAAAAAGCTACGAACTTACGCACAAACCTAGTAGTTTACTTTATTTATGTTGTATGATTACAAAATTTCATAAGGCTACATTTCGACCATCACTTAATGTACCTTTAATTTATCAGTGGCACAATCTCAAAGAGGGAAAGATTGAACTTGTGACGTTGGCATTTGATTGTACATACCATTTAAAGGTACACATACACTTTGCTGCTGCTACTGGCGAAAATTATGGCGTTGCAGGCCGATGGAAACTCGTTTTCCGGTGAACGGCGGGTCATATCCCAGCCCTTCTATCCAGATTTAGATTTTCTGTGATTTCCCCAAATTATTTAAAATAAATGGAAACTTTCTTTGCAAAGGTACAGTTGATTGCCTTCGCTAGTCCGAGATCGAGCCCCATGTCTAATTATCTCTTCCTTCCTTACTCGCAACCGCAATTTGATCACACCTGAGTATCCACGGAGAGAGAATGTTATTACAGTTCAGCAGACACGTAGAAACAGTGACAGTCTGAAAGTGGTACGAACAATTTTACACCAAAGGCTGCATTTGCTATAAAGGGATGAACTGCCCATTCAAGTGTCAGGGAAGATATACACTGCTGGAACGTGTGGAAGTTTCTAGTAGAGCCTGAAGCCTATTGAAGTATTTTGGTTTTTCATCTCTCCAACAATGTTAGGCTGTTTGTATAGCTCTGTATTGTTGAGTCTGATCCATTACTTGGATTCTGGACTGGCGCATATATTTTCCTGAGGACCTTTCTCTCGAATGTAAGCTGTCGGTTATGGTCTTGTTTCCAACTGCTGTTAGTTTCAGAACCATGTAGTACCACTGGTACTATTAGTGTTTTATAAAGCCTTATTTTTAGTTTGTGGGATATGCTTCTAAATTTTAATAAAGGGGTTGGCAAGTAATTTTAGATGGGTTCCAGATACTATTGAAAATTTTTATTGAGGCCCAGAAGAAGGACCTCCAATTCCTTATTAATTTTTTGTTTTAATTTTTACTCACAAAAGAATATGAAATACAGTAGACAGATATATCTGTATTGAAAAATCCAGAAAAAACGAATATTCAGTACCATTTTTTAATTTTAATTTTAATTTTCCCTTACTAAATATGAAATACAATAGATAGGCATATTTGTATTAAAAATCAATGTGAGAAATTACGTTTGCTGTCTTGAGCCCGTTTCTTAAAGTTAGGTTCTCGTGGGAAGCAGCATGTGCGAATAGTGTCTTCAAGGTGGGCTGCCGTTACTTTTGAGCGATACTTTTTTTCCTAAAAATTAGTCTTTGACAATGAAATTTCACAAATATATGTGTAACCAATCACAGTTGCCAGGTATACGGCTAATTTCTGCAATTTTCGTATTTTTCTGGGACATATTTACTTCAAAATTCTTGAGCGGATGCAGTTTTATACGTTTGCAAGTAAATGTCCTCCTGCAAGTCTATTATCTCCATTTGGAGTAAAGGCTTGGAAAGGTAAAACAACTTCACAGTTACGTTCGTCCATTCTGAGGCTGGAGAAACTTCAAAGGGTGATTTTAAGAATCGCGACCGCTTCTCTATCTCTGAAAAGTCTAGGAATATTGCTGCAAATTCCTTCTTAAAATATGACATAATTTTGAGAATTTCATAGTTATTCATATATTCAGTATTGTTAGAAACTGAAAAAAAATTCTTGATTTGCAATGTGTTTTTCAAAGACATACGGCTTACCACGGAAATAAGACATCAGATCACATATTAATTTGCTTTTCTTTGCATCTTGGTATTGAGTGCATTTAAATTTTTAAGAATGTCTTTCAAGAAAGTACTGCATTCGTTTGCTAGGAGCTCCAAATGGTTTCTTGCTTCTTGTGAGTGCAAGTTTTCTAAGAAGAAGATTACTTCTTCTTTTGTTTCCCACAAACGTTTAATCACTTGACCTTTTGTTAGCCAACGAACATTGTTGTACAGCAGTATGTCAGAATGCGCTGAATCACATACAGAAAGAAACTCTTTGAACTGTCTGCACCGAAGAGCAGAACCATACGTTATAAAATTAATCAACTTGATCAACCCGTTCATTACTTCATTCAGAGTCACGCTAAGTTTTGCACAAAGGTTTGCCTGGTGAATTGTTCATTGATAAGTTAACAGCCCGGCATTCTTACCTTTGATTCTCAAAAAATTGTTCAAATGGCTCTGAGCACTATGGGACCAGAGGTCATCAGTCCCCTAGACTTAGAACAACTTAAACCTAACCTAAGGACATCACACACATCCATGCCAGAGGCAGGATTCGAACCTGCGGCCATAGCAGCAGCGCGGTTCCGGACTGAAGCGCCTAGAACCGCTCGGCCACAGCGGCCGGCCTTTGATTCTCTTCTTCTTTGCCGACCATCGCCAGGACCCCGTCATTTGAAAGAGACACCATTTTATCATAAATAATGTTAGATTTTGTCGTGAAGTCATCAAAAGTCTTCTATAAATCTTCTCCACGAATCTTACCTTACAACGGCAATATTGTTAGCAGTTCTTCCCTAAATTCTTTACTTTCAATATCCAAACATCGCACGAAAATGGACATTTGTTCTTCATCAACAACGTCCTGTAATTCATTTAGTGCTATGACGTAGCTAGGCGCTTACTCTGCAGAAGTTCGAGCAAACTACTTTTATTGTCAGCAGGTAAATTGTTGACCCTTCTTCCATTGCTTCTTACCGACAATGGAATACCTTGAATTGCGGAAACAAATTACTTTTTCTCTTCAAAAGAGCCACGGCACTTCCAACATTCAACTGTTTAATATTTATAGGTCTGAAAATGGCTTCTGGTTTTTAGCAAGCGCCCAAAACACAAGCATCGCTGCTTCTGCAGATCTTTCTTGCTGGCTCGTAGCGCTAGTTAGGAAAGTTGTGCTTTTTTTTGTAGTAATTTCTCTTGACGAGCTACCCGGAGGAAAGTTTGTATGGAACTGCTGATGAGTTGATTCATAGTGTCGCTTTAAATTGGCAATTTCAACAAGAGCGACAGTTCTTTAGCATATGAAGCAAACTGGAACGGATCCAGGCCTATCAGGCAGCGTAAAACGATACTGTTCAGTGTACTCAGTCAAAAATTTCCTATTTTCACTATCAACTTTACGCTTTTTAGGATTATGTCGATGCAAAAGAAACATTATAAGCCTCGATAATAACGGAAGCGCTTCGTGCAAGATCGCAGTAACTACTGATGAAGTGGCGGTAAAATTTGTGTACTTTATTTTGATTCGTTTTTTATAAAAATACCGGTACCCGACACCCAACACTTGCCAACGCACCTCACAGGAGCTACTTCCGTGTCAAAATGTATGCTGCCGCAGATCAAAGGAGCTGCACCGCAAAGGAGCCACTTCGATGCCAAAGATCGCCTCCAATGGGTGAACTCGCCCGAAGTTTCATAAAGCAGTTTAAGCTATCATTCGAGTTAAGAGCACAGAAAATGGTGTTTAAATGAATAGATCTTCTCCGATTTAATAGCGGTTTCGGAGGTTGCCAGGGCCGGAAATTGATTTATAAAGTTTCCTTATTCACTAAGTAAAATTCTTGTGTTGCAATTCGTATGTGCAGAGCTTTTATGTGGATCGACAGAATACTGCGCCGGCCGGCCAGCTTGCTCCCTTCCGCTCCCGCTCCTCAAAGCACTCATCTGCGCTGCTCAGTATAGCAATTGTGTATTCAGTCTGCCTATGACTAACCATTTAGAATTCTAATTATTCGGCAGTTAATTGTACACTACTAGAAAAAATTAAAAGCGTGGTGCTCAAACGAATTGTTATCTACACAAATTACTTTTTTTAATAATTTGAGTACGTAATTTATACTTTCAAAATATTTTTGGCTGGCCAGTTTTTGAGCTTCCGCTATACGGACCTGGACCGTGGTCCGCCAGTTGCCGACCAGAGAGAGAGAGTAATTGCATCTGTTTCCCGCCTTCAGTCTTGTTTTTATCTCTGCTTCAGTTGATGTTGCTTCAATAAAAATTGATCTCTGATATAGTTCACCGTCAAAGCTTGGAAGCTATGGACGTTTCTTCCTGTGGTCATGTACTCGTTCTTTTCAGTACTAATTTGTAGCCCGAACTTCGACACCACTAATTCCAAAATCTGAATACTTCTTTTCAATTCTTCTTATGTGTATGCTATTAGTACGCCAGATAGGTTATATTTTCAAAAATGTGGTCCGTTGTTGATCGTGCTGTTTTGAAACCTCTTTGGTTCTCTCCTGTTATTTCTGTCTAGTAGGAAATTTGAGAAGATCCTGTAGGGGATGCTGGGCAGTGCTGTGCCCCTATAACTGTCACATACTACTTTTCTTAGATATCTTCTCTTTGCTTTCCTTAAAGTGGCCATGTTCGCGCTCGTATTTCTTCGAACTTTCGTTTTTCTTCTCTCTACATTTTACTTTTTACCCACAGTAATTTGGCCTGCTGTCTCACTCGGATATCTTCCTGACATTCATCACAAACCATCCTCGTTTTACCTTAATTCGCTTTGGAATCTCTTCTTTAGCTGTTTCTTTAATTAATTGCATATGCAATTACCTTCTAATTCTGATCAGTCTTGGTATCTACTTCCTCTTTGCAGTTACAAAATCAGAAGGGAGAAAGAGTCTTTAAAAGAAGTAGCAGTGGATCTAATACAAACAACTGATTTGTCGAACTTTTCTTTATCGTTTACGGAGCTGGGTGCGGGGAGCACTGATAGAAAGGTTCGTACAGTACATCAACTGCCATGGGCAGAAGAATGCTGTGTTTGTAGGGGAGGGGAAGATAAGCTGCACATACATCGCACAATGATGGTACCACATGCTTATTATGTGCTTCGTGCTGAGTATCAGCATTAAAGGGGAAATGTCATGTGGAAGTGGTTACACTAAATTTTTTCGTGGAACTTCATTATTGACGTGTTTGATATGAGTGTTGACAGCTACAAATTCTATATTAGTTCCCAACAGCTGCTTTCAGTGACAGTGTTAATTATTTTACTCACTTCATGCTGCGTTCTATCAAACCTCCTATGAGAAATTGTAGCTCCCTATGACGGGGCCTGAGTTGCTCCATCACACATTTCATGTTAAAAGTAGCAAGTCCAAGCGTGCAATACCAGGGTTTCATTTACGCGCAGGTTGTCTACATCACAAAGGCACCCTCTCAGAAAAAGTCTTTATTTTAATGATGTGATTTGGACACTTTTGTAATCGAAACAGACGTAGACGTTATTAATTATTTGTACTTGAGTTGGCGTAAGTTGCTCCCTGACCGCTGCAATGGGCTGGGCGCAGCCTGCCTCAACCAGTAACGTAACACGATTTTGTAGATGTCTCTATGACGACGCTTCATTGTTGTTAGAGCTCCGTAGAAGGTTACTGTTTCCGCCTCCAGCCTTTAGTCCACCACAGCTGAAAGCTGGCAACAGCCCTGCGAGTCATCAGGAACATCGTCTCGACTATAGTATGGAACTTTTCGGTTGTTTCAGCGGACAGCTGATATGAATTAAGTCAGCATTCACATCTCCACGTCAAATTCCCAAAGGCGCCCACTCTAACATTTGGCACTTCTATTGGCAAAACCGCTAAGGCTCATATGAATGAATGCTTAACGGATTTTTTTCAGTTTGAAGCGACTTTGATTTTGAGGAAAGCAGATTTATTTCATCCGCATTTCATCGAAACTAGGTGCCAGAAATTTTTTTACTACTTTACATACGACACATAATCTTGAGCTCTTGAAGCTAGGGAAAGCTATTTCCCGGTAGCTTTATTAGCTAACGAGATAATGTGGGAAACATACAAGATGAAGTATGATCGATATTGCCTGACATAGCTTACTAACTCATGACGTCATCGCCAAGTCTTGCCGCAACTGAGAGCATTTTAACGGGAAATTTGAAAGTGAAACAAACACATGCAATTACTCTAAATGCGAACACACTTTTCCGAAAATTATTTTTGTTCGTTCTAATTACGCTACCAACAAACTGGAGACAAGGCAAACAATTTGTCAGTATCCATATTGCAACATTATGACGGCTGTACCTGTCATAGTTGTGCAATACCGAGAATTAGCATGGCGGTTGTACCCTATTTTGTGAGCGAATGACAATGAAAAAAGAAAGTAGAGCAATCACTGTAATGACAATTTTATATCTTTTTGGAGTAATCTATAATTAAGGACGACCATAAAATCTATATTACTAAACAACTAAAACGGTCACACAGCTCCAGTTACAGGTTGCCTACCTAATAGCTTCCAGGGGCAAAAAAAAAAAAAAAATGATTTTCAGTGTTTCATGTAATTATTGACGGAATTTAAAATGTTTTCTGAATTTACGGATTATGAGGCATGATCTTAACGTTATTAAAGTTAGTCTATGTCGATCTAAATGTCTTGAGGCAGTGTAACTCATGCAGATTAGCCGGATTATACTCATCCAGCGTTTGATAATTACAGCACTCACCGATTTCCAACAAATTTTAAACACAATTCCTAATCTTTCTAGACTTTTCTCGATTACAGCCCCACAAAATAATGAAAAAATAGAATTTATCTCTTACTGAATGTGGTAAACCTTCGACATCAATCATGACGTTTCAATTTATTTTTTCTTTCTTGCTATTTTTTTTCGCTACCAATTTCGTAGACAATATCAACATATAGTACTGAAGGTACCTACAAAGTTAAATCATACACTGAAGCGCCAAAGAAACTGATATAGGCATGCGTATTCAAATACAGAGATGTGTAAAAAGGCAGAATACTGCGCTGCGATCGGCAATCCCTGTATAAGACAATTGTCTGGCACAGTTTTTATACCGGTTACTGCTGCTATAATGCAGGTTATCAAGATTTAAGTGAGTTTGAACGTGGTGTTATAAACGAACGAGGGGACACAGCATCTAGAAGGTAGCGATGAAGTGGGGATTTTCCCGTACGACCATTTAACGAGCGTACCGTGAATATCAGGAATCCGGTAAGACATCAGATCTCCGACATTGCTGCGGTCGGAAAAAGATCCTGCAAGAACGGATCCAACGACAACTGAAGAGAATCGTTCAACGTGATAGAAGTGACCCTTCGGCAGTTCGCTGCAGATTTCAATGCTGGGTCGTCAACAACTGCCAGCATGCGAATTATTCAACGAAACATCATTGATATGGACTTTCGGAGCCAAAGGCCCACTCGTGTACACTTGATGACTGTTTGTCACAAAGCCTTACGTTTCGCCTGGGCCCGTCAACACTGAAATTGGACTGTTGATGACGGGAAACATGTTTCCGGGTCGGACGAGTCTCGTTTCAAATTGTATCGAGCGGATGGATGTGTGCGGGTATAGAGACAACCTCACGAACCCATCGACCCTGCATGTCAGCAGGGGACTGTTCAGGCTCTGTAATGGTGTGAAGCATGGGCAGTTGGAGTGATATGGGACCCCTGATACGTCTAGATACGACTCTGACAGGTGACATGTACGTAAGCATCCTGTCTGATCATCTGCAATCATTCATGTCCATTGTGCATTTCGACGGACTTGCGCAATTCCAGTAAGACAATGCGACACGCCAGACGTCCAGAATTGCTACTGAGTGGCTCCAGCAACACTCTTCTGAGATTAACCACTTTCACTGGCCACCAAACTCCCAAGACATGATCATTATTGAGCATATCTGGGATGCCTTGTAACGTGCTGTTCAGAAGAGATCTCCACCCTCTCGTTCTCTTACGGATTTATGGACAGCCCTGCAGAATTCATGGCGACATTTCCCTCCAACACTACATCAGACATTAGGCGAGCCCATGCCACGTCGTGTTGCGGCACTTCTGTGTGCTCGCGGAGGACCTATACACGATGTACCAGTTTCTTAGGCTCTGCAGTGTAGTACTGCACATAGTTCGGGAGAAAAACTAGTTTCTCAGAAAAATGTGAGTATTGTAGTTCTCAGTATCGGTTGTATAAGTGTTTACACCCATAAAGAACTGTATTGGTAGGTAGTTCTCGTATGATTCGTACTATGATTACTGAAATAAAAAATAAACATGGGAGTCATTATAATTGAATAAGAGATACTATTGATAGATTTAGCAAAGAGTTTCATAACTTATTGTTTATAACTTAATTGTTGTTGGTATTTCCGAATAATTTAGCGTCCAAAGTATTTAACTGCTTTAAGCTACACATGGGAGTACGGTTCTTTTAAAGAATACCGAGTGATTGCCGGTTTACTGGAACAAACTAACCGCCATAAAAAGAATGGAATTTAAAAGCGGAAGTGCCAAACGAAAATTCTTTTCATTTTCTCAAATTTTGTCGGTTCATTAAATAATAAATTATATAGTAAAATTTTATAGAATTAAATAATAAACCTCGAATGCTGCGTTATAGGTTTTCCGTTCGAAAATTTCTATAAAATTCTCATTTAGCCACAAAATTTCCCCTAGCTAGGACTGCACCAGAGGTTCAGCCTAGAGGTCTGGAGATCTGTGCAACGGAACATTCGATACCTACCGTAGTGATGACTACAGTCCTACAATTCTGATGTTGTTAGTATCAGATTTGTAACGTCGGCAATGACTGCACAAAACACTAGTGGCTCGGAGTCATCCGCCTTCTGTCGATTCAGTTTGGCAGTTAGTGAAACCGGTACACTAAGTGCACTCTAATGGCTACTTGTCAGTGCAAAACTGTTCCAGGCTGTTCTATCTCAGCAAAACCTGATATGTCTGAAATAAAAATCGAACCCTGGACCTCCACGTCAGCAGGCAGCAGTGCTGACCACTACAGCACACAGGCTTATATCACCCCAGGTAGAATACAGAAAATGAGGCGTGCTCGACCTGTCATCGATTCGTACAAATACTTACTCTAGCTCTAATGAGTATTGTGTGTATTACCTGATTCACTTACACTGCAGAGTGATGAATCGTTTAATTTGGATAATCAGATCATTTGTCACGTATTTGCAGGTATGCACCAACTAATCTTTCCTCAAAATGCTCTGTAGTATCCTGGGAGATGACTCGAAGTGAACGCGTATAATAATTTCGGTTGACAGATATATTTATATTAGTTATCGTGTGTGTTCTGTAGTTTTAGACGTTAGAGGGCCCACCGCATTTTGTTTGTCTTTTCTGTGTTTCGGTACATGTTGTAAAAAAATTGTCAATGTAAGTAATTATGTTGACAATTTTCAATAGCTGTGCCAGGCTGTGTTCTCTATGACAGAGAACTGTACTGCTGTGAGGCATAGATTGATTTTCCAACGAGAGGACCCACCAGCGTGCGCTGCTGGTGGCGCACGGTTTGAATGACACATGTCCAAGGAAATCATCCAGTATGCTCACGAGAACCAAGTTCATCGTTTGGCACGTGGCTTAATATCTACTTTGAGTGACGGAACATTAAGTGTCAATGGCTTTTAAATTTTCATCTGTCTTCCAGTT
Organism: Schistocerca piceifrons; assembly: GCF_021461385.2. Classification (NCBI taxonomy): domain Eukaryota; kingdom Metazoa; phylum Arthropoda; class Insecta; order Orthoptera; family Acrididae; genus Schistocerca; species Schistocerca piceifrons. Next base: position 404,612,207 of record NC_060141.1, on the reverse strand, counting down.
GTTATCCACTGTACTACTAAGATGCATTTACATCGAAGTGACGAAAGTCGTGGAATACCTCCTAATATCGTGTCGGGTCTTCTTTTTCCCGGCGTAATGCAGCAACTCGACGGGGCATGGACTCAACAACTCGTTCGATGTTCCCTGCAGAAATATTGAGCCATGCTGCCTCTATAGCCGTCCATAAGTGCAAAAGTGTTGCCGGTGCAGAATTTAGTGCACGAACTCACCTCTCCATTATGTTACATAAATGCCCGATGTGATTCATGTCGGGCGATCTCGATGACCAAATCATTCTCTCCAATTGTCAAAAATCTTCCTGAAACTAACAGCTCACAATTGTGGCCTGGTGACATGGCGCATATATATCTACATCTACATGATTGCTCCGCAATTCATAACTGAGTGCTTGGCAGAGGGATCATCGAACCATCTTCAAGCTATTTTTCTATCGTTCCACTCTCGAACAGCGCACGAAGAAAACTATCACTTAAATCTTTCTGTGCGAGCTCTGATTTCTCTTATTTTGTTACGATGATCATTCCTCTCTATGAAGGTGGGCGCCAACAAAATATTTTCACACTCTTGGGAAAATGTTGGTAACTGAAACTTCATTAGGAGATACTGCCGTAGTGAAAACATCTTTGTTTTAATGATTGCCATCCCAATTCACGTATCATAGCCGTAGCTCTCTCTCCCCTATTTCGCGATAGTGCAAAACGAGATGCCCTTCTTTGAACTTTTTCTACGTCCTCCGTCAATCCTGTCGGATGGGGATACCACACCGCACATCAATACTGCAGAAGAGAACGTACAGCGTAGTGTAGGCAGTCTCTTTACTACACCTGTTGCGTGTTCTGCCAATAAATCGTAGTCATTGGTTTGCTTTACCCACAACGTTAACTATGTGATCGTTCCAACTTAAGTTTTAATAACTGTAATTCCCAAGTATTTAGTTGAATTTACAGCTTTTAGATTTGTGTGATTTATCCTCTAACCGAAATTTAGCCAATTTCTTTTGTACTCATGTTGATGAATTCACACTTTTCATTATTTAGAGTCAATTGTCGCTTTTCGCACGATACATATATATATTGTCTAAATCTTCTTGCAAGTTGTTTTGATCATCTGGTGACTTTATAAGATGGTAAATGACAGCATCATTGTAATTTCATCGTTGACCTGGAACATGAAATCCATGAATGGCTGAAAATGGCCGGCAAGTAGCCGAACATAACCATTTCCAGCCAATGATCGGTTCAACTGGATGAGAGGACCCAGTCCATTCGATGTAAACCTAGCCCACACCATTATGGAGCAACCACCAGCTTGTACATGCCTTGTTGACAACTTGGGTTTATTGTTTCGTGGGGTTTGTGCCACACTCGAACCCTACCATCAGCTCTTACCAACTGAAATCGGGACTTATCTGACCGGGCCACGGTTTTCCAGTAGTGTAGGGTCCAATCGATATGGTCAGGAGTCCAGGAGAGGCGCTGCAGGCAATGTCGTCGGCCGTCTACTGCCATAGGCCATTAATGACAACTATCGCCGCACTCTCGTAACGGATAGGTTTGGCCTGTGTCCCACATTAATTTCTGCGGTTATTTCACGAAATGTTGCTTGTCTGTTAGCACTGACAACCGTAAGCAAACGCCACTGCTCTCGGTCGTTAAGTGAAACCGTCGGCCTCTGCGTTGTCCGTGGTGAGAAGTAACCACTGAAATTTGGTACAGGATCTCGGAACACTGAGTTCCCTAAGAATTTTCAAATTGGTATCTCTTATGCATCTAGCTCCAAGTACACATGAGTAACCTGAGTATAAACGACACTTCCTCCTATACACTGCCCTTCTAGATCTTTTGTACGCGATACTACCGCCGTCTGTTTATGTGCATATCGCTATCCCTTGGTTTTTGTCACCTCAGTGTAATGTGTACATAAGGTTAATATTTAAGAAGCAAGTCGTTCGGAAATTCACTTTAAATCTACCTTCATATTACGGAAATTATTTTTTTATGTATTTGATGTTTTCAAAAATGTTCAAATGTGTGTGAAATCTGATGGGACTTAACTGCTAAGGTCATCAGTCCCTAAGTTTACACACTACTTAACCTAAATTATCCTAAGGACAAACACACACACCCATGCCCGAGGGAGGACTCGAACCTCCGCCGGGACCAGCCGCACAGCCCATGACTGCAGCGCCCTTGACCGCTCGGCTAATCCCGCGCTGGTGTTTTCAATGTTATCCTTCGTTACTTATTATTTCGAGTTGTGTTTCTAATGGATAATTTACTTGATATTAGCTGCTGTTTATTCTGCTTGGACGGTAATGGTCGTGCCTTCGTCCGAGAAAATTTCTATCATCATTATTATCATCATCATATCGTCATCATCATCGTCGTCATCATCACCATCACCATCACCATCGTGAATAGCAATAAGGAGAAGGTATGAATACTGTGTGTGTGTGAAGTCATTGCTAATAAAGGAAATGAATCTACTGAATTTCTGTTAAGTGGAATGTTATCTGTGTTGCCGTTGCACGTCTGCCTATTAAACAAATTGTTCTCTTAAAAGAAACGTTATAACCTATTTGGAGTAAGTTTTCTTCTATTTCTAATCGTGTTTGCATATCTTTGTCCGCATGGTGTCCGTTCTCTTGACATGAGCTATTTTTCGTCTGTCCGTGATTCTCCACTGGTAGGCTGGACTTTATCTTCAGATACTTACCAATTCTTGACTTTCTGATTAAAAATTATTTTATCTTTTGCATATTCTTTTCTAATATTCCTCTTAATCTTTAATCTCCAATAACTTTTCAGCACTAGATTTACCTTTGAGCTCCCAGTTTTGTGTAAGGCGTAATTTTTTTCTCACCCTGCTGTCAGTTGTGTTACTACGTGGCTGAAGAATGTCATTTGCCCTAATGATAACATTTATCTTTCTTATCTTGTTACGTACCTCATCATTATCCTGAGCTTCTTGCTTTATGAATTCTGAGAAGACCCTCTAAATCTTTTGCGAGAGTTTCTCCAGTCTCTCCCTATGTGTTCAAAGTTTTCGATTATTTGATTCCTTTTTAACTCAATCTGACTGCCCTCAATGTTGACGTATATTTTGTTTTCAATTGAAACTTTTGAGACAAATTTTAACTGTTTGTTAGTTCCAGTTTGCTGTTCATTTGCTTTAAATGGAGTTTCAACAAATGTCTGTAAGTGCTAGGTAGTCTGTATCCAACTTAATTTTGAATACTCTTAAATAGAGAAATAGAGTCAGTTTTGACTACTTTTATATGTTGTCTGCTGCTGTTCTGTTACCACAGTTGAAGTATACAGGCTACAACCCATCCAGTAGTCCGACTGCGACTTTGATGTCGAAGAAATCTGAGATTCTTTTAGAAATTGAACCTTTTATATGGTGTTAACCAGGTTACTCTTCCAGATGTTCGTAATCTTATTGACTAGCCCCAGTTCTTTTACGATATGTATCAAGGATCAGTTACCTACCAGATCACAGGCTTTGTTGAAGTCAACGAAAATTGCAACAAGTTCTTTCTTTGTTAGGTTTTCAGATTGATGGTTTGCTCAGCATTTGATTGCCGTGGACAAATTATTAAGAATAAATTTTTATTTAAGATAAATGGTGCCAAAGATGGCTGAATAAACCGTTAAGCAGTTAAATCGTTGAAATCAAATCTTATTCCGCTGAGTTTGCCCGTCAAGTGTCTACTGCCTATTATTCACTGTTTTGGTGTTTCTGTTGTCTTTTACTCCTGTTTATTAATTGAGTCTGTGAATATATTTCAGGCAAAAGTTATTTCGAAGTATTCTATATATTTCTTTCTCCTGAGCACTCGGTAGTGTTCCATAACATTGTGACTGAAATATTTTGAGGTTACAGGAAAGAAGTATGACATTTTTCCAAGGTAAATAGTCATTATGAGGACTTTACTAGCTGAAAAGGCTTACATACAACAAGCAATAGCCCGTAAATTAAATATTTGACAATCATCAATAAACAGAATTAAAAATCTGAAAATTGTGGTCAAATGCTCCGGGGCTTTCAGGCAAATGTCGACGGAGAAGAATTTCAACTCCTAGAACACTGAGAAAACTTAAGAATCTGGTACTCAGTAAATCAAAAACATACAAGTATTTACATGAGGAAGGAAATGTGGGAGATGGGGTCAATATATTTCCCAAATCTAAACGACGGGAGTTATTCAGCCTCGATCTGAAAGCAAAGTACCGCGAAAGATGGCTAACGTTGTACCTCCTATGACTTCCAGGCGACTACAGTGGTCCAGCAGATTTGAAAATTAGTCAGCTGTTGGAAGAGGTTGTATAGAATTTTATGAGTGTAAATCATTTTGTAAGCTAAAACCTGCTAATTTACCTGTAAGAGTTCCCACATTAAAGTCACTGCTACTGCAACATTGTTAATTGCCATTATTAGTGAGTGCTTTCTTTCTGTCATCAGATGTGCTGCAGCAATGAAACTGTCTTCTCACTTGGAAAAGGGACCAACCAATACGTAAGACAAGTGGAGGGAGGCGCGTTAGTGGTCGACTGAATACAATGAAAAATCATACGGCGGTTGTGCTGCAGATAGGTTACGGTGAGACGTACATTGTTGGAAGAGCACTGAAATAAGCCCAGTACTTAAAAGTACCGAAAACAAAGTTAATGCTGCAAATGCACCAGTGGTGTGGGGGAGATGACTGAATTTATTATCCAGGACCGTACACTTTCCCCATAGGTAAATAAAGTTTCGGGTTTTATTTTTAACCAGAAGTGCATAGAGATTCTTGTTTGGCTTGGAAATAGCCCAGAAATTAATCCAGTTGATAATACACTAAATACTTTCAAGAAAAAGTTGAGAAATACCAAAATAACAACACGGAATGAGATCATTTCAAAGGTCCATCGAATATGCTTTTAGGACGCTGACCTAGTAAATACATAGCAAACTTTAATAAATGAGATGCCAAGGCAAATCAATCCCTCGTTCAGTCTAAAGGCTGGTATACAAAGTGATGAAACACAAATCTTAATCATTTCCTTAAGTAACTTACAATTACGTCATTAAATGATGAAAGTCTTACTTTATTCTAATAATACAGCCACCTCTGTATTTTGATAATCTCCCACCTGTGGATCGAGTAGCATTTCAGCTCCGTGTAGGCAGTTTTTGTAAGAATCTTGTGCATTATGAACTACTCTGAAATAAGTATGTAGTTTCGACGTAATTTTTGGATTGTTTCTCTTGTAGGGGATGTATGACATAATATGCATATCCAGTAGGGCTACATATCTTACCTGCTGTTTTTGTTATCTTTTTATGACAGTGATATGGTCTCATCCGGTGGGCGAATGAAAATGATAATGTCGGCGGCCTGAAATATATTTTATCTCGCTAAACACCGTTCGCTTCAAAATTTTTAATGTTGGAAGTGCGTTTGTTTCCAAGAAAATATGGCGTTTTATCACGGATGTCTGTGTCACTGACTCATTTTAATCACGAACAAGGCTTCAACAACATATTGCTGTTTATAACCTTTTTATCTGACATAAGTTTGGTAGAAAATCTGAAACACTTATCATTTCATTCAGTGTACAGAGAATGCTGTAGTACTTAAGTCATCCGTTTCACAGTTCGTGTCTATATCTGTCCACTTCTGAGGTATGTTCTGTTGAACTGAACCGAAATTAGACTTTTTTTTGTAGAAATGCAGTTCACAATCTACGTAGACGTTAAGCCTAGCGTAATTCCCACTTCTTCTTTTTGCGAGTATCGGCGAGAAATAAGTGAATGCAACTAAGTGAATAGAGAATCGCGTTATATACGACCATCGATTAATTACCTGCGTTAGTTACATAATTTAAATAATATTAAATGTCTCAGGTTTTAACCTAACTAAATCGTAACATATTTAATTGGAATGTAACTCAGTAAACGACGCAGTGGCTAGGTTCAAGGATGTTCGAATCGTATACTAATTAAGTTGAGAGATTATCACTCAAGCGCACTTGGTTGCCTAATGTCTAGCAGTAGACTGTGAACTGCATATTAGCTGCGTTTTGCGATACTGGAAGAGGTGTCCACTTAATTTTTTGACCATGCACAAGGAAACAGGTGTAAAGGTAGAGGAATAAAAAAGAAAAGACATAACGTTTCAAAAAAACATATATTTTTAAAATTTGAGTGGAACTATTTCAGCTAATAGTATTAGCATAGTAATAATAATAGTAATAAAGCACCAATCAGGTGGTCGCCCAGTCGGAAGGCAGTTCGGTGCCCGGCTGAGAATCACACGCTTAGCAGCCACCGAAATGCCTCGCAATAGGGCGGACAACTAATCTCGACAAACAGCCTCACACTGCTGCCAACAATACAGTAAATACTTTGCATATCCTCATGTAGTAAACAGAAACATAGTTTCTTTTGAAGTACATAACAAATGTGGAAGGCTCTTTATTCCTCATAAAAACAGCTTGATATGATAAAATAAGTATTAAGTACAGCAATCGCTACGTCCGTTGCTAGACTGCAAAGAGGACCATGAATACAATGAAGTTTTTCTTCTGTCTCGACCACATTTTCCCCACTTGCTTGCCTTAGCCACCATTCACTGCATTTCCTCTGGCGGTCTGCTTCTGAATAAATCGCGGATTTCCTTACATTTCCGTACTGAGAACTTGTTTCTGATCGGCAGCGTACTGTTATTGAATTCTGTTTTGCCAACAGCGCAATCGTCATTTAACTCTGAGGCTTTTAGACTGGAGAGACATTATTCTGTGTAAGTAAGAAAATGTACTAATTAGAATTTGTACTTTCAGAAATGAAACACTCCTTCGTGCGAGTCAGACACACCAGCGATCGTCACTCCACCGCAGCTGCACGTAGAGCAAACAATCCAGATAACCGCCGACGTCCCGTCCCGGGGAGCGCTTTCGTTATAGTGGCAGGAACAATGCCACGAATGGCCGCTCGGGACCAGCCACGGCGCACAGGAGCGAGGTGAGTGCTGTACTGTCCGCTCTTCTGCCGCTGTGGGAACGCTTCCCACGTCTTCCTTACTGACGGCACAACAATCTTTATTGTGGGTCCGACGTGCGCCTGGGAATGCAGGCTCGAGGGACTAGCCTCATTCCCGCAGTGTCCTTCGCTGCAATCCTGAAGGCTGTTGTGTAACCCTGGGACGATCCGGGACATCATTCGACCCCGTAGCAGCCTATCTTTTGCGCAGTTGCGTAATGTTCAACAACAGGCGCACACGACGCAAAAACAGTGACGGACATTATCAACGGATGCACGCACACACACACACACACACACACACACTTCACTCTTCTGTGACTAGTCCAAGCATTCTAATGGAGAAAGAAGAATAGTATACATTTTTCTTACTTCCCTTCACCGCTTCCAAATACTGCTGCTGTTACCCCATTTCCTAGCAAATGATTAAGCCTTTTTAATGAGCTTCAATCTGATTCTGAAGCAGCGTCGCCACTGTAAAACTACATCCGTGTTTCTTTTGTGCATAATAAATACGCGAAAAGTACGAGAACTAAACAAAAAAGGTCCTGCTTAAAGTATATCTATAATGGTGCAGGCATTTGTTTGCGTAATAAATATTTTATAATGTTTGTTTTAACGCATAATCAGCACATCAACAGCCAACACTCTTACACAACCTGTCTGGAGTAACAACACTTTATAGGAAAATAGGGAAATGATGTTCACGAAAGGACTTCCAAAGTATTTTCTGAACCGCATTTTCTCTTTCCGGCGTACAGTTTTGGCGAGGCAGAGCGCCTCTGGACTGTAGCGGAAAAGCACACAACGAGACTGCACCGCCGCTCTAAAGTCTCTCGCTCCGCGCAGGCAGCTGCCGTGCACGTTCGGAGGGCCACCTGTGCGGTCTCAGTATCACAAATGGCGGGTGCCACAGCGTCTCAACTTCAGAAGTGTCCCGTACACAAGCACCGCGACTGGAGGTTCTCGGTCCGGCCGGCTGCCGAGCGCGGATGCTGCGCGCGCACGCCGGTCCGTGACGTCAGCGTCGCCCCGGACAGTGGCGGTGAGCCGGCGGGCAGCGGCCGGACGGCGCAGCGGGGCGAACTACAGGTGCGTCACGATGATGTCGTCGTCGAGGTCGTCTTTCTCGTCGTCCGTCTCCTCGACCTGGTTGTTGCGGGCCAGCTCCGCGGCAGCGGCGGCCGCCGCCTTGGGGTCCTCGGCCAGCATCTTCTGGCGCTTCACCTTCCGCTTGTGCAGAATCTCGACGACGACGTAGCCGGCGACGCCGACCAGCAGCACTGCCAGCATCACGTACAGCTTCATGCGCGCGCACAGCTGCGTGCTGTAGGCGTACGCCACGACGAAGCCGGCAGACTCCCACAGCCGGTAGTTGCTGAACGCCGCCTCCTTGTTGCGTCGGAACAGCGTTCCGTAGATACCTGCAACAGCACACTCTTGTCACTCCCGGTGTCCACGATTCATCAGTCGCAATAGCCGCAGTAATACATACACTGTGGTGACAAAAGTCATGAGACAGCGACATGCATACACGGTGTAACAAAAAGGTACTGCCAAACTTTCAGGAAACATTCCTCACACACAAAGAAAGAAAATATGTTATGCAGACATGTGTCCGGAAACGCTTGCTTTCCATGTTAGAGCTCATTTTATTACTTCTCTTCAAATCACATTAATCATGGAATGGAAACACACAGCAACAGAACGTACCAGCATGACTTCAAACACTTTGATACAGGAAATGTTCAAAATGTCCTCCGTTAGCGAGGATACATGCACCCACCCTCCGTCGCATGGAATCCCTGATGCGCCGATGCAGCCCTGGAGAATGGCGTATTGTATCACAGCCGTCCACAATACGAGCACGAAGAGTCTCTACATTTGGTACCGGGGTTGCGTAGACAAGAGATTTCAAATGCCCCCATAAATGAAAGTCAAGAGGGTTGAGGTCAGGATAGCGTGGAGGCCATGGAATTGGTCCGCCTCTACCAATCCATCGGCCACCGGATCTGTTGTGAAGAAGCGTACGAACACTTCGACTGAAATGTGCAGGAGCTCCATCGTGCATGAACCACATGTTGTGTCGTACTTGTAAAGGCACATGTTCTAGCAGCTCAGGTAGAGTATCCCGTATGAAATCATGATAACGTGCTCCATTGAGCGTAGGTGGAAGAACATGGGGCCCAATCAAGACATCACCAACAATGCCTGCCCAAACGTTCACAGAAAATCCGTGTTGATGACGTGATTGCACAATTGCGTGCGGATTCTCGTCAGCCCACACTTGTTGATTGTGAAAATTTACAGTTTGATCACGTTGGAATGAAGCCTCATCCGTAAAGAGAACATCTGCACTTAAATGAGGATTGACACATTGTTGGATGAACCATTCGCAGAAGTGTACCCGTGGAGGCCAATCAGCTGCTGATAGTGCCTGCACACACTGTACATGGTACGGAAACAACTGGTTCTCCCGTAGCACTCTCCATACAGTGACGTGGTCAACGTTACCTTGTACAGCAGCAACTTCCCTGACGCTGACATTAGGGTTATCATCAACTGCACGAAGAATTGACTCGTCCATTGCAGGTGTCCTCGTCGTTCTAGGTCTTCCCCAGTCGCGAGTCATAGGCTGGAATGTTCCGTGCTCCCTAAGACGCCGATCAATTGCTTCGAACGTCTTCCTGTCGGGACACCTTCGTTCTGGAAATCTGTCTCGATACAAACGTACCGCGCCACGGCTATTGCCCCGTGCTAATCCATACATCAAATGGGCATCTGCCAACTCCGCATTTGTAAACATTGCACTGACTGCAAAACCACGTTCGTGATGAACACTAACCTGTTGATGCTACGTACTGATGTGCTTGATGCTAGTACTGTAGAGCAATGAGTCGCATGTCAACACTAGCACTGAAGTCAACATTACCTTCCTTCAATTGGGCCAACTGGCGGTGAATCGAGGAAGTACAGTACATACTGACGAATCTAAAATGAGGTCTAACATGGAAATTAAGCGTTTCCGGACACATGTACACATAACATCTTTTCTTTATTTGTGTGTGAGAAATGTTTCCTGAAAGTTTGGCCGTACCTTTTTGTAACACCCTGTATACAGATGGCGGTAGTGTGGCGTATACAGGTACAAAAGGGCAGTGCGTTGGCGGAGCTGTCATTTGTACTCAGCTGGTTCATGTGAAAAGGTTTTTGACGTGATTATGGTGGGGCGAAGGGAATTAAAAGACTTTGAATACGGAATGGCTTGTTGGAGCTAGACGCATGGAACATTCCATTTCGGAAATCGTTAGGAAATTAAATATTCCGAGATCCACAGTGCCAAGAGTGCGCCGAGAATACCAGATTGCAGGCATTACCTCTCACCACGGAGAACGGACAACACAGTGGCCGACGACCTTCACTTAACGACCGAGGGCAGCGGCATATAGTGCAAATGGCTCAAATGGCTCTAAGCACTATGGGACAACATCTGAGGTCATCAGTCTCCTAGCGTGGCCGAGCGGTTCTAGGCGCTCCAGTCTGGAACCGCACGACCGCTACGGTCGCAGGTTCGGATCCTGCCTCGGGCATGGATGTGTGTGATGTCCTTAGATTACTTATGTTTAAGTAGTTCTAAGTTCTAGGGGACTGATGACCTCAGATGTTAAGTCCCATAGTGCTCAGAGCCATTTGAACCATTTTTTTAGTCCCCTAGACTTAGAACTACTTAAACCTAACTAACCTAAGGACATCACACACATCCATGCCCGAGGCAGGATTCGAACCACGACCGCAGCAGCAGCGCGGTTCCGGACTGAAGCGCCTAGAACCGCTCTGTCACAGCGGCCAGCGGTGTTTAGTAGAGTTGTCAGTGCTAACAGACAAGCACACGGCCCGAAATAACCGCAGAAGTAAATGTGGGACGTACTACGAACGTATCCGTTAGGGAAGCGCGGCGAAATTTTGCAGCAATGGGCTACGGCAGCAGACGACCGACACGAGTGCCTTTGGCAACAGCACGACATCACCAGCAGCGCCTCTCCTGGTCTTGTGACGACGTCGGTTGGACCACAGACGACTGGGAAATCGTGACCTGGTGAGATGATTCCCGATTTCAGTTGTTGAGAGCTGATGGATGGGTTCGAGTGGGCCGCTGACCGCACGAAGGAAAAAAATGTTCAAATGTGTGTGAAATCTTATGGGACTTAAATTCTAAGGTCATCAGTCTCTAAGCTTACACACAACTTAACCTAAATTATCCCAAGGACAAACACAAACACCCATGCCCGAGGGAGGACTCGAACCTCCGCCGGGACCAGCGGCAAGGTCCATGACTGCAGCGTCTGAGACCGCTCGGCTAATCCCGCTCGGCCCGCACGAAGCCATGGCCCCAAAATGAAAGTAAGGCACTCTACAAGCTGGCGTGGCTCTTTAATGGTGTGGCTGTGTTTACATGGAATGGACTGGGTCCTCTGGCTATGTTCGGCTATTTGTAGACCCTTTTGAAGCCATGTCCCCAAACAATGATGGAATTTTTATGGATGACACTGTGTCGTGTTGCCGGGCAACAGTTGTTCACAATAGGTTTGAAGAACATCCTGGACAGTTCGAGAGAATGATTTGGCCATCCAGATCGCCCGACATGAATGCCATCGAACATTTGTGGAACATAATAGAGAGGTCAGTACGTGCACAAAATCCTGCACCGCCAACTCTTTCGCAGTAATGGACACCTATGGGGGCAGAACGGCACAATATTTCTGCAGGGGACTTCCCAACGACTTGTCGAGTCAATGTCACGACCAGCTGCTGCGCTACTCCGTGCAGAAGGAGGTCCGACACGATGTAGGAAGTATCTCAAGACTTTTGTCACGTCATTGTATGTGGGGTACGCACGTACATCTTACAGGCATCTCTAAGCAGCTGGTAATATTAACCACAGCCTCATAGCACATTTGTCCACTAACGAAATCTTTTACCAGCAATCAATCTTAGATTGAGAGTAGCCCAGATATTCACAAGAGTTCAGCCGCTTCTGTGCCAAAGTGAATTTCATTAAGGAGTAACGTAGATAATTTTTCCTTCTCCATCTACATCTATATGCCTACTGTGCGATTCACAATCAAGTGCCTGGCAGAGGATTCAACGAACCACATTCAGGCTATTTCTCTGCCGTTCCACTCTCGAACAGGACACGTGGAAAAGGTACAGAGAAAGATTTAAGGGTTCGTTTCTCCTGCGTACTGCTCGAGGGTGGAACGGTAGAGAAATAGCTTGAAGATGGTTCTATGAACCCTCTGCCAGCAACTTGATTGTCAACTGCTGAGTAATTACACTACTGGAATTAAAATATACTAGAACTGACACGTGATTACATTTTTACGCAGTTTGGGTGTAGAGATCCTAAGAAATCAGTACCCAGAACAACCATCTCTGGCCGTAATAACGGCCTTGATACGCCTGGGCATTGAGTCAAACAGAGCTTGGATGGTGTGTACAGGTACAGCTGCCCATGCAGCTTCAACACGATACCACAGTTCATCAAGAGTAGTGACTGGCGTATTGTGACGAGCCAGTGGCTCGGCTACCATTGGCCAGACATTTTCAATTGGTGAGAGATCTGGAGAATGTGCTGGCCAGGGCAGCAGTCGAACATTTTCTGTATCCAGAAAGGTCCGTACAGCACCCGAAACATGCGGTCGTGCATTATCCTGCTGAAATGTAGGGTTTCGCAAGTATCGAATGAAGGGTAGAGCCACGGGTCGTAACACATCTGAAATGTAACGTCCACTGTTCAAAGTGCCGTGAATGCGAACAAGAGGTGACCGAGACGTGTAACCAATGGCACTATCACACCGGATGATACGCCAGTATGGCGATAACGAATACACGCTTCCAATGTGCGTTCACCGCGATGTCGCCAAACACGGATGCGACCATCATGATGCTGTAAACATAACCTGGATTCATCCGAAAAAATGACGTTTTGCCATTCGTGCAACCAGCTTCGTCGCTGAGTATACCATCGCAGGCGCTCCTGTCTGTGATGCAGCGTCAAGGGTAACCGCAGCCATGGTCTCCGAGCTGATAGTCCATGCTGCTGCAAACGTCGTCGAACTGTTCGTTCAGATGGTTGTTGTGTTGCAAACGTCCCCATCTGTTGACTCAGGGATCGAGACGTCCCTGCACGATCCGTTACAGCCATGCGGATAAGATGCCTGTCATCTCGACTGCTAGTGATACGAGGCCGTTGGGATCCTGCACGGCGTTCCGTATTACCCTCCTGAACCCACCGATTCCATATTCTGCTAACAGTCATTGGATCTCGACCAACGCGTGCAGCAATGTCTCTATACGATAAACCACAATCGCGATCGGCTACAATCCGACCTTTATCAAAGTCGAAAACGTGATGGTATGCGTTTCTCCTCCTTATACGAGGCATCACAACAACGTTTCACCAGGCCGGTCAACTGCTTTTTGTGTATGAGAAATCGGTTGGAAACTTTCCTCATGTCAGCCCGTTGTAGGTGTCTCCACCGGCGCCAACCTTCTGTGAATGCTCTGAAAAGCTAATCATTTGCATATCACAGCATCTTCTTCCTGTGGGTTAAATTTCACGTCTGTAGCACGTCATCTTCGTGGGGTAGCAATTTCAATGGCCAGTAGTGTATGTAGATGTCAAGGAAAAATTATCTACTTTACTCTTTAATGAATCTTACTTTGGCGCCGATGTGGGTGAAATATACAGGTATAAAACTTTCCGACAACCTACCCATGGAGAGAGAGCAGAACTGTTGTCTAATCAAGATTAAAAATGTTTCTTGTTAACGACTCGTTCTGTTCCTCTAAGGAATATCTTAATAGAGATAATTAGTTTTTCTTATGGACAATGCTGTAAATTCGCAACATGTAGCCATACAAATGTTTCTTTTCATCTTGTTGTTAGATACACTATCTTATCCAAAGTACCCGGACACCCCTGTGTAATGCAGAATTGACCGCTAGCTGTCAAGAGAGGCGGAACAGCCGGTATAAAAGAAAGGGGAGGATTCTGTTGCTAGTACAGAAGCAGTAACAGCAGACTGGATCGGTCAGGCGAGGACAACTCATTGGATTTCACCTGACTAATAAATCCTTCAGGGAAATTCCAGTTCTTCAAATCGACTGTTGGTGATGTGAATGAGAAGTGCAAGCGTGAAGGAACAACTCAGAGCTAATCCAAGACCGGTCAGACGGACATGGACCGTCGAGCAGGTGCTTGCAAAAAGTCGTATGAAAGCAGCAGAAGGAATGACTCGAGAGATCCAAAGTGCTGCCAGACCATCTAGCAGAATTACTACTCGTGGAGAGTTAAAAATAATGGGCTACAATCGTGGAGCAGCTCCGCGTAAGCAACACATTTCTGCAGTTAATGTTAAGCGACGCTCGGTATTGTTAAGAAGCTAAGCCACAGGACGGTGGGTGGCTGGAAACGTGTGACTTGGAGTGATGAGACGCGCTATACGCTGTGTTAATCCAATGGAAGGGCGAATGTTCTACAGAAACGAATGTGATGTGATTTGTGCCCCAAGGAACGTAATACACATGAACAAGTTATCAGATAGGATCAGGACCACTTTGAGATTGTTCTTTGGTGCTGCTATTGCTTAGGGTAAGAATCACTGTCGGACAAGCGTAAGGGATTGCAGAAAGATTTGGGCAAAGTTTTCATTTATTGTATTGAGTGGCAACTCTCTTTAAATGTAGGTGAATGTACAAAGAGAAAGAACACGCTAGCATCTGATTACAAAATTAGTGTTGAACATCTTGAGCACGTCAAGTCGTATATGTTTTTAGACGTAATAACAATAAGTAATATGAAATACGACGATCACTTAAAATCAGCTCTAGGGAAGGCGAATGGAGGAGACAGGTTTATTGGGAAGGGTGTGGGAGAATGCGATGTATTTGTAAAGGATATCGCGTACAAGACACTAGTGCCATCTATTCTAGAGTACGTTTCAGTGTTCGGAGTCCTTATCAAGCAGGCATGACAACAGATAGCGAACGAATTCGAGAGACGCGCTGCTCGGATCGTTACAGGTCGATGTAGTGGAAATGTAAGGAGATGTTCAGGGAACTTAAATGAGATCTTCGGAAGAAAAAAAGGCGTACTTCTCATGAAACCTTGATGGATATACACTCATGGAAATGGAAAAAAGAACACATTGACACCGGTGTGTCAGACCCACCATACTTGCTCCGGACACTGCGAGAGGGCTGTACAAGCAATGATCACACGCACGGCACAGCGGACACACCAGGAACCGCGGTGTTGGCCGTCGAATGGCGCTAGCTGCGCAGCATTTGTGCACCGCCGCCGTCAGTGTCAGCCAGTTTGCCGTGGCATACGGAGCTCCATCGCAGT
Organism: Schistocerca piceifrons; assembly: GCF_021461385.2. Taxonomy (NCBI): domain Eukaryota; kingdom Metazoa; phylum Arthropoda; class Insecta; order Orthoptera; family Acrididae; genus Schistocerca; species Schistocerca piceifrons. The sequence goes on along the minus strand of NC_060141.1, from coordinate 404,596,753 downwards.
CTTTAACACTGGTAGCATGCCGCGACAGCGTGGACGTGAACCGTATGTGCAGTTGACGGACTTTGAGCGAGGGCATATAGTGGGCATGCGGGAGGCCGGGTGGACGTACCGCCGAATTGCTCAACACGTGGGGCGTGAAGTCTCCACAGTACATCGATGTTGTCGCCAGTGGTCGGCGGAAGGTGCACGTGCCCGTCGACCTGGGACCGGACCGCAGCGACGCACGGATGCACGCCAAGACCATAGGATCCTACGCAGTGCCGTAGGGGACCGCACCGCCACTTCCCAGAAAATTAGGGACACTGTTGCCCTTGGGGTATCGGCGAGGACCATTCGCAACCGTTTCCATGAAGCTGGGCTACGGTCCCGCACACCGTTAGGCCGTCTTCCGCTCACGCCTCAACATCGTGCAGCCCGCCTCCAGTGGTGTCGCGACAGGCGTGAATGGAGGGACGAATGGAGACGTGTCGTCTTCAGCGATGAGAGTCGCTTCTGCCTTGGTGCCAATGATGGTCGTATGCGTGTTTGTCGCCGTGCAGGTGAGCGCCACAATCAGGACTGCATACGACCAAGGCACACAGGGCCAACACCCGGCATCATCGTGTGGGGAGCGATCTCCTACACTGGCCGTACACCACTGGTGATCGTCGAGGCGACACTGAATAGTGCACGGTACATCCAAACCGTCATCGAACCCATCGTTCTACCATTCCTAGACCAGCAAGTGAACTTGCTGTTCCAACAGGACAATGCACATCCGCATGTATCCCGTGCCACCCAACGTGCTCTAGAAGGTGTAAGTCAACTACCCTGGCCAGCAAGATCTCCGGATCTGTCTCCCATTGAGCATGTTTGGGACTGGATGAAGCGTCGTCTCACGCGGTCTGCACGTCCAGTACGAACGCTGGTCCAACTGAGGTGCCAGGTGGAAATGGCATGGCAAGCCGTTCCACAGGACTACATCCAGCATCTCTACGATCATCTCCATGGGAGAATAGCAGCCTGCATTGCTGCGAAAGGTGGATATACACTGTACTAGTGCCGACATTGTGCATGCTCAGTTGCCTGTGTCTATGTGCCTGTGGTTCTGTCAGTGTGATCATGTGATGTATCTGACCCCAGGAATGTGTCAATAAAGTTTCCCCTTCCTGGGACAATGAATTCACGGTGTTCTTATTTCAATTTCCAGGAGTGTATTTAGAGAATCATGTGCGCATGTGACTGTGAGACGAATGTACTTTCATCATAGTATATCTCGCGCAGATTAGGGTACATACTGGTACACACAAAGTGATTCTCCCTCGTTGTATACGCGAATGGATTAGGAAAGAAAATCGATAATATTGGTACGATGTACTCGTTACCATGGATTTTACAGTGGCTTGCTGAGTATGTACGTAGATGCAGAAGACCTAAAAGATTTCACTGTACGCTGCAATCTTCTGGTGCTTACGATTTGTATGAGAACGAATCCAAAGTTGTTATATCGAGCTAATTCCCAGTAATACTTAATTAAGTGAACAAAGGCGACAGCTATTATCCAGATAATCTGTTTGAAACTTAATACTTTGACAGCATGATGCATGAGAGTAAAGATAAAGTTACGTGAAACTAATCGCGCCAAAAGTAGATACTTATGATAAATCGATGACATAACTTCTGTTTTTTCCCAAATATAGAACCATCTGGGTGGACTCCGGCTAGTAGAGCTCCGTATATTGCTGCAGCTAGTGAAGCGAAATGGTACTGGAGTTCCATTATTCATACTTGCATACATTAAAGCTAGTCAGTCTAACATTGCACAAAATGTTGTATAGTTTTACAGACCAAATTGTTTCTTAAAAACTATTTTTACCGAAAAATATCTAATAACGGACGAACAGATACATACATTCATGTTGTTGTTGTGGTCTTCAGTCCAGAGAGTGGTTTGATGCAGCTCTCCATGCTACTCTATCCTGTGCAAGCTTCTTCATCTCCCAGTACCTACTGCAACCTACATCCTTCTGAATCTGTTTAGTGTATTCATCTCTTGGTGTCCCTCTACGATTTTTACCCTCCACGCTGCCCTCCAGTACTGAATTGGTGATTCCTTGATGCCTCAGAATATGCCCTACCAACCGATCCCTTCTTCTAGTCAAGTTGTGCCACAAATTTCTCTTCTCTCCAATTCTATTCAATACCTCCTCATTAGTTATGTGGTCTACCCATCTAATCTTCCGCATTCTTCTGTAGCACCACATTTCAAAAGCTTCTATTCTCTTCTTGTCTAAACTATTTATCGCCCAGGTTTCACTTCAATACATGGCTGAACTCCGTACAAATACTTTCAGAAACGACTTCCTGACACTTAAATCTATACTCGATGTTAACAAATTTCTCTTCTTCAGAAACGCTTTCTTTGCCATTGCCAGTCTACATTTAATATTCTCTCTACTTCGACCATCATCAGTTATTTTGCTCCCCAAATAGCAAAACTCATTTACTACTTTAAGCGTCTCATTTCCTAATCTAATTCCCGCAGCATCACCCGACTTAATTCGACTACATTCCATTAGCCTCGTTTTGCTTTTGTTGATGTTCATCTTATACCCTCCTTTCAAGACACTGTCCGTTCCGTTCAGCTGCTCTTCCAGGTCCTTTGCTGTCTGTGACAGGATTACAATGTCATCGGCGGACCTCAAAGTTTTTATTTCTTCTCCATGGATTTTAATTCCTACTCCGAAATTTTCTTTTGTTTCCTTTACTGCTTGCTCAATATACAGATTGAATAAAATCGGGGATAGACTACAACCCTGTCTCACTCCCTTCCCAACCACTGCTCCCCTTTCATGCCCCTCGACTCTTATAACTGCCATCTGGTTTCTGTACAAATTGTAAATAGCTTTTCGCTCCCTGTGTTTTACCCCTGCCACATACATACATACATACATACATACATACATACACTGATAAGCCAAAACATTATGACCACCTGCTTAATAGCTTGTTTGTCCGTCTACGGAACGAATGCATAACTGATTCTGCGTATCAGGGATCCGACAGTTTGGTGGTACGTTTGAGGAGGTTTGTACAGTAGACATCTGCACACAGGTCGTGTAATTCGCGTAAATTATGGGCCACTGATTTGCGTACGCGGTGATGGGGTCCAGCAGCGACCCAGATGGGTGCCATAGGATTTACGTCAGGCGAATCTGACCGCCGAGACATCAACATGAGTTCACTATAATGCTCCCCAAACCACTGTAGCACGGTTCTGGCTCCGAGATATGGACAATTACGCTGCTGAAAGATGAAACCAAATATTCAAATGTGCGTGAATTCCTAAGGGACCAAACTGCTGACGTCATCGGTCCCTAGACTTACACATTACTTAAACTAATTTAAACTAACTTATGCTACTAACAACACACACATTCATGCCCGAGGAAGGACTCGAACCTCCGGCGGGAGACGACCATCGACCTACTGTAGCAAAAATGTGGTTCATCCGAAGAGCCGACACGTTGCCACTGATCGACGGTCGAATCCGGATGATCCGGTGCCCACTGCAGTCATAATTGACAATGCCTCTGTGTCCACACACAAACACGTACAAACACGTAAGGGTGGTCAGCTGCGGAGCTCCATGTTCAGCGTTGTACGACGAACGGTGAGCTCCGAAACATTTGTGCGTGCAGCAGCATGGTGTTCTTTCGGCAGAGATGCCACAGATCACCATCTATCCTACTTTACAGAGCAGACAAGCCTCCGAGCCCCACGTTCTGTAAGGAGCTTTGGAGGTCCAACCATTTAGCACCTATTGGTAGTTTCTCTGTCCTTATACCTCTTTCCGTAGACGCTCACGACAGTAGCACGTGAACATTCGAACATCTTCGCCATTTTCGAAATACTCGTTAACAGGCTGCGTAATAATAATCTGTCATTTATCAAAGTCGCTCATCTCTTCGGATTTCCCGATTTGCAGCCCATATCTTCGCTAGGGTGATCCCGCGCTCCGATTACAAACTTTTGTTATCGCGTCACGTGCCCGTAACGCCAACACGCGGCATCCAGCGTCGCGGTGGGCAGTGGTCACAATGTTTTGGCTTGTCGATGTATACCTCAGTTTCCCTGTGCTGGAAAGAAATGTTTCCAACACTTTAAGACTTTGGAGGAATGTTGTTCTAGTGTGACAGCTGTATATTGTCACAGAATGAGGTGATTAAGTGGTTGATTTCAGTCTTTTGGGTTTATCCGTGGAAGCAAGGGAGCTGAAGAAAATTTGACTGTAGTGTGCTAAGGACTCAGTACGTGATTAGTGTGGAAGGGAGGAGCAACAGAGACTAAAAAATGTACATGAAGGAGAAGATTTGTACGTATGAAATACGTAGAAACAGTGAGATCGAAACAACGAAAACGAGGAGACGTGGTATAAGAACAGTTGAATTACTGCTTTGTGAAATCTCTGTTCCAGCTCTTACCGGATTCGCCTAAAGGGACATAGAAAAATCTCCGTAACCATACCATAGTAAGGGTGCAGACAGATTTCAACACGGTCACTTCCAAATGCAAATCGCGTTTTACGAACAGTGTTATGCAAAGAAAAAAGCTGTCAGCACTCATACGCATTTGTTCAGATTAATTTCTTTGATAGTGTGTATTTGTTAGTTTTTAGCAGCGGTATTTCCTTTTTTCATGTTACCATTTTTCTACGATCTCGCTGTTTTATTGCTACGAAAATAAACGTGATTAACCACGAAGCGAATGGTAGTATTACGTCTTATTCTGCAAACTGTCTGCGCCCACCCTCCTCTCTCCCACCACTAGAGCGTGTGGTTTATTTCTATTAAGCGGGACGTGTTCCTGCTTGTTGGCGTGTATTGGATGCTGTGATATTCATGCGTGACTCCAACGAGCAGACTCCTTGAATGGCTCATGCAAAAGCCGGTATAATGGTACCATTGTGTATCGGCAAAAACGAGCAAAGCCGACCGCGGACGCCATTTTAGAAACCGGTTCCGCAAGAAACGCACCGTTAAAAAAGACGACCCCTGGCTGGCTGAGACAGGCGCGCCGCGCTGGTTGGCGTCGCCCCGGGCGGTGCGGGGTCGACGGCTGGCCGTACACAGCCCTGCACCGCAGCGCAATCGGCTCAGCTCACCTCAGACGCGACAGAGTACGTCTACTATAATATACTGCCTGACAAGAAGGCAGGCACCCAGAAAGGGAGGAGAACACGAAATAGAACCTCACGGTTTCGAGGGTGTGTGATGTAATTTCAATGACTGCAAACTCGAGAAAAATTTACCAAGAACTTGGTAATATGAGCAACTTATCAGTATGCCGTGGCACCAACTCTGGCCTGGATGTAATCACTGATATGGTTTTGAGGGGTGTCATGAAGCCGTTGTATCCGCTCCTGAGGCAATTCGACCAACAACAGTTGTCACTGGTGTTTAATATCCTGGACACTGGCCCTGAAAAGGAGTTTACATCCGAGCAGGTCCCACACATGTTCTATCAGGTGCGGATCTGGTGTTATTGTTGGCCAAGGGAGTACCTCAGTATCACGCAAACAGTTCATACAGACACGTGGCGTGAGTGGACTGGTATTGTCCTGTTGAAAAATGACACCACGGTACTGTCAAATTAGAGGAAAGCTCGAGCATACAGGATGTCCGTGAAGTACGTTGTATGGTCAGGGTTTCCTCAAGCACTACGAGCCGGGACATGAAGTCATACCCGATGGGTCCATACAGCAGGAAGCCAGGACTAACAGCGCTGCGCCTCTCCAAAACATTGGAAGAACGGGACTCCTCTCCATATCGCCACCGTAATTGCCAACGACGTTTATCCGGGGAAATGCAGAACTGCGATTAGTCGATGAATGCAGTGTGTCGCAATTCATCAGCATTTTATGCTTTCCAGTCACTTTACCACTCTAAGTCCAGCCTTTTGTGTTGCGGCATTGACAGCAGCCTAACAGTAGGTTGGTAATTCCCTAGTCCGGCTGGCCCAACTCTCCGACCAATGGTGCGGAATAACAGAATGTCTCAGGGAGTCCATTACTTGTTCTCGGATGGCAGGGGCAGATGTGAAGGTGTTATGACGAGCTTGGTGCATAATACGGTGATCCTTTCTTGTTGTGGTCAGACGTGGTCCACGACAACTCTAACGACGAATATGCCTTCCCTCACGTTCCCATACGGTTCAAAATTGAGCCACTGTCACACCTGAGCGTTTTCGTCTACGGCGCTCTGGATCTCATGGACGAACAGAGCAAGCTGTGTTGTGCAACATCAATGCTTAAGGAATCCATATTGGTACGAGATTTTCGTTCTCCACAAACATCATAGTGCGTGAGCGCAGAACTGCCGAGAGCTCCTGATTGAACCAATCTTCATTAACTACCGATTTCGATTATCTGATCATATTCAGGCAACACAAAATTAATTACAACTGCGTTTATGGCAACGTTCATACTGTGGCCTCAAATAAGATAAAAACTGCCTTACGTCAGAAGTAAAACGCAGTGATGCGGGGTGGTTTTTATTTTATTTGAGGCCACAGTATGATCGTTGAAATTAATTTTATGATACCTGAATGTGATTAGATAATCGAAACTGGTAGTTACAAAACGTTTATATCAGCAGCAGCTCCTGGCGGCTCTGAAATTTGACCTTTTTTTTCTTTTTTTCAATTCCAGAGACATCCGCTTGTTTCCGCGATTGGGGATATGAAGCCGAAGAACAGTGTAAGAAAAAGTGACACTTCAAAAGACAGCATCGATAGTGGTAAGATTTTTGCATTAATGAGCAACAGAAAAACAAGGCGGCATCAGCTGTTGCAACAAAAGAGCTGCATATGGAAGCAATAGGTGCACTGACAGCGGGAATATCGATTTGTAAAGTTGAAGGAGGCAAGGAGGCAGCAGATGAAACGGGAGTGAGGCAGGGAGAAATTTCGAGAATTAGAGATAGGGGGAAATAAATAAAAACTTTTAGATTTGCTGACGGCACAGCAAATGTGTCAGAAACCATAAACGACAAATTAGTACTATTATCTGCGTCTGTCACTTTTACTTTCTCTCACGAAGCGTTTCGAGGGCGAAAAAAACCTGAGTCAAACGGATAATTGTTTTAATTTGTTAATATTTATGGAACATTCCGTCGGTTCTTGGAGGAACGTAGACATATTAGTAACTTGAGTACGACGTATTAATGCTCCTCAATAATATTTATTAGTTCGTTATGAACCAGCTTTCGGCTTCTTAGGCCATCGTCAGAACTTAATTTGAACAGATAGTCCACACAATTTCAGAGAGAATTCATAGCTGTGTAAAGAATGCCGTACAAATATATCTTTGTACAGCATTCTTTATACAGCTACGGATTCTCGCTGAAGATGCGTGGAGTATCTGTTCAACATTAAGTTATCTAACGATGGCCCAAGGTCCCGGTAAGAGGAATTGATACAGTCTTGAAAAAATATTATAAAACATACAGAGAAGTAGAATATGAGCAACGAAGAACAGCTAAATTAAATCGTTTGCTCCTCAAGTAATGTTATTACGAGATGAAAGTAAAAGCGCTAGAAGAGTCTCGCCGTTTTGGCTGCAAAATAACTGACGATGGCAGAAGTAAGGGGGACGCAAAATGAAGGAAAGCTTGGCTGTAAAAGAGAGATTTGTTATCATCGTACATAAATGTAAGTGTTGGAAGTCTTTTTTTAAAGTATTTCTCTGGAGTGTTTAACTTATGTGGGAAGTGAGATGAGAACGATGAACAATATAGACCAGAAAAGACTAGGAGTTTTTGAAATGTGGTACAGCAGAAGAACGGGCAAATTGGATAATCAATGGAAAGGTACTGAATTGAATCGAACAGAAATGAAATTTATGGCGTAAATTTACTGAAAGAAAGAATCAATTGTTAGGACAGATGTACAGCCATCAATACATCTGATAATGGAGGAAACCGAGGAGATTAAAATTTGTAGAGGAAGACCAAGGGTGCCAGGTAAGCAGGTTCAGATGGACGTAGACTGCAATAGTCACGCTGGAATGAAGGGGCTTGCACAGGAAAGACTGTCTTGGAGAACTGCAGAAACCAATCTTCGGGCTGAGGAGCATAACAAGAACAATAAATACTTGAAGTCTCCCCGTCAGAGGTTCGAGTCCTCCCTTGGGCATGTGTGTGTGTGTGTGTTGTCCTTACGTAAGTTTAAGTTAGATTAGCGCGTAAGCTTAAGGACCGATGACTTTAGCAGTTTGGTTCCATGAGACATTACCACAAATTTCCAATGTTCAAAAGTATAACAGTCGCATTGACAAATATGTAGGTAGCACAGAAATCGCGAGGAAACGCAACATATTCACATATCGTCCAACACTAAGGCCGTTGCGCAACAAGAGTGGCGCATTCTCACAGTAGAGCACATGTTCTAGTTTGCTGCAAACACAGTTCTGTTGCGGTACGTGTAACGGGTGCAACACAGTATGCTTGTGAAATGGCGCAGCGACTGAAAACTAACTTCCAAGCTGAAGTACGCGGGACTATATGATTCTTATGGGCAAACTGTCTAAACTGCACACAGATTCACCGAGAAATTCTGGCAGTATATGGACCATAGGCAGTGTCAAGCCCAGCTGTAGGGAAATGGTGTCAACAATATGAGCAAAGCCGCAGAGACGCAAGTCATTGTAACCGAGAAGTCGAGAGCTTGCACGATGCGATTTCCACCTTTCCGGCAAGCTCAAAGAACATTTGGGGTGATGGGGGATTTTCCAACGACCACACAGCGGTTCTCGTATAGCTTCCTGACCAGATTTCTACTGTCGAGGAATTGAACGATCAGTAAAACGTTCCGACGTTGTTTACAGAGACTTGGCGAGTATGTTGAAAAATAGTGTCGTAGACTTGTGGCATCCTGGAGTGCAGTGTAGCTTTCAAAAACATTACTTTGCCTGCCACAATAATATTTAACCTATTTTTTGAGGTCCCCTCGTGTTTATGTTAGGAGAAAAGTTCAATTTTCGGTGTGATGGAGGAAAATGACACTGTGAAAGTGGTCGAAAAGACCGGAAAACTTGTAGAAAGTAGCTGTTCCGGCAAAGAGCTACACGGAGGCGTAAACACAGGCATTCGGAATGAAAAATGGTAGAAACGACGGATTTCATTCGGGTAGAAAGAATGTGCCGAGTCAACAGATCCTGGAGGGAAACGAGGACTGCATAACAAGTTGTTTAGCAACTCTAGGGGGCGCCTGTGTCAATTCGCACCTGTTCGAGGCGCCCACAGTTCAGAGGCGCGAAAGCAAAGGCGGAGAAAAATTGCAAACGCCGCGAGGCGGAGAAAGTTGAAACAGCTTGCAGAGAAAGCAGCAGGAGCAACAGCAACACGCACCAAGCCCCGGACCTGCCGTCCTCCCAGATCACGGGTCGCACGGCACGCTGTTATGCGAGCTGCGCACACCAGACTCTAGTTGCGTGCCAATAAGAAACAACTGTGGCGGCCCCCAAGTGATTGGTGCTCGTTACGCGCTTGCCAAGTTCAATACTTCGCAGCTAAAACGCTATTCAGTGTGTCTGGCAAGCTGTTTAAGCTGCGTTACTGACCAATGTTGTTCTTTCGCTGTAGAGAGTACGCCTGGTGCCCGACCAGCTTCTGAAAATGCAGGGTTAATGGAGACACAACACAAGCTCGGGTTGGGGAAGGATGCGAACAGATTTTGCCCCGAAATTTGCCTTCAACAATTTAGTGAGATTACAGGAAGCCTAAACCTGGATTTCCCTACAGGAATTTAGACCGACGTCCTCCCCAATACGGATCCAGTGTTTTATCACTGCGCCAGCTCGCTCGCTTTGTATCATGCAGTGCTGTATTCGCGTTATTATGTAAGAAAATAGCTGGAAGGAAGAGGGACGGTGGGAAGAAGTGCTGACATATAGCAACAAACTTCATGTCTAGATGGAACACCATACTATTTATTACTCCATCAGTCCATAAATCTCGGCTGAGTGGTTTGGGATTTAAGGCGGGGTGGAGAGTTACTGAGACTGATCAGGAAATATTCGCCGATAATAAAGTTTGAAAACATCGTTAGAAACTGACGTCGATCTGATAGCTAATTAAAATACTAACCAGTCTTGATCGCAAGGATTTATTAAAAACTAAAAATCACGCGTCAGATGGTAACCGGTTTCGATTTTCTCAAAAATCATCTTCAGATCACGTCGCATTATGTTGTCAGCAGAGACGACGGCGGAGCATTGGCAAGTGTCGGACACAAGCAGTTACCAGTGGTGTCCTCCGATATTGATTTGCCCTTCTATACGATTCTCTCGAATCACCTTATCCAATCGCTGAACGAGATCCCTGTCTGACACCCCCTTCCTTCCCTTACCGCCTGCTTCATGAACTTCCGTACATCCTGCTTCAAAATCCACACACCATTACCACACTTTGTTGTCACACTTGATAGTTACGTTATGTGGACTGCATGAAACTAGGTCAAGCCCCTCAGCGTGAAGAAATCGAATGACAACACGCACTTGGCACTTGTCAGGAGACAATTTCTTTCCTTCTTTCTTTCACTGGTGCTATGTCCCGCGCTGACGCAGGGTCGGCAGTGTTAGGAACGGATTTGGCAAGGTTAGTGGGAAGGGGTGGCCGGATGCCCTTCCTGCCGCCACCCCTACCCCCCAAGACGGAGTTAGTGTACTCCTGCTGTCTGTGTTGAGTGTAATTCATGGAATAGTGCGAGCGTGTTCAAATGTCTGCGAGTCGTGTAACTGAGGCGGAACGTGGGGACCAGCCCGGTCTTCACCTAGTAGGATGTGGAAAACCGCCTAATAACCACATCCAGGCTGGCCGGCTCACCGACCGACGACGGTAATCCGCCGGCCGGACTCGATCCGGGGCCAGCGCGCCTACCCGAGTCCAGGAAGCAGCGCACTAGCTCTCGCGGCTAACCTGGCGGGTGTCAGGAGACAATTTTTCCAAGCACATTTACTGCTCACTGTGCACTCGGGACTGGAAAGTGTGATGTAACACTATCGACGGCCATACTAGAGACACTGCACAACACATCTGCGCGAAGCTTCTACATCTACATCTACATACATACTCCGCAATCCACCATACGCTGCGTGGCGGAGGGTACCTCGTACCACAACTAGCATCTTCTCTCCCTGTTCCACTCCCAAACAGAACGAGGGAAAAATGACTGCCTATAGCCGGCCTGAGTGGCCGAGCGGTTAAAGGCGCTACAGTCTGGAACCGCACGACCGCTACGGTCGCAGGTTCGAATCCTGCCTCGGGCATGGATGTGTGTGATGTCCTTAGGTTAGTTAGGTTTAAGTAGTTCTAAGTTCTAGGGGACTTATGACCACAGCAGTTGAGTCCCATAGTGCTCAGAGCCATTTGAACCATTTTTTGACTGCCTATATGTCTCTGTACGAGCCCTAATCTCTCTTATCTTTGTGGTCTTTCCGAGAAATGTAAGTTGGCGGCAGTAAAATTGTACTGCAGTCAGCCTCAAACGCTAGTTCTCTAAATTTCCTCAGCAGCGATCCACGAAAAGAACGCCTCCTTTCCTCTAGAGACTCCCACCCGAGTTCCTGAAGCATTTCCGTAACACTCGCGTAGATGATCAAACCTACCAGTAACAAATCTACCAGCCCGCCTCTGAATTGCTTCTATGTCCTCCCTCAATCTGACCTGATAGGGACCCCAAACGCTCGAGCAGTACTCAAGAATAGGTCGTATTAATGTTTTATAAGCGGTCTCCTTTACAGCTGAACCACATCTTCCCAAAATTCTACCAATGAACCGAAGACGACTATCCGCCTTCCGCACAACTGCCATTACATGCTTGTCTAACTTCATATCGCTCTGCAATGTTACGCCCAAATATTTAATCGACGTGACTGTGTCAAGCGCTACACTACTAATGGAGTATTCAAACATTACGGGATTCTTTTTCCTATTCATCTGCATTAATTTACATTTATCTATATTTAGAGTTAGCTGCCATTCTTTACACTAATCACAAATCCTGTCCAAGTCAACTTGTATCCTCCTACATTCACTCAACGACAACACCTTCCCGTACACCACAGCATCATCAGCAAACAGCCGCACATTGCTATCCACCCTATCCGAAAGATCATTTATGTAGATAGAGAACAACAGCGGACCTACCACACTTCCCTGGACCACTGCAGATGATACCCTCACCTCCGTTGAACAGTCACCATCGATCGTAATTTCAGTGTGGTTTTAATTTAGTGACCGATCAAACCCTGGGGGGAGGGGGGGGGGGAGGAGGAGACAGCCCTCGTAAAGTTTACAGATTTTTTTAATTCGTGTGTGGGACATGCGAAGTATTGCAAATTTTGAACTGCGTATATAAAGTGTACGAAACGTGTAAATGATCTCCGTGGCTGTTGCACCGAGAAGGAAATGAAGTAAAAGGCGAAACAGGCCCGAAGGTCAGAGCAGAGCAGTCTCTGTGGTAATCGCCGAAAGGGGAACGGAGCGCGATTGCGGAAAACGCAAAGTAAGGGCGGGCGGAGTTCCGTGGGCGTCGCGTCAGGCCCCGGGTCAGGCTGCGACCCGGCGGTGAGCGGCACAAGGTCTGCCAGAGGCGGGGCGTGAGAAACACTCCTGCCCCGCCCTGCAGGCTCATTACGAGGCGCGCGGCGCGCCCGTGGGAATCCTGTCCCTGTGGCAGCTAGAATTTGTTTTGCGGGCGTCTCCGACACCGTGCAATTGTCCGCACGTTCGCACACGCGAATATTTCGCAGTGAACGAGTACATGCTGTTAAACCTAATTCATTTTTAATTTCATTGTAGCCACAGTAGCTATTCTGTTGCTGCTTCGTTGTGAGCTCATATACAAAAATAGAGCCGTCATTTTCAACAACAATCTACAAATATTCTTCTACACTGAACAGTCAAAGAAACTGGAACACCTGCCCAATATCGTGTAGGGCCGCAGAGAGCACGCTGAAGTGCCGCAACACGACGTGGCACGGACTCGAGTAATATCTGAAGTAGTGCTGGAGGGAATTGACGCCATGAATCCTGCAGGGCTGTCCACAAAACCGTAAGAGTACGAGGGGTTGGAGATCTACCTCAGAAGAGTGTTCCTGGAGCCATTCTGTAGCAATTATGGACGTGTGAGGTCTCGCATTGTCCTGCTGGAATTGCTCAAGTCCGTCGGAATGCACAATGGATATGAATGGATGCAGGTGATCAGACAGGATGCCTACATACTTGTCATCTGTCAGAGTCGTATCTAGACGTGTTAAAGGTCCCATATCACTACAACTGCACACGCCCCACACCATTACAGAACCTCCAACAGCTTGAACAGTCCCCTGCTGACATGCAGGGTCCATGGATTCATGAGGTTGTCTCCATACCCGTACACTCCATCCGCTCGATACAATCTGAAACGAGACTCGTCCGACCAGGCAACATGGTTCCAGTCATCAACAGTCCAATGTCGGTGTTGACGGACCCAGGCTGGGCGTAAAGCTTTGTTTGGTGCAGTCATCAAGGTTACACGAGTGATCCTTCGGCTCCGAAAGCCGAATGGTTGGCACGCTAACACTTGTTGATGGTCCAGCACTGAAATCTGCAGCAATTTGCGGAAGTGTCGGACTTCTGTCACGTTGAACGATTATCTTTAGTCGTCGTTGGACCCGTTCTTGCAGGATCTTTTCCGGGCGCAGCGATGTCGAAAATTTGATTTTTTACCGGATTCCTGATATTCACGGTACACTCGTGAAATGGTCGTACGGGAAAATCCCCACTTCATCGCTACCTCGCAGATGCTGTGTAGCATCGCTCGTGCGCCGACTATGACACCACGTTCAAACTCACTTACATCTTGATAATCTGCCATTGTAGCAGCAGTAACCGATCTAACAACTTCGCTAGACGGAAAAACGGCTCTGAGCACTATGGGACTCAACATCTTAGGTCATAAGTCCCCTAGAACTTAGAACTACTTAAACCTAACTAACCTAAGGATATCACACACACCCATGCCCGAGGCAGGATTCGAACCTGCGACCGTAGCAGTCCCGCGGTTCCGGACTGCAGCGCCAGAACCGCTAGACCACCGCGGCCGGCACTTCGCTAGACACTTGTTGTCTTATATAGGCGATGCCGACCATAGCGCCGTATTCTGCATGTTTACATATCTTTGTATTTGAAAACGCATGCCTATATCAGTTTCTTCGGCGCTTCGGTGTTTAGTACTGTACTATTCCGCCACAGTTTCGTAGATTGCCATTAAGAAAGCACTATAACTTCCACAGGACGACTTTTCTGCTTTTCAGCATCACATGATGGAACTGTGATTTCGAAATGTACATTGGCGTCGTAAAAGCGCTCCTAAAGTGAGTAGGCGGACATTATTATTACGTTTTCTAAGAATATTCCATTTGTCAGTCATTGTAACGTCAGTAAATAACGTTTTCCCATTGAAGGTATACTAAATGTTTAAAAGTATCTAGAACCTATGAGCTGACATTAGTATGGCGTGTGTTCACATCTCACCTTTATGACGGATTTCTGCTGGGGTCACTTTCAGTGAGGTCGTCAGAATGTCTGCATAGGAGCCCATTCTTCCTCAAAAGCCAAAAGTAGGGAAGGATGTTAGACGTTGGAGTACGGAGTGAAGTCGATGTTCTAACTCACCCTAAAGGTGTTCCATTAGATAGATGTCGGAACTATGAGCAGGTCAATCAATTTCAGAAATGTTATTGTCCACAAACCATTGGCTCACATATGATGCTTTATAACTGGATGCATTGTCATGTTGATACAACAACAATCGTCTCCGAACTCTTCCTCTACTGTATGCAGTGCACAATGCTATAAAATGTGTTCATATCGTTCCGCATTTAGCATTTTCTCAAGCATGATAAGGGACCACATAATATCCACGAAAAACAACTCCATATTGTTACACTACCTCCTCGGTACTTCACTGTTGGCACTAGACGTGATGGGACGTATCCAGGCATTCACCAAACCCAAACCCTTCCATTGGATAATCACTCCAAGTATCTCGCTTTCAGTCGTCTACTGTCCAGTGGCGTCTTCCTTCACGCCACGTCAACCATCACTTAGCAGTGACTACAGAGATATGTCGCCTAGGAGGAACTACTCGACCATTATTTCCCATTCTTTTTAACTCTCTACACGCCCAGTGATCGTTCTAGCTGGAATGCTCGTAGCACTTTTGAAATCACGAGTGATTTCTTCCGATGGTTACAGGCAATTTTTGCAAGCACCCTCGACAACACTCGACGGTGACTGTCCGTCAGTACATGAGGTCCGCTGGTCATGGTGAAACTGTGGTTGCTCCTTCGCATTTGCACTTCGCAGTCGCATCACTAATTGTCGACTTGGGCAGCTTTAGAAGGGTTGTAATGTCCCTGGTGGACTTATTAGTGAGCTGACGTCTAATGTCTAGTGCACTGAGTTCTCCTGTCCTACTCATTCTGCCGTTACTGTTTCTCTACTGACAGCTGAATACCCCGTAAGTACTTTTATACTGGCAGGTCCACCTCCCGTGGCATCTGATGTTCAGTTCTGCATTACACAGGTGTGTCCGGACACTTTCTGACAGACAGTGAACTTCGAAGAGGCAATGAAAGAAATAAAAGAAT
Source organism: Schistocerca piceifrons (assembly GCF_021461385.2). Classification (NCBI taxonomy): domain Eukaryota; kingdom Metazoa; phylum Arthropoda; class Insecta; order Orthoptera; family Acrididae; genus Schistocerca; species Schistocerca piceifrons. Next base: position 404,581,080 of record NC_060141.1, on the reverse strand, counting down.
TTCAAGTGAGAAATAAAGCTGTAGGAGCAAGAAGAATCAATAAGGTTGTCCTCGAACGTCGTAAACTCTCTGACAGAAGGAAATGTGAACTTAGAGATATTACTGATTGGAATCTACGCCCTACTCAGCACTCGGTTTGGTAAAAATGAGAATATGAATTTATTAAACATGAAAAGTGTGGAAAATCCATAACATTATATGAAAGTGCTGCAATTGTTACACTTTTGAGTATTTATTGTTCTTGTTATACTCCTCAGCCAGAAAACTCGTTTATGCATCTCTCCAAGACAGTCTTTCCTGTGCAAGCCTCTTTATTCCAGAGTGACGATTGCTGCCTGTATCCATCTGAACCTATTTACGTGGAAGCCTCGGTCTTTCTCTACAAATTTTAAACTCCTCGGTTTCCTCTGTTATCAGTTGTACTGACGGCTGTAGATCTGTCCTAATAACCGATTCTTTCTTTCAGTGAATTTATGCCATAAATTTCATTTCTGCTCGATTCAATTCAGTACCTTTCCATTGATTGTCGGATCTGTCTGTTCTTCTGCTGTACCACACTTCAAAAACTCCTAGTCTCTGCCGAGCGGTCTAAGGCGCTGCAGTCATGGACTGTGCGGCTGGTCCCGGCGGAGGTTCGAGTCCTCCCTCGGGCATGGGTGGTGTGTTTGTCCTTAGGATAATTTAGGTTAAGTAGTGTGTAAGCTTAGGGGGACCTTAGCAGTTAAGTAAACTGCTGACGGGCGTTGATATATATCAACGGGGACAGGTGAAAATGTGTGCCCAGACCGGGACGCGAACCCAGAATCTCCTGCTTACATGGCAGACGCTCTATCCATCTGAGCCACCGAGGGCACAGAGGATAGCGCGACTGCAGGGACTATCTCGCGCACGTCTCCCGCGAGACCCACATTCTCACCTTATTTGTCCACACACTATATTCGTAGTGTCCCTACCCAACAAACTCATTACTCGTGGAAGACATTCTTACCAAGTCTCGCAAGGGTTCGGGTAATATGTGTGCATCCGCACAGAAGAAGAAGGTCATGGCTGGTATTGCCAGAACTATATACTTATATGGATATGTTGTCTGTTCTTTCGGGCCCGCATCTCGTGGTCGTGCGGTAGCGTTCTCGCTTCCCACGTCCGGGTTCCCGGGTTCGATTCCCGGCGGGGTCAGGGATTTTCTCTGCCTCGTGATGGCTGGGTGTTGTGTGCTGTCCTTAGGTTAGTTCGGTTTAAGTAGTTCTAAGTTCTAGGGGACTGATGACCATAGATGTTAAGTCCCATAGTGCTCAGAGCCATTTGAACCATTTTTTTGTTCTTTCGGACACGTCCTATTTTGAAGAGGAGATGTTGGAACGTTTTGCAACGGACCCCACTACAAGTACTCGTATTGCACGTGAAACGGGTCATGGCACAACGTAAATAAGATATTACAGAGCCGTCTTATGGACAAGTTAAGCAAACAAAACCTGCATCGTTACTTCCTAGTAATCGGTCTCGTCCTCCTTGTTCCCTGGCAGGAAAGAGTGTACATGTAAATAAACAGCACAGTACGTGTAACGCTTGTTAGTTATAAATACGGTGGAAAACGGTAATACTACACAAAGCTGTAGACAGGTTTACTTCAATATCTCCTTAAGCTGGCTTCTCCGACACCAGGTTCCCTCTCTCAAATTGTGCAGTGGAGCATTCCTTGTGTCCAGTTACATTTTTGCACGCTCTTACGGAAACACCCTGTAGCTGCGCGGGACCTCGAGAAAGCGGCAATGTTAGCATCCTGCCGTGTGCACCGTTCGCCAGGGTGTCCGGTACAAAGCTGTTGCTGTAGCGGCTACACTCGCGCGCACTCACCGTTGACTTGAGTCTGCCACACGGCGTCGCCGACGCCCCACAGGCCGGAGATGGCGTAGAAGACGAGCGGCGTGGCGGGGTTGGGCCTCCAGATGAGCAGCACGCCGACGAGGCAGGCGTGCACGAGCGCGCCCAGCGCCATCAGCGGGAACCGGCCCACGAACTTCATCACCGAGCCGAACAGCAGCGAGCAGATGGCGTTCACCACGCCGAAGCAGATCATCACGAAGCCCACGTTGTGCACCCCCAGCGCGCACGACACGTACGCCTGCAACGGCAAAGAGCAGAGAAGAGATTAGTTGACATAATTGTTGATCCTGTTTGCAGGTAGAAAATAAGAGTGAATTCGTAACCAGTAGCAAGATCTGGTTTTAGATGTCCAATTTTACAAGAACTTACACGCAAAATCGATGTCCAGAAGTAGTTGTAGAGAAGGGCCGAAATTAAAAAATGGGCTCAAGTGAACATATTGAGCCCGTGATGCACTACTGACCATTAAAATTGCTACACCACGAGGATGACGTGCTACAGACGCAAAATTTAACCGACAAGAAGAAGATGCTGTGATATGCAAATGATTAGCTTTTCAGAGCATTCACACAAGGGTTGGCGTCTGTGGCGACACCTACAACGTGCTGACATGTGGAAAGTTTCCAACCGATTTCTCATACACAAACAGCAGTTGACCGGCGTTGCCTGGTGAAACGTTGTTGTGATGCCTCGTGGAAGGAAGAGAAATGCGTACCATCACGTTTCCGACTTTGATAAAGGTCGGATTGTAGCCTACTGCGATTGCGGTTTATCGTATCGCGACATTGCTGCTCGAGTTGATCGAGATCCAATGACTGTTAGCAGAATATGGAATCGGTGGGTTCAGGAGGGTAATACTGAACGCCGTGCTGGATCCTAACGGCCTCGTATCACTAGCAGTCGAGATGACAGGCATCTTATCCGCCTGGCTGTAACGGATCGTGCAGGGACGTCTCGATCCCTGATTCAACAGATGGGGACGTTTGCAACACAACAACCATCTGCACGAACAGTTCGACGACGTTTGCAACAGCATGGACTATCAGCTCGGAGACCATGGCTGCGCTTACCCTCGACGCTGCATCACAGACAGGAGCGCCTGCGATGGTGTATTCAACGACGAACCTGGGTGCACGAATGGCAAAACGTCATTTTTTCGGATGAATCCAGGTTATGTTTACAGCATCATGATGGTCGAATCCGTGTTTGGCGACATCGCGGTAAACGCACATTGGAAGCGTGTATTCGTCATCGCCATACTGGCGTCTATCACCCGGCGTGATGGTATGCGGTGCCATTGGTTACACGTCTCGGTCATCTCTTGTTCGCATTGACGGCACTTTGAACAGTGGACGTTACATTTCTGATGCGTTACGACCCGTGGCTCTACCCTTCATTCGATCCCTGCGAAACCCTACATTTCAGCAGGATAATGCACGACCGCATGTTGCAGGTCCTGTACGGGCCTTTCTGGATACAGAAAATGTTCGACTGCTGCCCTGGCTAGCACATTCTCCAGATCTCTCACCAATTTAAAACGTCTGATCAATGGTGGCCGAGCAACTTGCTCGTCACAATACGCCAGTCACTACTCTTGATGAACTGTGGTGTCGTGTTGAAGCTGCATGGGCAGCTGTACCTGTACAAGCTATCCAAGCTCTGTTTGACTCAATGCCCAGGAGTATCAAGGCCGTTATTACGGCCAGAGGTGGTTGTTCTGGGTACTGACTTCTCAGGACCTATGCACCCAAATTGCGTGAAAATGTAATCACATGTCAGTTCTAGTATAATATATTTGTCCAATGAATATCCGTTTATCATCTGCATTTGTTCTTGGTGTAGCAATTTTAATGGCCAGTAGTGTATTTTCGTTGACTTGTGGCGTAGGTGGCATCAGGTATAGATGTCGTCCGTGTATTTTGTTTACAATATGTCGTTCAGTTCATACAGATTTAGTGGAGATGTCGAATGTATTGAAGATCGCTATACTCTCGTTCTGCGTTGTACAGCGACTTTACGGCTGTGGTAGCGTAGACCAAGGGTTTCTAATGTGACTATTTGATGCTAGGTTATTGAAGCCAATTAATGTGTGTCGGAAATTTTTTATTTGCATATTTCATAGCAACAAGTCTTCCAACATCATCTAGCGCGTTGTACTACACGCGATTAAACAGGTTCAGTAAAAATTCACGTGTTGATGAAAACCCCTATTTACCACTGTGTTCTCTTGTTGTCTAGTTTTTGTAACTCCCATATTCCCGTGGAATTTCCGTTAATTTTTCAGTTCTTGCTTTGATTGCTTTCTTGAAGCTCGAATCTCCACCGTGCTGACGACGTTATCGGTCTGTGGTGTCGCGTCATCTACTGATCCCCATAAAAAAAATAAATACACGCAAGAGTGAAGTGCATAGATGTGATGAATCCATCCTATTACGCAAGACCGTTATTGAAAAACTCAAGACGAATTGGTCCAGCTGGACTAGAAATAATTCACGAACTCATCAGCTGTTGGCTCCGGAGAAAAAAAGGACGCCTTCAGGCTATATACGATACGCCAGGAATAGATAAGGACATATATAAAGCTGACCACCCGTCACAGGGAATTGAGGGAGATTAGAAATATAGCACGAGAAAAGGAAAGGGAAGATTCCTGCCCTACCGGAACAGCTCGAAATAGCTATTCACGAAATAAATTACGATAATGTTCAAACGGGGGCAGCAATATTGAATTTTTAAGGCATTGTGGACCTTTTTAGCGCGAATACAAAACATTTTTTGTTTCGTTCTTCTCACAAACGACAGACAACTGGAGAAATCATAAAACTCATTACTCTCCAGAGCTATGTCTGTAACCTAAGCGTGTCCTGGGACCAAAACTGATTGTTAGCGTGCATCGCTCACATATTGTAGTTTTTCTTTGTTTGTAAAATACAACAACTTTGTACTTTTATGTAACTTTTTTATACCAAGACGTATTTCCATTTTTCACCCATCTTTATTTGGCGTAATACACTATTATATCTTCATTACTACTACGTTTATGTCAGCTGTATTTTGAACGCTGAAACTGTCCTATGCAAAATAACTATTCATTTAGCTTGTACGTCTTCTGAGTCGTCATTTGGAATTATTTACATAGCACACACGCTTTAAAATTATGTAACACACTTTCGAAACTTGTTGCTGTGTTATGTGAACACTGCTGTAAAGTGTATTTGAATTCTACTAAGCTATAACGACTGAATTTTTTCAAGGTTCCACCCCTCTATATCCGAGGCAGGTTCGGTATATTAATGACTTTGCAAACAGAAAAACAGTTCATATGTATTTTCATTTTCAGGGTGGGGCTAACGTCTAATTTTCGGAGAAAATTCTAAAAAAAAATTCAGTTACGCTATGAGGACGTCGGTGAACAGATTAAGTTGTCGCAGTAGTTAAGGCAGTAGAACCAGGATTGAAGGAGAGTCTGATTCAATTTCCTGTACGGATGCGTGTACTTGATACACTTCGGACAAATGCTGGGCAATTCTTTAACGAAACCATGGTCACGTCCTTCCTAAATCATTATGCTCCTATGCCGACAGAACTTTGTTTTCAGAACAGGGAACATTACTTAGATACCAGCGCCCTGCAATGCTGGGTGAGACTCACATTAAAATATACTGTCGTCATCTGAGTTGGCAGAGAGATAACATTGCTTGCGGATTGTGGATGCTGCCAAAGTATCTCTTCAAATGAGGATGACGTACAGAACATACAGCAGTCGCAGTAATGACATCCCGATCTCAGCTGAACGTCATAAAGAAGATGTGGCTTCTCGCTCTACGTTTAAGTACCTTGTAAATTTTTCTGCCTTCAGAAGGAACAATTACAGTATTTCGCAAACAGGACAGGGGATTACGAAGAAGCCGCACCTGTAAACACGTCTTCATCGAAGAGCGCGACATAAACGGAGAACGACGAAAACAACGTTATTGTTATCTCGCACCTCGTGCTATTAGTGAAGAACACGTGAGTCTCTTCTGCTTTGTCTCTGTGTAAAGTTGCGAAGTTCTCGCGCGATACGTTAAATACGAAAATATCTCAGACATTCGTTACCAGATTTGGCGGCTTGGTAGATAAAAGGCAAGCAAGGCCTTCTTCCTCAAGATTGACACAAGACTGCTGAATCTGCTAAAATTATGAAACAATTCCATGTAATTTCAATGCAAGCACTCACTTCTTTAATTTTAAAAATACTGCTAAAACATTATTGTCAACTCAAGCGTATGATATCTTCAAATGCAGTATGATCGAAGTCTCCCGTAGTCATTCTGCTGAAATAGCTATTAATTTTTTTTTTTACTGTGAAGCAGTAGAATGGAAAAATGTCAGTGTCTTCAAAAGAGGAAAGACCTTGGCTGACATGCCATACCTTGCTTCGTCTACGAAACCAGCCATGTTTTATCAGTTGCAAAACAGAAAGACTTTTTGGCGATGTTGCCATTTCTTCCTCAACAGCACAGGGAGTTATAGAGTAAACATCGTAACATCTGCTCCCAAGAATGTAGTTGTGTAAGAAACAGAAGTCAATTACTGAGAGGTAGTATTCTTGAATTTTATTTTGTTATTCTCCTATAAAAAATTTCAGAGATATGAAAAATGACTTTTGTTGACTACAGTTCTACTAGTTAAATATTACTGCTGTATTTCTATATTTGTATTATTACAAGCAAAACGAAGTGCCTCAGGATTAATGGCACCTGAAGCAAAAGTGTTCTTGTTGGCACTTAGAACTAGTCAGATCCCTGGCACCCAGAATGTTTTTAATAAATGATTTATTTTAAAATTTGCGTCATTATTTTTTGCAGTGATGAGATGAGCAGCATAGTTCCGTGGTACCAGAATAGCTTGTCAATTTTTTTGGATAGAAACAAGTTATCTATAAACAGAAATCCAATGTTTTTTTTTTAATTCTCCTGACAAATGTGAGATTTGGTGCTTAGAACATTTGACATTTCCAATTTTCATATGACGAAACTGTGTGATTAGATTGTTACAGTGATCAGTACCAAATCAGCTACATTAATAATGAAAAAATTACATCAGATGTTAAAATTTATCCCCTTCGCTCCACATAAAAAAATGGTTCAAATGGCTCTGAGCACTATGGGACTTAACATCTGTGGTCAGCAGTCCCCTAGAACGTAGAACTACTTAAACCTAACTAACCTAAGGACATCACACACATCCATTCCCGAGGCAGGATTCGAACCTGCGACCGTAGCGGTCACGCGGTTCCAAACTGAAGCGACTAGAACCGCACGGCCACTCGCTCCACATAGTAAGTCAAATGTAGTTGTGATTCGATATTCGATAATACTGTTTGTCGTGGTGTTTCTAGTGAACATTGAGTCCAAATGCATTTTACTTCCTTTTGATTATATGCATAGATATTCTAAGTATTTGTTACGGCATGTAATTTTGTTTCATGTTATTATTTATACTAAAGGGTATTTGGAACATTGCTGTGCAGTTACAACGTATGTTGGCAATGACTAACAAGTCTGAACGCGCTTTATTTTATTGCAAGACACTTTCTGCAGACCTCATTGTGATATGCTTCTCGCGTAAGCAGAAAGAGGCCGGCCGGAGTGGCCGTGCGGTTCTAGGCGCTGCAGTCTAGAACCGAGCGACCGCTACGGTGGCAGGTTCGAAGCCTGCCTCGGGCATGGATGTGTGTGATGTCCTTAGGTTAGTTAGGTTTAAGTAGTTCTAAGTTCTAGGGGACTGATGACCTCAGAAATTAAGTCCCATAGTGCTCAGAGCCATTTGAAACGTAAGCAATTATTTCAGTTTTCAAGTGGGCGATTGCGATACACCACAGATTTTGCTCGCCCCTAAAGAAGTTAAGTCTGGTGGAGTAAAGGCCAGCCTGGTGGGGCATAGGTGTTTTGAGGTGACACGTTTCCCAAAAAAACTCTTCCAAATGACGCATAGTGTTGTCAGCTCTCTGTATAGTAGCGCCAACTCGTTGAAACCATGAGTAGTTCATTTCGTCTCCATTTAGATGGTAATTAGATGGTCGATAATTAAACAATGACGTTAGTTGTTCACGGTTTCTTAAAAAAAGAAAAAAAGCCCAACAATCCACCGTATGACTATTGCTACTCACACCCAAATTTTCTGATCATGCAATGGCGTTTGTAGCGCAGCAAGAGGATTCTCCGTTGACCATGGTTGTGTGTTTGGTGTTAACATGGCGAGAGAGATGGAACCAGGCCTCCTCTGTGTAGAAGGTGACATCAGGAATGTTAATGGTATTCCTCTCAGTGAAAGATGTAAATCATTTGTAGTAACGGATTCGCTTTTCATGATCCCCATCTTTTAATTATTGCACTACTCTCACTTTACAAGGGAATAATTTCAATGTTTGCCTAACTGCTTTGTGCGCGCTTGCAGGCCCTATATCTTTTTCTTGTGCCAACTTGCACAGTGATTTTTCTGGGCTCTGTTGCATGGAGTCAGAACTATCCAATAACTTCTGTTCGTTTAGTTTAGGTGGTCTTCCAGTTCGTTCGGTGCGTAAAGTTAAGCCTGTCCCTCACAAATTCTCAGGAAGTCGACGAGCTGCATTACGATGATGCACGTCTGTTTTCTGGAATTTTTCAGCAAGTGCCTCCTGCACTCAATCCGTGTATCAATTGCTTGTCGAAAGGCATCATAATTTAAAAGCCAATCGAACATCTGAACATTAACCTTCACATTAAATGGCTTTCATCAGGTGAACGAAACGGTTACATGCTATGTAGCAGTAGAATGAATTAAAAAACAATCGCGTATCTGTGAACAAACAGTTCTGCCAACTGGTGTTCTGCCAATTTTGTTTTGAATTTACAACGTAATCTACAAGCGTAGTCCGTATTCCAGTATACAGCAACTTTCCAAACGGACTGTACGATCTAATGCGTGTCAACTTATATCGCGTTTAAATTGACTGTTTTATGAAGTGTGGTTCATAATTTAAAAATAAGAAGTTTTCCGTAGTACTTTAGATTACGAAGTAGATTTCCCAAAGTCACTTGGGAAATATGTGTAGCCGGCCGTTGTGGCCGAGCGGCTCTCGGCGCTTCAGTCCGCAACCGCGCTGCTGCTATGGACGCAGGTTCGAATCCTGCCTCGGGCATTGATGTGTGTGATGTCCTTAGGTTAGTTAGGTTTAAGTAGTTCTAAGTGTAGGGGACTGATGACCTCAGATGTTAAGTCCCATATTGCTTAGAGACATTTGAACCATTTTGAAATATGTGTAAGGACAACTGCAGTGTTAGGCGCATTGCGAGGAATTCAATGAGTGTTGCCAAATGTTTCATATGACAATTTATCTTCTGCTGTGTGCAGTTCTTGGTGTTGAGCTAATGCATTCTGTAAAAGCGATCCAGCGGAAGTATACACTCCGATGACGTGATACGTTTGGAAAACAGCCTTTCTCAAAGTAATTAGTCGTAAATTCATTATTTCTCGAAATGTAACAAAGTTTATTATTACTTCAATTACAATTTTTTCGTGTACTGCAGCTTTTTCTAAATTTTGTGAGCCGAGGGAAATTGACTAATTTGTAAGATGTAAAGGAGTTACAGGCATTGGCTATGAGTCGGCATGGAGGAAGTTAAAAATTTGTACCAGACCGAGATTCGAACCTGTGTCTCTCGGGTACGCGGCAAATGCACTGACTACTGAGCTATCCTTTTTTTTATTTTTAAAATTTTTTTTGGACTGTTGGATAAAGGAATGCCGCTGCTCTTCGGCGACATAACCAGAATAATGAATGTCGTCTCGTTGCGACATAAGGAGGCTCCATGCTATAGCCGGCTGCGGATTTTCCGATGACCGTCGTCTCGTCGCAGTCCAGACACTGTGATCGTCGCAATTGCACGGCCTACAATAGCACTCCTCCCGTCAGACTCAAATTCTCAACTTAGCCACACACAACTAACGTAGTGCCCCTTGCCCATTATCTTCATTACTCGCGCCATGTAGTGGATTCCCTTAAGACTTCGAGCTTGGTGTGCATCCACACTGAAGAGATCATTGGCTGTCGTCACCTTAATTATCTGTATGTGGTGTCTGTTCTTTTGGACATGTCCGAACAGGCACCGCATATATAGGGCTAATTTTAGTAATGGAGAGATCAGTAGAGTTCAAAAATGGTTCAAATGGCTCTGAGCACTATGGGACTTAACATCTGTGGTCATCAGTCCCCTAGAACAACTTAAACCTAAATAACCTAAGGACATCACACACATCCATGCCCGAGGCAGGATTCGAACGTGTTACCGTAGCGGTCACGCGGTTCCAGACTGAAGCGCCTAGAACCGCACGGCGACAGCGGCCGGCCAGATCAGTAGAGTGTTTTCTGGGTTAGTAGCAACCACCTTTTTTTCGAACAGTTTGTTAACAAGTAGTTTATTAGCTGTCGTTCACGCGACCTCAGAAATGTAAATGTAAACTCTTATTCATGTTAACAGCTGGCTTTAAGGAGCGACGTTTTAAATTTCTACTTCCAACGGAGAAAGGAAAGTACACGCGACGGAAGTTTAGACACTACGGTGGGCAATCATCAGCACGGAACGCGTCGAGTTGAATGTCGGTCATCCGCTGTGGCAGTGTCGTTCCCTTCCGCCTAGTTTTGCTCGCCTCGGGGCTCAGGTAAAAGTGAACACCGCGGCGGAGAGCGGTACAGTTTTCGTTGACGTAATGACAACGCCAGCATTTTGGTTGTTAGCTATTGTTCCCGCTACGGGGACTCGCCTTGAACGGTGTTCGGGGAAAGTTGCGTAGGGTCAACCTGGGCGCCAGGGCGAGGCAAACGTGGGACTTCGCAAAGCAACGTTCGCGGGCGTAGCTGCCCAGTATCTCCCAATTAGGGCACATTAAGGAACGGGCTCTCGGCGTCGCGACCTACTGAAGAATGCACGACCTAGCGGTTCGCCAAGGATAATTGGAGGTATCCGCGCTGGCCGGTGGACGCAGGGTAACGGCTTGCCGCCGAAGAAGGTCACACTCTCCGTGGACCGCGACCGCCGCTCTCTGTAAACGCGGCGGCGCGGAAAAACATAGCGCCCACTCGTGGGAACTTACGCGTCCTAACCAGAGGGAATCACGAAAAATCTGCTTAAATTTTCTCAACACCATGAGATCTTTTCTCAATAAAACCGTCTAGATAACTACTAATTTTTTTTCTTTTTTAATTATTACGCAGCTTAGGCTATTGACGTCATAAGCTATCTGCATTTAAGGTTAGAGGAACATAGAGAGCGACAAGCGTTTGTTATACAGCAACAAGCTCCAACAAAGAAAAGTAAAAAAGTTAAAAACAATCTTTTTGAAAGTACACTCATCAAAAGGCTTACAACTTGCTGAACAACGTTCAGTGTCAGTATAAATAAGCCTAATCGGGGCGTTGACTAAGAGTTATCTAACAATTTTGTACAGAGTTGTAATTTATAGTTGCTAGATGGTGCTAGTATGCGGGACGTTCCCTCAAATGTTACGTTATTAATCTATTAATAAAAATCAATTGCCATGTGTATAAAAGATCAACGCTTGAGAACTGTGCGACCGATTTGGCTGATTTTTGTTGTTGTTGTTGTGTTCGTAATTGTCGGACAAGGTTTGTATGAAAGAAAATTTTTGGAAACGCCGCCAGAAAAGTCAGGAATTCGGGTGGTATTTCTGTATGAAAATCTCAATGAAAGAAATCTTAGCGTCGGTTTGACAATTCTGCTTTTATATGTTTTCATTAAAAAAAATGTGATATTCAGTTTGACAGTTCTGCTGTCCCATATTCACATAACAACGACCACTTCCGCATTGGATATTGATATTTTATGAAAAAGAGTACAATTGAAAGCGATATTTCAGTGTGTTATTGGTGGTGATCATATTTTTAGTGTGTTGCGAAGATCGAATTGATGTCAGTTCTTGGTAATTTGGTGTATTGCAAACATTTAGTTGATTTCAGTTCGTTGTTTATTTCTTTGGAAAAAATGCCACCAGTGAGGTGTCGAAATATCGGTCGGCATACGGGCGTTGCAGGCTGATTACACGGTCGTCAAGTCAGTGCGATTGACGAAGAGCGTAGACAGCGTTTGAAGGCAAATCGAATAAGAATTATACACTAAACACTTTCTATTAAAACTGGTACATGAAAGAACGTGCTAAGCTTTACTGTGAGAATGTGTGGTTTTCTTTTTCGCTGTCGTTTTGAACAGAAAGCCGGAAAGTTGTGTTTATGGCTAACTTTATAGTCCTACATGATCGTAGCTGAAAACCATTCGAAATACTCTCATAAAAGCTCGTATCCTCGCAGATCCAGAAACTGGAAAGGTCACTCTCAACTGCCGCGTACTAATGTTTCCAACCGATTTACCCATTCCTTTTGACTTCTATTTCCAATCAAGGTTGCGTTTGCAATAACAGTAAATAAGATCAGCGAGAGGGGGAGAGAAGGATGGAGAAGGGACAGAGAAGGTAGGAGGAAATGGATGTGAGAAGGGGTGGAAATGGATATAAACAACTGGAAGGAAGATGTGGACAGGGAGATGTGGGAGGAAGACTTGGATAGAGTGAGTGTGGAATAAGAGATGCATTACAGGGAGTGGGAAGAAGTTAATGGACAAAGATAGGAAGGGAGAGGAGGAGAGGGAAATTGGAGGAGGAGAGAGGCAGAGAGACGGTGGGAGGAGGAGATTAGGACGTATACTTGATTCCCATACATATTTAGCAGTTGTGAAGCGCTTCCGGGTTCTCTAGTTATTTATATTTTCCTTTCTTTTCATAGTTATAGAAACACAGATATGTAGTCTTCAAAATGTAAACATTCAATGTCAAAGTACAAAACACAATTCAAACGAGTGTGGTTGCATATTCATCAAATTAGGTTTTCAGATTTTTTTAGCTTAACATATTTTGTAGATTGTTGTATAACGAACAGCGGTCGCCTCTTTGTGTTCCTTCCAACCTAAACTGCAGATAGCTGATGATAGCAGTACCCGAATAAGTGCAATAAATAATGAAAATTTTTGTAGCGATCTAGACGGTTTTATTCACAAAATATTTACAATAGTCACCGACTCATACAGGAAATTACTTAATACCACGAGATTTTGTTCAGAGAAGGAACTAGTTCTATTTCGAGTAAATTTTTATCTGTTTGTTTACTATCCAGTGTTATTGCCTGTTTTTTTAATAGATTTAGGATATTTTCTGTACCTTTGACAAGTAGTTGAAAACTTAACCAAAAGTATGGCAATACTAAAAAGAAACATGAACTAAAAATTTATAAAAGACGTAGAAAACTATTTTTACCTACTTAAAAGCATGACAGAACATATGAAAACACACTAGTTCAGATAACACATACAACAGAACGAATAACATTTAATTATACGGATGTAAGTGACAGCGTATACCGTAATTCGTAGTTAAAATCTACTAAAATTGCAATATACTATCACAAGATACGTAGGCGTAGTGGACTAACGCATTAACATAACTGTATAGTATTCTCACCTTGTTGAGCATAGAATACATGGACAGCTACTTAAAAATTGTAATAGTAGATCTGCAATAATACGTAAGCAGCAGATCTAAAGTAAAAACCAGAAAACCAGTGAAAGAAACAAGCGCACAGGATAAAATGCAGGATAAAAACCGAATCACTCCCAGGTGGCACCACTCTAACAGCGTGTAACGCCAACTCTATCCTTGATATCATCTCAAAATTCGCAGAGGAAGTGACTCCGCAAGTTTATTCGTATATGTTAATCTGTCTGAAGCCATTAATAGATGAGTAGATGCCGCAGTATGACCAAACTGCGGGAACGTTGAAAGCATCGTTTCACCCTCTGCTCCAATTAGTCCCAGAAAGTGTTTACTGGACTAAGATCGGGTGACTTAGTCTGCCAGTCGACATGCGGTATGGTGCCCCAGTGTCGTACCGGTATGCATGCAGTCCTGAAGACATACCTGTTTTCATCTCGAAAGGAAGGTGTGAGCACGCCATATTCATTATGAAGATGTGGAAGAAAGGCTAACTTGGTCACCGAGAACGTTGAACGAACACCCAGATTCATCTTCACAGTGACCTAAATGAGTGGGCTCAAGTTACGTTACGAAGAAAAATACCCAAATCATCACAGAACTGCAAACACTTTGGATTATACGCCTCGTTAGGCCGTCGGTGCATTAGATTCCCACCATAATTTGAAAAGAGGGAAATCGTGTCTCGACGGACCAAACTAAATGCTTCGAGTCAGCTACTGTCCTGTTTCTTGTATCATTTGGCTCACTGAAGACGTGCAGCTTTATGTGCCGTAGAGAGCAATGACATTTTGCGAGATATATGACTAAAAATTTACGGTGGATGAAGTTCCCTTCGCTATAGTCATTCGGAAACTGGTTGATATGAATCTACATTCACTGACGGTAGCAGTTAACTGTAGGAATGGTAGCTTGTTATCATTGACGAGCCGTTACACTCTTCTCCGGTCCTTGACGACTTGGCCCTTTTTACAAGCAGTGTTCTTGTCTTATATTCATTGGCTGCAGGTGGTATATTATTCCTTGTAGACACGTTGAAGAATCCACGTTGATCCAGCAGCAAATGCGGCAACGTTATACACGGTGTGGTTATTGGCATGTTCGAAGACGGTAACTCTGCCATTCTCTCAAGTCTCCAATACGACCCGGCATACGGCGCAGAACTCGCCCAACCGACTGACAAATACAGGCCACTTCACCGTCATAGCTTCTTCAGCAGTGGATGGTCAGGCAACTGCCTGATACCAGTTCTACACCATCTACAGTGCTCCAAAGGGAGCAGTGAGCGTTTTTGAGTAGGTGACACTGACGGAAAAAAATCACACCACCAAGAAAGAATTGTGGTAGGCCTGTTTATACAACTGGAAGATGATGTCCATTCAAATCTCGCACCAGTCGCACAAGAGTGGTGTTAGCGGCGTCACTGTGAGAGTGTAAATCAGGTTTGTTTTAAATACGCATGTAACGGTCGTGAGTGTTAGTTACTTCTGAGATTGGAGGTGGTGACCTCGAACGAGGTCGTGTAACATAGCTACAAGAAGCTGGATACTGCGGAAAGACGTGGTAGGAATGTAGCCATTGTACGTGATTACTGGCAGTGGTGGTCGCTGTAATGTATGGCCGCAAGAAGACCCAGACGGCCACGGTGGCACTACCGAGAGGGAAGACCATCGTGTTTAATGTATGGTTCTGCCTCTGCAGCAGCAATTTGAGCAGCAGTTGGCACCATTGTGACACAAAGAACTGCTACAAAACGGTTACTTCAAGGATAAATCAGAGAAAGTCGCCCCGTAGCGTGCATTTCACTGATTCTAAACAGCTGCCATTTGAGACTTCAGTGATAAGCGAGAGCTCACTGGAGGGCAGGGTGAGGGTGTGTTGTGTTTTCTGATGAAAGATGGTTCTGCCTCGATGCCAGTGATGGCCGTGTGTTGGACAAAAGGAGGCCAGCTGAGGGTCTGCAATCAACCTGTCTGCGGTGATTACGAAGGCTATCCCGCCGTAATAATTGATAATATTCTTCTCGGGTGTGCAGCCGGATCATAACGTCATCTTGACACAATATTTCCGCTGTCCAACTTGCCACCATCTTCAGGCGAGAGTGCTGGTACACGATCTCGCCGGAACTGACGAGATCGTGTACCAGCACTCTCACCTGAAGATGGCGGCCAGTTGGACCGCGGAAATATTGTGTCAAGATGACGTTATCATCCGGCTGCACACCCGAGAAGAATATTATCAACCTGTCTGCGTTTTAGAGATACTGGAACTACACCTGAACTAATCGTCTGGGACGTGATTTAGTGTGATATCAGAAGCACTCTCTTGGTAAGCCCATGCACCTGACTGCAAATTTGCACGTCAGTCTGGTGATTCGATCTGTTATACTGCCAGTCATGAACAGCATTCCAGGGGATGTTTCTAACAGGGTAACGCTCGCCCACGTACCACTGTTGTAACCCAACATGCTGTACAGAGTGTCGACATGTTACCTTGGCCTGCTCGATCACCAGATCTGTCGCCAATCGAGCACATATGGGACATCATCGGACGACAACTCCAGCGTCACCCACAACCAGCATAACCGTTCGTGTATTGACCCATCAAGTGCAGCTGGCATGGAACTCCATTCCACAAACTGACATCTGGCACCTGTACAACATAATGCATGCACGTTTGCGTGCTTGCATTTAACATTCTGGCGGTTACACCGGTTACTAATGTGCCAGGATTTCATATCTGCATTGGCCTAAGTCACGCGTACCATAACCTGTGATATTGCAATGTTAATCACATAAGTATGTAACGTAGAAAAAAATGTAGTTCCGAAATTTCCTTATTCTACATTAATTATATTTTGGTGTTCCGATTTTTTTTCTGTCAGTGTATTTTGGCCGGAGAGCTTATTAGTATTGCTATTGATGCAAAGACTAGTTTCTGTTCAGTTCTGCAATGCATACACTTCTTTGTCTATAACAACGGCTATCGTTTGGCGCGCAGCAGCTTTGCATAAAAAAGACATACTGCAGTGTTTACTAAACTTTTACCAGAGATTTCTCTACTTGATGTCCTTTTTTTGTATTATCGCGCCAGAATACGAATCTGTCATTGATGAAGGTAAGTGATACAGGCGGTGGCGTACAAGGAAGTGTGGCTTGCGTCGGAGTATCCCGTGCGCTGCGGGGCTGCCTACCTGGGTGAAGTCGGCACCGATGAAGGCCTGCTCCATGCCGATCCAGACGGTGATGGGGATGAGCAGCTGCTGGTTGCGCTTCTTGAGCTGGTATGCGGTCGCCGACAGCAGCTGAATGCCGCTCAGTTCGGCGCTGTCGCCTTTCCGTTGCCGCTCTCCGTACCTGCAACATCAGACGGCGAGCATTAGGACACGCTTGTAACAGCAAACCCTAGCGTCCGCCCCCAAATTCTGAACTGGTAAAATGATTACACTGCAACTGATTTTTCGAAAAGCAGTGTCTCCTGCAGAAATCTGTTCAAGATTAAAATTTTCTCGGTCTGTCTTGCCAATGGACATGAAGCACTTTTTAAACGAAATAATTGTTTTTACTGTTTCCTTTTACTAAAATGTATCGTCTGTCGAGGAAATCCTCCGTAATATTTTTTGTTTAATGTTGTGCAATATTTTGTGTATAAATTATTTCAAGATCGTATTTATTAAATCTTTTAATACGTGTAGGTGGTATTCATTAACATTTCAGGCTTTCTACACAAACCAAATTTCTTTGAAATATTTTGATATAAAGCCACAGCTTTCGTATATGACAAGTATGTGGCTTTAGCAAATGACAATGAGACTATTAGTTTCGTTAAGACTAGTTTCTCTGTAATTACGAGGAAAGGTATTTTATACAATGTCTGCACCGTAACTAGAAAGAAAAAAAAAATTACCTCTGAAATATTATAAAAACAATCATCAGTAACCCAACTGTCGTTTATTTTTACATTGCTCAATAGATCTGACACTACCTGAAACTGGTCAACTTAAAACATAACTCAGCGACTGACCGACGGAAAATAAATCTGTTTTCTACTCTTGTAGCATATAAAGATTGCAGAGCACGTAAAGAACTTTTGCACACGATGCCGATAAGGCAAGCACTAAATTCCCAACAGTGACATGAATCTTTTATTATTGCCGCAGGCCAATTAGGAATGTAACAAGGTTGGTGCTAAGGCCAACGAGAGGTCTGATTAGATTATTCCAGCGCTTATACCAGAGGCTAGCCGTGTAAAGTTATTTTGAAATGTACCTTTGACGGAAAGTGGAATGGTTCGGGCATCAGTTATAGTTGCTTCTAATGCTAAGATATGCGCCCTTTAGAATATCGAACAGTGTGGGTAACGAGGAAAGTTTGAAATGGGGTTCCCGCGTTTGTCAATTTTTATATTTCATGGGCATATTATAGTTTTCTTTTCTGGGCGATAATGTTACACTGCTTTACAAATAAAAGTTACGGCGTAACTTGTAAGATTTTTGTATTCCTTTCTTCTATTGTTTTAACCTGTATTTATCTAACGCGGATGTAGCGTTAAAATACCAACAAAGGTAAGGTCGTCTTTAGCTGCACGTGAAATGTCTACCACGTGCATTCTTATTGAGAAGTAAAGTTCAAGTGTGGTGCCCAGGAACTTGTGATAATGCAAGAATCTGAAACGCAGATCTTGCTGCCTGAATTTTGTAAGGTTCATCTCCCTCTCGCTTTACTTCGATGGTTATTGGCGCTCTCAAATTTAATTAAAATTATCGGAAGCAATTTAGTTGTGGGCTAAGAACTCACATACAGGTAAACAAGAGGGGAGTCAGAGCTGTGACCGTGCGCGTAGTACCAGCCGTAAGTCCCTATTTGGTTTTTTATACAACTTGATTATTTTGTAACTTCATAAATGATGTGATGAATATGGTTTGTATTCAGTAATTCCGATGAACGCCAGTTGTAGTTATACTCACTGTTTATTAGGCAACGCTTCAACCTAACAATGCTTCAATTTGCACTCGCGCTCGTTACTTCCTTTACAAGACCAGTTCACTCAGACTAGAGCCATTCTGGAACTTTTCTGATGAAAATGACTAAAATTTAGAGGAAACATCTTATAGAATAATTACTGTGGTATATTTCGACACCTCTGAGATTGGTGCTTAATCAAAAAGTTTATATTTCAAATAAATTTGTACTAACTGGAACAATATTTCACAATGACGTCAGTGGGCGCTCGTAACGACACATTCTCAGTTACGTTGCAAACAGCTTGTTTACGAAACTATTTTTACTGGAACTTTTTTTGGTTCTATTATCGCGTAGTTTTACCCGTGCCTGTTTTCGCTAATAATTATGATGTTGATGGAAAGGTGTCAATACGAGCAATGAAGGAAAATATTTCCCAGTTCCTAACTGATATAATGCTTCAGGATCTACTAGTCGGCTGTGCCGTACGAATTTGATTACTTAGCAACTTACTCTGATACAAATTTCAGACATCCACACTTTATATACAGACAACGTGAACCTGAATGGAAGAGAGTGATATAAAAGGAGAGGTGTTTGTGGGAACTTCGGTGTTGCCCACGGTTGGTTCCGACAGAGGCCAAAATTCCTCAAGGGATGTCTCGAAACGATGGCGGCTAACAGCCGGAACGCCGACAAGTAGCCATGTTGCTGACAGTGAGGCCCGTAATTGCCAGATGACAGCCTCGATAAGGAAGCTGGAGCTTTACGTAAGCCGTGTCGCCTGCATGGCCTCTGATCCTCCCACGTCGTCAGCTAAATACTGAACGTTTCTCTTCTTCGCACGCACGTCACTGAGCAGTTACTGCCACTTTTTATAAAGCTCTCTCTTGCAGGAAGTGTGGACTTGTTATGAAAGCAAGTAGTATTTCATTTTAATGTGTCAGAACTCTTTGCAATGGTTGGTAGACTGGTAAGTAACTTCTGAACAAAGATGACGGAGATTTGAATTTGAAATGACACGAGACATGACCTACTCATACTCAGCGCGAAGCGTGACAGTGCACTAACGTCTCTTCGCAAGCCTCTTAACAACAAAAATGGCGGAGTGGTAAGGATCTGTACTCGTATTTGCCTGATCTTATCCCCATGGAATACATTTGGAACGCAACCATTGGCTCTGAATTGCTTTACCTGTGCTTAGACATCTGGTCCACATGCCTTCCGAACTGTATCAGGGACTTTCGAATCCATTCCCAGCAGAATCGCCGCTGTAATGCGTTTCAGAGGTAGACTAGGAAGCTATTAAACAGGTGATATGTTTGGGTTCATCATTGTGTGTGTAACATGTGGAACTTCTTTGTTTTACTGGCGTTATCCCTATCTGCACGGGGTAGGCATGTTAATTTGGATTTAGCAGTGTCAGTGGTAGGCCAGTGACTTGGAATTGGTTAACACTTGGATGGGTGACCGTCCGGGTCTACGGAGCGCTTTGGCAGGAGGGTTGTATGCAGCCCTTGAGAGGCCAAGTACGGAGCTACCTTTTTAAGAAGTAGTGGCTCCGGTGGTCGGTCGGTACAGCTGGGCCTTCCAATGCCTGTTCGGACGGAGATTAGTTTGGTAGTGGTTGGTCAGATGCTGTTTCCGTCGACACTAACCCCCGCCCCCCTCCCCTCCCCTCCATTCGGGAAGGACTTTGTATACCCAACTGTCTACGTCTAGCGTTAACCGGGTGAAAGAGTGAGAATGTTTGTGAAATGTTTGCGAATCGCGTAACTGAGGTGGGACACGAGTGCCTGCTCGGCATTCACCTACTCGGATGTGGGAAACCGCCTAAAAACCA
Source organism: Schistocerca piceifrons (assembly GCF_021461385.2). NCBI lineage: Eukaryota > Metazoa > Arthropoda > Insecta > Orthoptera > Acrididae > Schistocerca > Schistocerca piceifrons. The sequence goes on along the minus strand of NC_060141.1, from coordinate 404,560,812 downwards.
CATTCAGGCTGGTCGGATGATCAGCCATCGCCGTTAATCCGTCGGGCGGATTTCATCCAGAGACGGCGCGCCTCCGCGAATCCCGGAAACGGAGTGCTGACGCTCGCTGCTATCCGGGCGGGTATGTGTAACATGCAGATGTCTTCAGTAATTTCGTTGCAGGTATAATAACTACGTGAATTCGACCGGTTATTGATAGAAGTATAAGAAAAGGAGACGAGATCATCAGAGACATGACGCAAAACTGGGTTGAGAAAGCATCTCAAAGGAAATCTTCCGTATCATTTTCAAAGGAACCATTCCAGCATTTGCCGTAAACGATTTTGGGCAACCTTTAAAAACCTTACTCTGGACGGCCATACGGGTATCTGAACACCCGTCCTCCCGAATGGGAGTCCAACGCGCCTCTTTTCTCGGTACAAGCTATTAAGGTATTATTTCTCCGCCTGGGACTCTTACAAGGTACGATTAATAGAGGCTATAGAGAGAAAGTCCAAAGAAGACCCGCACATTTCGTCACAAGTTCACTTAGTAAATACAGAGAGTGTCTCGGAGTCGCTAATGTTACTCCAGTGGCAGACTTGCGAGAGAGGCGTGGTGCTACACGGAGATTATCGCTGTGAAACTCCGATAGGCTACGTTTCCAGCAATTACGTTATTACTTTCTCATACATACACTTAAAAAGATGATCATGACGGAAAATCAAAGAAATTCGCCCTCATATAGGACTCACCGAAAATTGTTCCTCTCATGTGCTATTCAGATATGGAAAAGGAAGAGAGGGATATGATACTGATACGCTAAGTACTCTCCACCGGACACCTTAGGAGCTTTGGGAGCGTAGATATAGATATATAATAGTTATGGAAGTGTTGGATGGAGTGCTCATTCTCAAGTCATCTCCATATATCGGGTAAGTTTTTTTTCGTTTGCATCCGCTCGGCATGTTACCACTACACTCCGCAAGTGTTGTATCTTAAGTAGAAATGTATGTTGCAGATGACAGTTACTTGTGTGTATAATGTGTTCAGTTTTCTTTGTGTTGTTAACGACATTGTCTGAGAAGTGAGAGGATAGACCTGGTACCGGTATATAGTCTACTTCTCTCGAACAGCATCAGAGGAATCGTCAGACTTAAGGAGTCCATTCGACATGCGGATGGATCGCCATCAACAGTGTCGCCTCACCTCACTCTATGGAGTTCAGAATAGAAATTTGGGATTTAAAGCAGCAGACAGGGCATACTCTAGCTATCAGGGAATTTACACCATGTTCCTTTGTCGGTAAAATAATAGTGATGAATATTTCTCCCCTACCAAAATTGGAACGGACCTATAAAATCAGTTACGACCTCGGCTAAGGAGGAGGATAGGTTATAACTTAAATACTCTGTATCAAATCAAGTTGCTTCCTGCAGGAAGCGTCAAGGGCCGAAATCAGTAATCGCAAATATATTTTTAAAGAGCTAAAAAATGAGTAACTGATGGCGACGAGGCTAGCAGCTACTTGTCGCTGCTTAGCTGCCTTCGTTTCAAGACACTCCTTGCGATATTTTGGCCTTTGTCAGAACCAATGATGTGGGGACACCGAACTTCCCACACACATTTCTCCCTTCACTCCACAACACTCCACTCAGGGTCAACGTGCAGGTGCGTAAAGTGGAGTAAGGACATAATGAGAGCTGATTCACTTTTCTGTAGCCACAGTCGTCGCGAAAGCTTCTGTGTACCATGGAACCGAAAATCATGCTGTCGGTTCTGCAGTCGCCTCGACGCCCGCATCCTGCTTTTTTTCAGCGCTGTCGTGCTTTTCACGACTCTCCAACATCCGGAGTAATCGAGTTCGTGGAAGGTATGGTCAATTTTCCCGTCAGTCCTGTTAATTTGCTGGCAATTCAGGCTGCCAGGAGAATGTGTGGAGTGTGCAGGAGTCGTCTGTGCCAAAGCATTTCACAGCGTATCACGCAAGGACGCGTGTACGATAGAGTGGAAGCTGGATTGTATCGTGTGCCGCACTTTGAGTCTGTCGACCCAAATTGTGTTGCGGAAAGGGGTGTACTCTTTCTGTTCACTTTGCGAGGTGAACTGCAACCGCATCGAGGCATTCATTAAATATATTAGTTCTCTTCACTATTTTCCGGCAGGAACAGTTTTGACAGTAGAAGGCACTTGCCAATACTGACACCAAACGGTGTCTTCTGTCAGATTTATTTGGAAACTGTACGTTAGTTTAAGAGGAAATTTATCCAACTTGATCGCTTTTTATACAGGTTGAGGCTAACGTCCAGTATCGACAGAGGAAGTCTAGTCTTTAATGCGAATGCCACGATAGTTCCTTGGAGTAGGCCACGACCGACTTCGTTCCCAATGCGGGAACGAACGAAGCTGCTACTTAATCTCTAATGACCGTGAAGTCGCCAAGACGCTAGATTTATGTTCGTTTGTGAAGAGCCTACAGTTCACCGGGTCATGGGTCTGTGAACTCGAATGTAAATCGATTAAATATTAATGCGCCATCCCTAAATTCGTACATTTACCAGACATTGCAGTCGTAGCTTAATTATAGCGCCAACCGATTTTGTTTTAAGATGCTTGCAAGTAAAAATCTCTTTCTTGGTTGTAATTGACAGTTGTAGTCATCTTTGGATAAGTTTCAACGACAGACGAAGTCGAAAATGTAGCCAATGCTTTAAAATCAAAGGCCCTGCTTGTCAGTCACAGATTTGCGCCTTCAGAGATTTCAGGAAAACAAAAAATAAATGGCTCATCTGAACGACTTGTGACAGTAAAACACTGTACTGAACAGTACTCAGAATAGGAACTTTGTCTTTCGCAGACAGTTTTCTGCCAGCCTCAGAACCCACCTCTCCTCAGACAGTTTCATTTGAAGTTCCTTAATCCGTCAAGTGGCCTAATATCCGTGAACGTGGTACGGTAGTATTACAATTTTAGTCTTTGAACCGAGATCTCTTTGCTTTCTGCCCACGAATGCGATAATGTGGGGGAAATCAAAGAACGTTATATGAAGATAGGCAGAGTCATTGAGTACTAGGTGCGACACTTTCGACAAAAACTGTAGTGTGGGGGGACTCCTTTTAGATTCTTGTAGTGTGCTATAATGAGCAACAAAGTAGAGGAAGACATTTTAACCAATATCAAATCTCTCTGTAGCTTTTAGTTTCATATTCGACAAATACTTCCCTCCAACCTTAATTAGACCAGACTTGTTTGTAACGTTTCAAATAATGAATTTGCACAGAAACATGAATATCATCTTACCTTGCTCCTTCACAATTAGTACGCATCATGTTTACATTCCGCGAAATGACGTAAAACCTTTAATTTTTGGTATGGAGGAGAGAGAGGCACGCAATTGGCACTTTTGTCATTTTTTCCCTTGTCTGGTAAAGAAAAACGCTACTAATCCGTTCTCACGGACCAGGGTCGACGTTCCGTCACTTAGTTTCTCAATGTCGTCAGGAGGTCACACAAAGGATAAGCACTGCCTTGATGAGTTAATGACTTACCTGTACACGTGACGTAAGACAACATTCTCAGCAGATACAAACGGTTCTCCGTTGCACTTGCAGACGATCCTGGGCAGACGGTATTTTTGACTATTACCTAAATCATTCGAAGCGTTATTTCGTGAAGATGAGAGACTTTCAGGAGTGAGGAACGTAGTATGTAGCGACTACGCCAGTATGAGAGGAGGGGATTGATCTGATTGCTTATCTGCTTTTGGCTTACAGGATGTCCCCACCACTAGTATTCCTGCTTCTCCTGTTCAGACAATGCAGTCACCCACACTCTAAGTTTAAACACAGAGGGCTCAAATTTTTAAAGATTGATCTTTTCATTCCAACTAACGCGTCTCATCTCCGTTTACTCCCAACCATCCCCCTCCCCGTCCCAATACAGGAAAAGGAAACAAAAATTATAATCTGCCTGAATCTGGTCTAGTAAAAATTCGCGAGATTTAACTATGATGAGGAAGAACACGAGAACAATTTCAAATTAACAATACGGTGAAAAGCCAAGGAACAGTAACACTGACTTCCCCTTGTCTAGCATGTGAAATTATAGCAGTTGAATTACCACGAATTTTTATTTGTTTGTCTACGCTACCAGTAACAATTTCAACGCGAAATATCGTCTTCAAATTTCATTAGAAGCAAATTAGTTCTCCGTAGTTCTTTTGGAGATTCTATTCTTACGGGAGGATTTGTCAGCCTGTTACTGATCTAAAATAGATCTGAACTTGTGAACACAACCCCTCTCTTTTAGTGTCTGCCGGTGCAGTAATATTAGCATCTCCGTGACGCTCTCTGTCCTTACTAAGTGAATCTTTGACAAAATGCGTTACCCTTCTTGGATCTTTTCCCTATCGCCTCTATTAATCGTACCTGGTAAGAGTTCCAGATAGGGGAGAAATATCTAATAACCTGTACCGAACGAAGCGGGGCCTCAGGTCCCCGTCTAGCCATTTAGTTTTAGTTTTACAGAGGTTGCCCAAAATCGCTTAAGATCGACGCACTAACCACCCATCCATCAGCAATAATAACAATAACGATGATCTGTAATTACTAATTTAGTTAACGAACGCTATTGACTAGGCTGGGGACAGGTTTCGGGTTATAAATTAAAGTAAGCGATTAAAAGTAATTTTAACGTGCACATACCACTTTTAATACGTAAATGCTATTTTTTATGTTCTCATGAAAAAACATTGAGTTGTCTTGTGCGTAAATGATATTTACGTGACCACAAAGGTTTCTTTCTTTTCTATAGCATGTATCCCGTCTAGTGCAGAGTTCTCTTTTTCAGGATTTGGCAAATTTAATTTTTGTTATTCTGCTTTGTGGCTCGATTCCCTTCCTGAAGTTACAGTCATTAAGGAAACCTACGGGAGGCAAGTCGTGTCCGTTACGTGTCTGTGAGCCGTGAAAACCAAAACCGCAAAAAACGCTTGTCGGTGTACCAGCCCACGCTCATTAACTCTTTGGCTATCCAACGAGGCATATGTGTCCCACGATAGGTTATCAAAGAACCAATTGGAATTTCTTGCTTGTTATCTCTATGCATCTGTGTCCCATTGGTTAACGGAAGCCTAGTAATGGTTGGCAGAATTCTTATAATTACACATTGCACCTGTAGGTCGTGCTGTCTTCAAGTTTTACTATTAACTCTTGTCATCGACTTAATTCGCACCTGCAGATAGGCAACCCGATTACCAGATTCGCAAAGCGGGCTGCCTTCGCGGCTTCCCGGACGCATCGCGTCAACGACTTGCGCCCACGAATTGACGCTTCCCACATCACAAACGAAGCCCATACTGAAGTATGAGTTACAAACGTGGAGAGATGCGCTGTCCACTGATGTGTGTCTGTTTCCAGTATCTCTTGTAAGTTTTGCGCAGTCGTCTTCTGAACCTCTGGAGATGCGTATGAATAATTCCGTTTGTTCTCCCCCTCCCCTCCCCCCCTCCAATCTCCCTCCCTCTTGGAAAACGAAACAGCGGGAAAAATTCTTTTCATATTGTTTCTTATGACTAAGAAATTAATTAAAATAACATTAACGTTATTGAAATAAAATTGGTGGTTAACGCGTCGCGCAGATTAGATTCGGCTTTGGTTCACCTCTCTGCGTTCGAAAGCTAGCGCGCTGCACGTTACGCTACACGCGCAGGTTGGTGGCAACAAGAGCAATGCTTTTATGTGAATCAGTAACAACGCAGTCAGAAATCGCAGTTATATCTGTTTCCACACTCTGTACGGTAGAATGAACTCACTGTACTAGCCGAGAATACTCGAGCTTTGAGTGAAGTGAATTTTTTAGGTAGAGATTCCTCGCCCAAAACCATATAATAACAAAAACGATAATAATAACGTTTACTACGTAGTAACAACAGCATAATTATTATTCTGAAGCTACTTTTACCGATTTTCTCTAGACCTTACGCTTGTTGAAATAGCTGACTTGATCATTCGAGCCGTGCGGTTCTAGGCGCTTCAGTCTGGAACCGCGTGACCGCTACGGTCGCAGGTTCGAATCCTGCCTCGGGCATGGATGTGCGTGATGTCCTGAGGTTAGTTAGGTTTAATTAGTTCTAAGTTCTAGGCGACTGATGGCCTCAGAAGTTAAATCGCATAGTGCTCAGAGCCATTTGAACCATTTCGATCATTTGACGAAATGTGACTGTTTACATGTTCTGAAATCGCATTGACTCTGAACAGTAAAGAAATTCTCTATCTATAACGGATAAAACAAAACATTGTTAATTCCAGACCCATCACATACGCTCGTAGACAGTTCGTAAAAACAGTTAGAGCCAGTGACCGGTCGCCACTTACTCTGCAGATTTCTTGAACTTTTTCGTGGCCGCGCGTAATTTCCACGAGGTAATAAGATTGTGTTAATTGCCTGGAAGGCTTCGCTACAGCTTTTTCTTTGTCTCAGGAGACGAGCCGCGACCACGTGACGAAAGCTTCCTCTGCTAACAAAAGGCGGTGCGACCGCAGGAGATGTGCTGCCTTGGTGGCCTTGACTTTGCGCGCGGCCGACCGGACCGTGCTTCCGCTACCTGTTGCAGTTTCATCCAGCTGCTTTTCTGTACCACTCGCCCAGCTGGTACCGCGACGCAGAGGGCATCTCGCGTTTAAGCGGCTCCACTCGCGTCAGCAACAACACGCACCACTTCCATTCTAGGTGACAAAAGTCGTGGGATAACGATATGCACATGTGCAGATGGCGGTAGTTTCGCGTACACAGTTGTACACTACCGGTCATTAAAATTGCTACACCAAGAAGAAATGCAGATGATAAACGGGTATTCATTGGACAAATATATTATACTAGAACTGACATGTGATTACATTTTCACGCAATTTGGGTGCATAGATCCTGAGACATCAGTACCCAGAACAACCACCTCTGGACGTAATAACGGCCTTGATAGGCCTGGGCATTGAATGAAACAGAGCTTGGATGGCGTGTACAGGTACAGCTGCCGATGCACCTTCAACACGATACCACAGTTCAACAGTAGTGACTGGCGTATTGTGACGAGACAGTTGCTCGGTCACCATTGACCAGACGTTTTCATTTGGTGAGAGATCAGGAGAACGTGCTGGCTTGGGGAGCAGTCGAACATTTTCTGTATCCGGAAAGGCCCGTACAGGACCTGCAACATGCGGTCGTGCATTATCCTGCTGAAATGTAGGGTTTCGCTGGGATCGAATGAAGGGTGGAGCTACGAGTCGTAAAACATCTGAAATGTAACGTACACTGTTCAAAGTGCCCTCAATGCGAACAAGAGATGACCGAGACGTGTAATCAATGGTACACCATACCATCACGCCGGGTGATGCGCCAGTATGGCGATGACGAATACACGCTTCCAACGTGCGTTCACCGCGATGATGCCAAACACGAATGCGACCATCATGATGCTGTAAACAGAACCTGGATTCATCCGAAAAAAAAGACGTTTTGCCATCCGTGTACCCAGGTTCGTCGTTGAGTACACCATCGCAGGCGCTCCTGTCTGTGATGCAGCGTCAAGGGTAACAGCAGCCATGGTCTCCGAGCTGATAGTTCATGCTGCTGCAAACGTCGTCGAACTGTTCGTGCAGATGGTTGTTGTCTTGCAAACGTCCCCATCTGCTGACTCAGGGATCGAGACATGGCTGCATGATCCGTTAGGACAATGAGGTGAAATTTTGCAGTAATGGGCTGCGGTAGCAGACGACCGACACGAGTGCGTTTGGTAGCTGCATGACATAGCCTGCAACGACTCTCCTGGGCTCGTGACCATATCAGTCGGACCCTAGACGACTGATAAATTGTGGCGTGGTCGGATGATTCCCGATTTCAGTTGGTAAGAGCTGATGGTCGGGTTGGACTGTGGCGCAGACCCCACGAAGCCATGGACCCAAGTTGTCAATAAGGCACTGTGCAAGCAGGTAGTAGCTCCATAATGATGCAGACTGTGTTTACATGGAACAGACTGGGTCCTCTGGTTCGGCTGAATCGATCAATGGTTATGTTCGGCTACTTGAAGAGCATTTGGAGCCTTTCCTGGACATTATGTTCCCAAACAAAGGTGGAATTTGTATGGATGACAACGCACCATGTCACTGGTTCGCAACTGTTCGCGACTGGTTTGAAGAACATTCTGGACAATTTGAGCGAATAATTTTGCGAGCCATCGGACTTTTATGGAACGAGTTTGTGTACAAATTCAAACACCAGCATTTCTTTGGCAATTATGGTTGGCTATCGAGGCAGCAGTGCTCAATATTTCTGCAAGGACTTCTAACGACTAGCTGAGTCCATGCAACGTCGAGTTGTTGCAATACGCCAGGCCAGAGGAGGTCCGACATGATATAAGGAGGTATCCCATGTCTTTTGTCACGTCAGTGTGTACCCTCTACCACAGTCCGTGTTGTAACTTACGAAGTGTAAATGTAGATGTACATGTAGATGCAGATGGGTGGAGTATGTGATCTGAAATGTCCGGGATTAAAGCATTTGGTTATCGAATAAGCATTAGAATGTAAAAGTTACAAGGTAAGATGGAATATGCTGAACAGATTATAGATGGTGTAGGCTGTAGAATTGTACCAAGAAAGAAATAAAAATCAAGTAGGGTTTTATGTCTGGTCGACATGGAGGGCATTAGAGATGGAACTCCTCCTGTGCTGAGAGATGGTGAAAAGTTTTGTAGCCAGCAAGAGATTACTCGCACCTACAACCGGCGACGCCACATACGTGCAGCGGGGAACGAGCACACTGCCAGGGGCCTGAGACACGTCCATCTGCAACATGTCACGTCACGTGTCTTGATACTTTGGCCTCTGGGCCAGGATGAGGCTATCCGCAGATCGCCAAAAAGCCAATAGCGTATTCCCAATCTACATGCTTACCAAATAAGCGCTGGCATTTCTCTTCATGCTGATCCATACTACAAGCTTTTCGATTCAGTTTGGATTCTCTGCGTATCTGCGGGCAGCCGTAAGTTTGTGTTGTGCGCTCGACTCTCAGCCTGTGCTTAACTTGTAACTAGTATTTTTGTTTAAATGAAGGGAACGGAAGCTTTGTTCCAGCAGGAAGTAAGTGGGTTTTGACCTTATTCAAGGAATCTGCTAGCGTTCGCCAGGAGTGATGCAGAAAGACAATGAAACACGTAAGGCTGATTAACCAAAAGGTGTTTGCTTACGAATGAGTGAATGGAAGTTCCAATACTGCTGCTGCCCAATACGCAACCCTTATATCTACCGAGTGAACCAAGATGGAGAGACTTCCTCCAGTCTGGTAGAAACGAAGGATGTGTCAAATCTGATGACAGGGAACCTGAGTAAGTTTGAAGAGGGAGAGCTGAGAGGAGTAGCTTACCTGGTGAGTGGGTCGACTAGGAGGGCGACCATGGCGACGGCGAGGATCACACAGGCCAGGTAGATGCCGCTGATCTCGTAGATCTCAGAGTCGGGCGGTCGGTTGAGATTCTCCGTTTGGCCAGCCACGTTGACACAGAAGTTGGCGCCGCAGATCTCCTGCGCGTTGGCCGAGCCGTTGCCGCCTCCTCCGTGGGCGCCACTCGACAGAACTGCAAACGAGAAAGGCAGCCTGCATTAGCACCCTCTCCTCCAGAACGTCTGTGTCTACAAGTGCACCAGCACACTGGGCGAAAAATTAGTTACTGTCGAAAAGACATCGCACTAATACTGTGTAACACTGCCTCTAATCTTTATAATGGCTTCATTTGGGTGCAGAAGAGAGATCACAAGTTTCTTTGCTGCTACACGTTTCGTGCCCAAAACATCCGAAAAAATTGCTTCACGTGGGACGAAGGTTATGCAGACATCAACCGAAACCTCTCTGATGATGATTCGGCGATTTTCCAGAACCATGTTCTGTACTTTTTCCACATTGTTGTCAGTAATTGATGTGCTAGGGCGTCCTGACCGGTCGTCATGTTCAAAGTCTTCTCGACCGTCTTTGAAATATTTATACCACTCATAAATCCTTGTCTTACTCAAAGTAGATTCGCCAAAAATCCACAGCCAACATTTCGAATGCTGTGCTGCACTTTATTCCATTTTTAAATCAAAATTTAATGTAAATTCTTTGATTCATTTTTTCGAATGTAAAGATTCGACGAGCACTCGAAAACACGTATAACGTTTTCGACTGTCAACAATAAACTAAATATTGAAAAATGCTGAAAATACAAACATACATGAGGAGGATGTATACTAACAAGATAAAAAAAAATTCTTGAAAATCGGATGTATAAAGCCCTCGAAATTAATAATTCTCCTGAGTTTTTTGTGACACCTCCTACATCACGTATGTTCCTGCATGGTAGCGTCTAATGCTTTATGTAACAAAGAAAAATCTCACAGACTACGTCGATTGTTCTGAAAACCGCAATGCCAGTTCATTGTTCCAGGCGATTATACGCATCATAAACTCAATTTCAACCGTCCTAAAAGTTTTGCAGGTACACAGTTTCTGCGTTTACGAATGGTCTTCTATCTACTACATCTTGTTAAGGGTAATCTCAGCTTTTGTAATTGCAGTAAACTGAAAACGAGGCAGACGGAAAAAAGTACATGAACTGGTTATCCCACTGTAAGACAAGATGGTCAATGCTTTCACGGAAAAAACGTCTTCAGTTGCCTGCGAAACCATGATTGTATCCAAGCGAGCACTTCTTCCGAACCACCTCGACGGCCAAGAATGTCTTTCTTCAGGTCTCCGAAAATACGGAAATCGCATAGGGAGAGTTCGGTACGACGTGGAGTATTTGTAACGGCTTGCAATCGAAATTTCTGCAGCGTACTCTAAACAAACTCTGACTTGCAAAGTTTCCGGGGTAGAGTCCCGGCTCAGCACACAGTTTTAATCTATCAGGAAGTTTAAAAACTTTCTTATTTGCCTTAGGTCCAGCCAACTCCCACTTAGAACGTTCTTAATACATTGATTATTTTCTCGTTTTGCAATGTTGATTTGTGCAGCATAATTTTGTGGTATCAGAATACTTTCTCGATTTTTTGGATACAAGTAAGTTGTACAAAAAGGATAAATTGTATTTTGTTTCTCCTGACAAATGTGAAATCTGGCACATATAACCTTTTCAACTTCTATTCTTCAAGACGTGTTTCATGATTAAGCTTCTCTTCGCAATTGGCTAACAGATATCATCAACTCGAAACCACAGCAGTTCTATAGACAGGCATAGAACTTTTTATCGGGAAGCTGGCAGGCAGTACACAGCAAAGACTGTGATTAAGTGACTGAATAGTCTAACAGTCTTGTTATTGCGTACAGTATTGTAATGTAATGTAGCGTATTGTATACCAATAAAATAAAAGCATAGTTTTGTACAAACGGCACTACCTTGCATACTTACCTACTCGGTAACGGGCACATGCGGTACCCAACAGGCCTGAATATTTTAAAGTGTCACGAACAGGGGCTGGAAAAAAGTATAGAAACACAGCGAGAAATGCATGCTTGAACATAAATGCAAGCCTGCAGGCTGCGCTGTAGTATTTGGCCATGTCGGTACCTGTGCAATGTCGTCAATACGTTGCAAGTGAGAACAGTGTTCTGTGTCGTTGAGGGTGCATGATGTCAGAGCCAAGTGAATTCGAACGTCGGCAAATTGTTGGTGCTCGTAAGACGAGTGCCTATGTAACCGAGGTAGCCGAAGTGTTTGGTGGTTCAAGAGGCACCGTACCGAACAGTTATATGACATACAGGAAAAATCAGAAAAACATCATCTGCTAAAAAAAATGGCTCTGAGCACTATGGGACTTAACTTCTGAGGTCATCAGTCCCCTAGAACTTAGAACTACTTAAACCTAACTAACCTAAGGACATCACGCACATCCATGCCCGAGGCAGGATTCGAAGCTGCGACCGTAGCGGTCGTGCGGTTCCAGACTGTAGCGCCTAGAACCGCTCGGCCACCCCGGCCGGCCATCATCTGCTAAGTCACAATGCAGACGAAAGTGTGTGTTGAGCGATCGTGACAGACGGTCATTGCTAAGGATGTCTGCCTCCTTAGCTCAGTGGTCAGCGGGCCTGACTGCCATCCAGTGGGCTGGGGTTCTAGTCCAGGCCGGACTGGAGAATTTCTCCATTCAGGGTCTGGGTGTTGTGTTTTCATCATCATTGTCGACACGCAAGGCGTTAACTGAGAAGACGTGCAACTCGGTGGCCGAGCTTCTCTACGTGGGGACTGGCGGTCATCGATGCGGTAGATCATCATCATCATCGTCATTATCATCATCACAGAGGACTGTGACGGAAAATACGGGGACGACAGCTGCAAAAGTCACTGCAGAGCTGAACCATGTCAGCACAAAAAAAATCTGAAAAGTTCCATAGGCAGTGATGCGAATACCCACAACAATAACACGTGGTGCTGAAACCGCAAAATCTCGACTATGGAGCAATGGAAGAAAGTAATTTGGTCGGATATGTCTTTTTCCACACTGTTTCCATCTTCTGGCCGAGTTTACGTCCCAAGAGTGAAACCTCGCGGTCGTCCGGTGATACCCTGGCCAGCCATATCGTTGCATTTCTTGGACCCCTCTGGTTACTCTGCAAGGTCATTTTACTGCCAAGGATTAGGTGATGGTTTGGGTTAACCAGGTCCATCCCATGGTGCAATGTTTGTTCCCCAGTGGTGATACAGTGTTCCAAGACGACAGGACATTTGCTGACAGAGTTCGTATCGTCCAGGACTGTTGCGAACACGGGGATGAACTGTCGCATCTCCCCTGGCCACTACACTCACCAGATCTCAATATTATTGAGAATTTGTGATCTGCTTTGGAGAGAAGGGCGAATGATCGCTCCCCACCTCCATCATTGTTACCTGAACTTGCGACTGTTTGGAGGAAGAATAGTTCAAAAGGATTCAAATGGCTCTGAGCACTATGGGACTTAACTTCTGAGGTCATCACTCCCATAGAACTTAGAACTACTTAAACCTAACTAACCTAAGGACATCACACACATCCATGCCCACGGCAGGATTCGAATCTTTGACCGTAGCGGTCGCGCGGTTCCAGACTGTAGCGCCTAGAAGCGCTCGGCCACTCTGGCCGGCGGAAGAATAGTATAAAATTCAATTGATGAGCGAACAGGATCTGTATATTTATCCATTCTGAGACGACTGGGACATGTTTTGAATTCCAACAGTTTTGCTACTCCTTATTGGGCATGTAATGTGTGGTGTTTTTGGTGTTCCCCTGTTTTTGACAGCCCCCTGCAAGTGAGCTGAGGAGCCCGTGGAGGGTGGGGTGTGAAGGGAACACCTTGGTGCGTATTTGTAAGCGGGCCGTCGGGGCCGCTCGTCAGAGTTATGAGGCCGGCCTTGGCAGCGGCCGCGTGTGGGGCTGTTAGCGCGTGCAGCAGAGCGTGCCGGCTGCCGGCTGCTGCCTGCCTTACGAGCCGAGCCGACGCTACATCACACGAGCCCAGATCGCGGCAGGCGCCGAGCACGAGCCCGTTCACTGCCTACCGAGCGTGGCGCCCAGCTGCCCTGCCATTGACAGATATTCCTGAATGGAGTAACGGGTCCATTGATCACAATCAAGCTTCTTTGTGTTGACAATCAAACATAATACATTGACGGAAAAAAGCGCAACACCAAGGAGTCGTGCGACGTGAATAAAAGTTGGTAGGCGTGTTTCTTCATCTGAAAGATGATGCCTATTGAAATTTCGCGTCAGCCGCATAGGAGTTGCGCTAGTACCGTTACTATGAGGCTGCAAATCAGGTTTCATTAAGTAACGGTGTAATGGTCGTGAGCGTGAGTTACCTTTGGGATTGGATGTGGTGAATTGATATTAGTGAAGAATGCTTTTAAGGCGACAAAGACGCCATTATCATCACCTCACTGAGTTTGAGCGAGGTCATGTAATAGGTCTATGAGAAAGTTGAGTTTCTTCTGCGACATTGCAGAAAGACTTTGCAGGAATGCAGCCACTGCACATGATTGATAGCAGCGGTGGTCACGAGAACGTACATTCGCATGAGGACCGCACTCTGGACAGCGACGAGGCACATCCGAGAGGGATGACCATCGTGTTCGGCGTGCGGCTCTGCCACATCCCACTGCATCTGAATCAGTCATCTGAGCAATAGCTGGCACTATAGTGACACAACGAACTGTTACAGATCGGTTACTTCGGGGACAGCTCCGAGACAGACACCCTGTACTGTGCAATCCAATGATCCCAAACCACCACAATTTGCGAGTTCAGTGGTGTCGAACGAGAGTTCATCAGGGTCTGTTGTGTTGTCTGATGGAAGCTGGTTCTGCCTCGGTGCCAGTGATAGCCGTATGTTGGTTAGAAGAAGGCCAATTGACGGGCTGCAACCAACCTGTCTGCATGCTAGACACATTGAACCTACACCTGGAGTTATGGTCTAGGTGAGATTTCGTATGACACAGGAACACTCTCTTTATTATCCCACGCAGCCTGCCTGCAAATTTGTACGCCAATCTGGTGAATCGACATTTTGTGGCGCCGTTCATGAACAGCATTCCAGGGGGTGCTTTCGAACAGGATAACGCTCGCCCACATACCGCTGTTGTAATTCAACATGCCATACAGAGTGTCGACAAATTGCCTTGGCCTGCTCTATCACCACATCTGTCTCTGATCTCGCACACACAGGACATCATAGGACGACAACTCCTGTACAGCACAATGCATGCACGTTTGTATGCTTCCGTTAAATATTCTGGCAATTACACCGGTTATTAATGTACCAGCATTTCACATTTGCAATGGCTTACTTCGCGCTTACATTAACCTCTGATCTGGCAATGTTAAACGTTTAAATACGTTCCTTTAGAAATGTATTCCAGAAATTTCTCTACATTAATTATATTTTGGTGTGAGATTTATTCCATCAGTGTAGATTTCATTAATCGGCCGACCGAAGTAATGCAGTGGTAATACACTGAACTCTGATTCGAGAACGTGACCATCTAGATTTGAGTTTATCGTGGTTCCTCCTCAATTGCTTAAATCAAATGCTGGGATGGTTTCTTTTGAAAAGAAGAGGCTGATTTCCTGCCACATTCGGAGCTCGTGCTCCGTCTGTAATGATCTCGGTCAACGAGACGTTAAATCCTAATCTTCCTTACTTCAGTACTTGAAGAAATAAAGGAGCTACTTCCGTGAACTTTTATTATAACAAGGCACGTTTTCGACTTAGCCTTCTTTTTATTTGTTGATAGTTTCATTACCTCTGAATCGAGGGGTGGGCTCGCAGGAGCCGTATTACTGCTCTTCAGCCAAGTGGTTTTAAAAAAATGTACAAACACACTATCTGATCAAAATTATCCAGACCTGCGAACGTAATATCGAATTGAGCTCTAGATGTTACGAGAAGCGTACCTGCCAGTATAAAAGGAGGCAGGGTGTACTGTATTGTCAGTAGAGAAGCAGTAAGAGCTGATCGTGTCAGTCAGGACATCTCATTGAGCTCGAACATGGACTAGTCATTGCAGTAACAAATCCATCAGGGACATTTCAGCCCTTCTACAGCTAATCCAAGTAGACTGTTAGCGATATGACTGTGAAGTGGAAACGTGAAGGAACAGCCACAGGTAGACCAAGACCATATATTTCTGCGGCGCTTGAGATGGTGTAAAAAGCGGCTCCACTGAATAGTGAATGACCGGAAACGAGTGATTTGGAGTAATGAATCACGTTGTATCCTGTGACAATACGATGGAAGTGCTTGGGTTTGGGGAGTGCCTGGAGAACATTACGTCTGCCACCATGTGTAGTGTCAACTGTGAAGTACGGTAGAGATGGTGTTGCGGTATGTGGATGTTATTTCGTAGTTAGGGCGTGGTTCCCTTATTCTGTTTAACAAAACGCTAAAAGCAGAAGGATGTGAATATATTTTACAGCATTGTGTACTGCAGACAGTAGAGGAACAGTCTGGAGACAGTGACTGTTGGTATCAGTACAACATGCACCCAGTCATACAGCATTTGTGAGGCAATGGTTTGTGGACAATAACATTCGTGAAATGGACTAAGCTGTCCAGAGTCGCGTTTTGAACTCACTCCAACAACTTTGTGATGCGCTAGGACTTCGACTTCGTTCCAGACCCCAGCATACAGCATCACTGCCTTCCCTGGCTTCGGCTCTCGAGAAAGAATGAGTTGCAATAACTCAAAAGACGCCGTAAAAACGAAGGCTGGACGCACTACGTATTAGCGTCCAGTAAAAGGTGTCCGAATAATATTGAGCAGATAGTGTATATGACTGGATGGACAATTGAACCACAGTCATACTGGATATGATACGAGTGTTTTTAATCACTATAACACCTTTGGTTATTCTGAAGTATTACTATTAGTAGTAGGAGTTGTTGTTGTTTTTGATGATGATGATGATGATGATGATGATGATGATGATGCCTGTGATAATGAAGATGACAAAATGGTGCTGGTGGTTGGGACGGTGGTTGTGATGATGGGAGGTATGGTGGTGGTGGTAGTGTAATGATGATGATGATGATCCTCATAGAAATACATTGCTCAAACCAAATAGATGATTGAAACGTGGGCGATATGAGACTCACCTAGAGACGAGATGAGGTTGCCCCAGAGCTCGGCCGTCTGCCAGGCGAGGAAGAAGAAGCCGAAGAACCGGACGACGATGGCGTCGATGGCCTGGTCGGTGATCTTGGCGTAGATGCCGCCCACCTGCGTGAGGTAGGTGGCCTTTGAGGCCCACATGGGCGCCGCGCCCAGACCCAGCAGCACGCCGGCCGGCACCAGCGTGTAGAAGCGCGGGTAGAACTGCGCCGCGATGTAGGGCGCGTAGCACAGCATGGACAGGCACAGCGTCCACTTGACCGTCAGCCTCTTGATGACGAACGTGGGCACCAGCATGCACGACAGCACGATGGCCGCGTAGATGGCCGACAGCGACACCGTGCCCAGACCGTCCTTCGCGTTGATCGAGCTTTGCAGGTTCGCCGTGCCCTGCGGATCCGCATCGCGCGCGTTACACTAGCAGTCTAGACTGGGTTCGTGGTTCAGTCATGAAACACAGAGTAGTCCATAAGTGTCAAGTACTCTTCTAAAACAAAAACAAGTGGATTAACAGAAATTTATAGTCATGTTGAATGAGGTTGGAGAGATGGGAAACTTGGGAGGCTATGTTACCGACATGGCGGCCAATTTGCAAGACGCCATCTTGGCTGCAACTCGTAATTTTAGAATGGAAAGGTGTCGCTGCAGAGGAGCAAAAGGATGCTGGTGATACGATCCAGTAGGTTTCTGTGTTGTTGGCGTTGAGAAACGGTAAGAAGCTTTTGGTTTGATACATCTTCGTTCTTCATGGACGGAACCTTAGGGGTGTTCACCTGTATTTCATCAGTGGATTATTACTGGGCAATCGATTCAGCTGTTTTGTTGCTGGTATGTAATTAATATGATCGAATTCGAAAGTACACCGTTTCATCTTCAGACGCGCTTGAGGCAATCCAACTCAATCTAAACACTGAACATGAGTTGGGTTGCCACAAGCGCGTCTGACAATGAAATTGTACAATTTAGAAATCGATCGTATGAATTAAATTCCACCAAAAACACAGCTGAGAGGATTTCTAGTAACAGTATATTGTTGATAGGCGTATCGAGATCATGCCATGTAATCTGAAAGGCCCTCTATTGGCAATCGAGAACTATGACCACGCGTCGTTTTTGGGCGTTCTCGTACCCTACCATCGGCATGTAATGCGACTATTCAGTCTAGATGACCTTCTTCTATATTTCTAGGGCCCGATGGCAGCGTTCCTGTCTCCATTCTAATCTCTGTATTATGTGAATTATGATAAACTAACGTACACATGTGGTGTGACGTTTCAAACCCCATAATAAAGGGGTACTTCTGTATAATTTGGTTGGTCACTGGTTCTAGTTGTTCAGCGTCAGTTGGTGAGGGAGTTACCTACTATCGTTCGTCTACTCTCTTTTACAATTTACCCCCATTATCAACACGATGTTGTCCACGGTTCTTTTGCGGAGACGGTTCTCCTCGAATAGACCTACTCACGGCAGACCCTTGCACGATGGCATTTGTAAATGCGAATGTCCCTACGGCGTCGGAGAGGGGTTCCCTTCCGCCAGGCGTGCTCCATCTGGCCACGAAAAAATCCGCTGAGATCGCTTTATAAGTCGCCCGGAATCCGATGGCTACTATGAAGTCTAATGACTCACCGGTTATATGACATGTTAGTCTGTTACGTTCGCCGTGATGACAGGAACCTACTCCCTCCAATACAGCGTATACCTTCAATTTAGTTGCTTGTGAGTTTATATTGAACCGTGGCGATACGACTTCACTCTCGGCGAACGTTAGCTCTTTGAGGTAACAAGGTTAGGTGATATGTAAGACACAGTTAGAAATTAAAGAAAGTTTTTGAACGGTGCTTCTCCCTCTTCCGTATAACTTACCTCTGAACAAAGTCGTAAAATAATGGTAAAAAATCATCAAAGATACATTCATCAGGAATACTGGTTGCATCATGAAAGTGAAATTCGAGCTCACACAAAAACTTACCAACTGGTTCTTCCCTCACTCCATTCGCAATTGGATCAGGAAATGAAGGAAGTAGTACACAAAGTACACTTAACTACAAAACATGTGGTGGCTTTCTGGATGTAAATGCAGATAACAAATTGCTAAACCTTCGGAACACTTGTGATAAAGCTCAGATTCACTGAGAAAACTTAAAAAGAATAGTGGCGAGAAATGATCAGACGAACGGAGGAAAAAACATGAAGATATTTTGGGAGGATATTGTGGCGGTGTTCAGTCCGAAGACTGGTTTGCCGCAGCTCTCCACGCTACTCTATCCTGTGCGTGTCTCTTCATCCCTGCATAACTGAAGGCAAAAGACATCAAACCAGACACCGAGGCGAAACCACGGTCTGTAACTGGCCAAACGAAAAACAAAAGAAGAAGAAAATACAGTGCTACGCAGGTGGTTGATCACCACAACGTGGAAGAAGGAAACGGTAGGGCACTGCTTCTTAAGCAAAAAAGCTGTTACGAGAAGGCAAAGAAGTTTGCTGCTCAGGTTATTGGGTTCTTTCCGGACCACATTACTTTAAGCTCTGTGTGTGATCTTGTGAAACTATCCTATAGACTCAAGAAGGTGAGACTGGACAAGATAACCAACATAACAGCGGAGGAAATAAGAGACAAACGTCTCCTAAAGAGGTGACGGTCATATAGCTGGCAAAGGAAATGGGATAGCAGTGATAAGAGCCGGAGAATATATAACTTTTTCCCCATCATCAGATAACGGTTGGGAATAAGACATATCGACACACCAGATGCATAGTTACTTAGTTCCTGACTCGAGTTGATCCTTAAGCAACGCGTTTACACCACAGCATAAGGAAAGAATGTACCGGGTGATCAAAAAGTCAGTATAAATTTGAAAACTGAATAAATCACGGAATAATGTAGATAGAGAGGTACAAATTGACATGCATGCTTGGAATGACATAGGGTTATATTAGAACAAAAAAAAAAAGTTCAAAAAATGTCCTACAGATGGCGCTTCATCTGATCAGAATAGCAATTGAAACTTCCTGGCAGCATAGCAATTAGTAGCATAACAAAGTAAGACAAAGCAAAGATGATGTTCTTTACAGGAAATGCTCAATATGTCCACCATCATTCCTCAACAATTGCTGTAGTCGAGGAATAATGTTGTGAACAGCACTGTAAAGCATGTCCGGAGTTATGGTGAGGCATTGGCCTCGGATGTTGTCTTTCAGCATCCTTAGATGTCAGTTGATCACGATGCACTTGCGACTTCAGGTAACCCCAAAGCCAATAATCGCACGGACTGAGGTCTGGGGACCTGGGAGGCCAAGCATGACGAAAGTGGCTGAGCACACGATCATCACCAAACGACGCGTGCAAGAGACTTTTCACGCGTCTAGCAATATACTTTTTTGAACTTTTGTATTTTTTTGGTTCTAATAAAACCCCATGTCATTCCAAGCATGTGTGTCAATTTGTACCTGTCTATCTACATTATTCCGTGATTTATTCAGTTTTCAAATTTATACTGACTTTTTGATCACCCGGTACTTGTGGGGAGAGCCTTCCCCCGGAATACACGGTAATACACTGCACGCTTCTATCAGAGGCCAGAAGACTAGGGCACACATCTGGGCATTTGAACAGCGTGACTGGAGATGAAACAGCGTAGAAAGAAATCGACAGTGAGACAGACTGAATCTTCAGTACATATGAGAAGACAAAACAGACCTCGCATGAAACTCAGGACGCAATAAATAATAACATCACAGACACATCAAAGAAAGATGCGAAACTGACGCAAGCGACAATACAGTCGATGATGACGACAATTTGCTTGAGGAAATCACCTAGCCTATAAGCCGTGACAGGTTATTGTACCGAGAATCACGTAAAACATGTGCAGTAGATGTAGGCACATAGCTTATGGCATGTAGCGTAGTACCAACAGGAACCACCGGTAGTTGCGTGACAATATATCTTTCCGGGGCATCTCCCCCTTCCCAGATTCCCTCCTCTGACGACACAGAACTTTGGTGATGGGAATGTACAACGTCGCTCAGATATTTCCTATCATCTTTAAACTTCGTTCAGTTTCAAGAAATTACTAATATTCTTACTCAACAAGCTCTGTTTTCGTCAATTAAATATTGCTTCGTAGCTCATTATTATTACTTCAATTTTTTATTGCTCAAGACGATACTTGCTTGGATTAAGGAACAGTTTATGGCATCAAATGAGAAATTGTAAAATGTGCGGTCTGTTTTTACAATATTAGGCAACAGGTCTGTAATTTTGCAATAAATGAAATGAAAGAAAACTGCTTCTAAGGATCCTGCTCGGTGCAGTAATGTGGAGTACCCTCCTGTTAGGGTAGGCAGTTACCTGGAAGGCGGTGAACTGGACCATGAAGGCGAGGCTGACGGCGGCGATGTTCTTGAGGATGCGCCACTTCTCCTTGGGCGACATGCGCACCTTGCCGTCAGGCCCCAGGCCCGGTGGCCCATCCCCCGCCGCCTCCTCGGCTTTGGTCTTCCCTGGAGGCGGCTTCACGGGGGTCGCGCCGATGTCGCCGTCGTCTTTGAATGCCTCATTGGCGTAGCCGCCAACCGACACCGTGACCACTTCGCAGTCGCTCCCTCTCTCGACCACGCTCGTCGCAACCATGTTATTGTCGCCGTTGGCACGGCTCGGCCTGCACAGGAAGGAAAAAAAGAGTCTCCTGTTAGATTCTGGACTTGCGTAAGTCAAGTGAGAACTGACAGAGATAACTTAGACTATTAATTAAAATACTACTGTTGGTTCAAATGGCTTTGAGCACTATGGGACTTAACTGCTGAGGTCATCAGTCCCTTAGAACTTAGAACTACTTAAGCCAAACTAACCTAAGGACGTCACACACATCCATGCCCGGGGC
This sequence comes from Schistocerca piceifrons, assembly GCF_021461385.2. NCBI lineage: Eukaryota > Metazoa > Arthropoda > Insecta > Orthoptera > Acrididae > Schistocerca > Schistocerca piceifrons. The sequence continues at coordinate 404,539,278 of NC_060141.1, read as the reverse complement.
AGGATTCGAACCTGCGACCGTAGCGGTCGTGCGGTTCCAGACTGTAGCGCCTAGAACCGCTCGGTCACTTCGGCCGGCAATACTACTGTTATCGTTAGCATACACCACTTCAGGAAAGTTGTCGTTTCTCGTGTTCAGTACATCGGTACAAATGTAATTCATGAAAACGTTGTCAACGAGCAGAAGGCAAGAAATACCTACAGCAGTTCTTAAATGAATAAGCGATATTCGTAACAACACCTTTATCGACTTTCTGATCTATTACGATATCTCCTCTCTCTGTTTTTTACCTTTTGCTTTGTTGGAGTTCCTTTCTCAGCCGGGTCGCATTTGCCTAATACAGGGCGGAGAAAATAAAACTGGCCTGAGAAATACTTGGTGCTCGTTTAAAATAGGCAACACAAATTACATTATCCCAGTCAGCGGATCATGGAAGCTGGGTTGCCTATCTTAAACTTCATCAAATACTTTCCGGGCCAATTTTATTTTGGCCCACCGTGTAGTAGTTTGATTTAGTAATTGTTTCATTCTGGCTATTTAGCGTACACTAGCGACAGCCAGCTACCACATTGCTACACACTGATCACGTCTGCATGTGCTTATAGTGGACATGTAGCTTATTTTCAAGAATCCTGAAGTAATTTTTTTACTAGTGTTCAGTTTGAGAACACTTTCTCCCGCAATCTATGCTATACTATGAATATTTTCACCTCATATTTGTCATTTAAGATTTACCAGCTTTACACTGTTTCATAGCCATCAGTTCCAACGATGAGAGTTTAGATATGTTCACATTGTTCAGTTGAAGAGCTGCAATAAAACTTACTCAAGTGCGTATAGTTGTGTGCAAAACTTAGTTTGATTAATAATTTAGTGTTTTATTATATTACTCCCTCCTCCGTGCCCTGGTTTTCTTTTTGTTTTTAAGCAGATCATCTAGCGATGGCTTGTTAATAATATCAAACCGATAATGATTTTAGTAGTGTGACCTGTCGCAGAAACACATAACAAACATTTTTTTACGTATAGGTAACTTTGTTTCCTTGTGGCGGTATGCCTAGTCAGTGGAAGGAAGGCTAGGGCTTAATGTCCCTTCGACGATGAAGGCATTGGAGACGGCCAAAAGCTCTGTTTAGGGAAGTGCATCGACCATGTCCTTCATAAAGGGACCATCTTAGTATTTGTCTTACGAGACACAGAAAAACTTCGGAATGTCTAAAACTGAATGATCGCATGGTGTTTTCATTCGGCTCTGTTCCGAATGAGAATGTAGTGGCTCACCAATATCCCGCTGGAACAAATTCAGTGATGTAATATGGTTGTCGCTTAAGCGTAACAATGGTCCATTATCTAAAAGGTATGTCAAATTAAATATTCCACTTTTCCTCGATAATCGCCTTAACGCATCAATTAATAGCCACTAATAAGTGAAACGTCATAATATACAACGCGAGTCACTTACAGCGTGGACGGATGGGACGTCTGCCTTGGCCGGCCTGTTCACCAGGTTTTACCACATTAGGTATTTTTCTCTGGGGAAAGCTAAAAGACACTGTTTACAAGTACGTAACGATTGCAACAGATGATATGAAACGACATATTACTGCTGCCTGCTCTGAAATTTCTGGTGAAATTGTAATATATTGGCGTCAGTCTTTACGTGGCAGGCTGGAAGTTTATGTATAAGTTGATGGTAAGCATTTTGAGCACCACCTTTCAGGGAAAATTATTTTTCTTCCTCATAATCCAAAGATTTGTTTATTCACTTTTCTTCCTCAAGTTAGTGGGGACACATGTAGCGGACAACTGCCGCAGTATCGGCAGTTTTCGAACTCCGATTGCTCGATGACTACTTCTGTTAAAATTCTGAAAAGTAAAAAACGCCAGTTACATCCGATTTTCCATGTTTTTATTCTGTGAATGCTAAAGGGCACTGTTTCACTTAAAAATGTGACTTTGTGAAATAAATACACAGTCTAATGATTATTAAACTCTGTGTTATGCGCTGCAATTGCGGGACCCTAGTTACACTTCATATCTGTGGAAGAAGCACATCAGTAAAACCTTCTATTTCAGGAGTGTTTGTGCTACAAGTTTTAGGTGTTTCAGCTTCTATACTTCCAACTATTGATTACAGCGATGTTATCCCGCAAGGCCTTTTTCAAGAATGCTCATGACGCCTGGAACTTGCTATGAATGCCTGTGTTCGCTGTATTAGCGATGTTCGACTCTTTGACCACATTTCACCATTACGTGCACAGCTATCCTGGCTGCGTGCATACATGCGCAGAAATTTCTATACCCTGTGTCTTCTCTGCTTGCCTTATCAATGAACAGTGTCCATTACGTCCCTCTGCGACCTTAACGCTCTTATCCGAACAAAGCAGAAACACCCGCTCCCATCAGAGCAAAATCCTTTTTATCCCACTCCATAGTCCAGCCGCTTACTCGAAGTCCTTCTCAGTAGCAGAAACCCGACTCTGGAATAGCCTCTCACATTCATTATATTAGAGAGCTGAATAACGTCTCCACCTTCAGAAGACGGTTAAAGACATATCTACTGAAGTAACAAGAAGCATTACAGTTATCCCTGTGCGTATTCATTACCCTTGCACAATCCTGTTCCCAAACCGATCTTTCTCATTTCCCAGTATTCGTAGCCGATGCAGTCTCCTTAAATTCCCTTTCCCCAGAACTCGCTATATCAGGAAACATCTGTTTTGTACATCTGTAAATTCTTCTTATATCTGCCACTATCATTATCGTTATTATTGTCGTCATTATTTACATTATTATTCTTATTTTTACTGTTAACACTGTTACTGGCAGCAGCTGCAGTTCATACGCAGTATAATTTATTGACACAGTCACTTCAGGTGCCCAAATCATTTTAGTACTTCTTGACAAATCGAAATTGTTTCTTCTTAGGTAACTACAGTGTATACAAAGGTACAGTATGTGTGAAACCCTGGTCCGATGTAAACCAGTGCCTGGTGGCACTAATCAGATCAGGTTAAATAAACCAGGTTAAATAAATAAATATAAATTTTATTTTTATTTCTGTAAGGAGAGTAGATCTGGAGAAATATTGTGATTGTTTAAACAGTGATAACTAAGTGTAATTTTATTAACAGTAACAGATAAATAGAGGCAAATCGTACTTCAAGCTACAAGCACATATGACACCTAGTAAGATTACATGTTTTCGACTCCTTTACCAGCAACAACTATTCTAGGCGAGAGGGCTTGAACAAAGTCCACTTTACGCCAGTGAGATTAATACAGGATGTACCTGAATGGGACGTAGCGGTTATGTTTTCCACAGCAGAGCTTCTGCAGCGTTTGTGGAACAGGAAACTACGCAAGGATGGAAGGTTTTAGCCTAACGCACAGCAGACAACAATGTGATTACAGGCGGAACATAATCTTGGACCGACCCATAAAGACGAAATAAATCGCTCACGTCCTTTTAAAGGGAAGGATCATCGCATCCACCTTAAGAGACGTAGGGAAACCATGGCAAATCTGAGTCGAGATAGCTGGATAGCGATTTGAATCCCGCTCCTACGACTACTAGCACGGTTATTTACCTACGTGCCGGCTTGTTAGCAACAGACGCGTCGTAACGCTTACCGGCGCCATGCCGACAGCCTTCGTACGACAACAGGCAAAACGCTACGAGGAGCCATTGTTATGTAAACGGCACAGGGTTGCTAAGCGTGCGACAGCAGTGCAGGCGGGCTGGTATGCCGCAGTCCGCGATTTTCATGCTGGCGACGCGGAGGCTGCGTTTCAAAACCGCCTGCTGTCGCACAGCTACTTTCTAGTCCGCTTTGCGGCCTTCAGGTGCACACCGGCTGGCACTCACAGCTCCGCCCCCGCACTGCTGCCCTCCAGTGTTGCTGAGCTCCTGCTGGTGCATCCTAATTCATTCCACAGCCATTCTACAGAGACTGCGGTCCTTCGATTTCTCGAATCTTGATGGCACCAGCATCTCAAGGAACTTTCTCCGCAGCGAAAAAGTGCCGACATCACATATGCAGCATAAGATAAATGCAGTTATACATGTGAAAATCTGTCTGACAGTCAAACTGTCGTTTGAAAGCCGGTAATGGTTCCGTTTTTTCTTAGCAACATTAACAGCGACTTTTTGCTGTTTTAACCTTTCTTCTAATAATTAACTTGTATTTTTACGCAGCTACGATCTCATCAAGTTTCTACAAAATAGCTCACTGCTTGCCATTAAGATTGCAACACTGCGAAGAGTACCAAATACCGTAATTTTACATACTGTATAGTGTAATAGGAAGAATACAGGACTAAATTTGGGAGTGATTGGAAGGTGTACAGGGTGCGACAGGCAGCACCAACAACTCTAATCAGTGTAGGCATCAACTGAACTTATATGACTTGTTCAAGAGAAAGGGTTTCACAAACTGTGCAAATTAATAGCACGTTGGTCCACCTCTGGCCCTTATTCAATCAGTTATTCGGCTTGGCATTGATTGACAGATTTGTCCTCCTGAGGGATATCGTGCCAAATTCTGTCCAACTGGAGTGTTAGATCGTCAAAATTCCGAGCCGGTTGGAGGGACCTATCCATAAGTCTGCAAACGTTCTCAGTTGGGGAGAAAACTGGCGACTTTTCTGGCCAAGGTAGGGCTTGGCAAGCACGAAGACAAGCAGCAGAAACTATCGTCATGTGCGGGCGGGAATTACCTTGCCGAAACACAAGCCGAGGATTACTTGCCATGAAAGGCAACAAAACGGGCCGTAGAATGCCGTCGACTTACTGCTGTGCTGTGAGGGTGCTGCGGATGACAACCAAAGGGGTTTTGCTATGAAAAGAAATGCTACACCTTAGCATTACTCGTGGTTGTCAGGCCGTATGGCGAGCGACTGTCATGTTGGTATCCCACCGCTGTCCAGGGAGACTCCAGACACATATTCGGCCTGGAATCTCATTGACTGGAGAAGAATTGTCTTCGGTGATGAGTCCCGCTTCGAACTGAGCCCCTAAGACCGGCGCAGACGTGCGTGGAATCGCCCCCGGCAGTGGTGAGATACCAACCTGACTGCCATCCGCCATACGTCCCGACAATCAGGTGTGATGGTCTGGGGTGCCATTTCTTTTCATAGCAGGACCCCTTTCGTTGTCATTCGCAGCACCCGTAGAGCACAGCGGTACGGTGACAACCCTTCATAGCAAGCCATCCTGTCCTTACATTTCAGCAAGATAGTGCCCTCCCGCACGTGTCGAGAGTTTCTACTGTGTGTCTTCTTGCTTGCCAAACCCTATCTTGGCCAGCAACGCTGCCAATTGAGAACATTCGGAGAATTATGTACAGGGCCCTCCAGCCATATCGGGATTTTGACGATCTAACGCGCCAGTTGGACAGAATTTGGCACGATTTTCCTCAGGAGGACATCCAAAACTCTAGGAATCAATGGCAAGCCGAGTAACTGCTTGCATAAGGGCCAGAGGTGGACCAACGCGTTACTGACTTGCTCAATTCGCGAAGCCATTTCTCTTGAAAGAATAATCAAATTTTTGTTAAATTTTAATCATTTGTTTTTCTGAACATGTACTTCACATCTGCCGATTCCCGTCCCATTCTGATAATTCCTTCGTGGTGCTCGTATTGACAGTAGCTGTTTGCACTGAAGGCACGGACGTCTGTGTGCGCGAGCCAGTGCCTGGACGAGCAGAGGCGGCGCTTCCCACACAATTATGAATGTTCTGGAGCTCCCGCGGCCTCCGTACGCTAATTTCGTGCGGCGCGCGCGCGGCCACTCGTGAAGGTCGCTGCTCCGCTCTTCCCTTCAGCGCACCCCGTGCGTTGCATAAAGGCCACGTCTGAAGCACCTCCGTCCATCTGCCGCTCCTCAGCTCCCCGCCGAAATACGCCGCATTTCTTTCGCCATTGACATACATAGCCCAGGGCAGCCGGCCTCGCGTGTGCCTGCCTTTCGCGCTCCGCTCTGATTACTTCCCGAATCTGGTAACGCAACATTTCGCGACTGGACTTTTAAGCGCAAGTTCGAAGGTGAGTTTTCCAAGGCTCTGCAGGGGGACGCTGTTTCCTACAAGAAACGGGCCTGTGTAAAAAAATATGACGACAAAGATGACAGGATATTTTCTCCGGAAGCTAATAGCCGTACATCAACATCTACAGATACACTCACTGATCAAAAGTATCAAAAATGGTTCAAATGGCTCTGAGTACTATGGGACTTAACAGCTATGGTCATCAGTCCCCTAGAACTTAGAACTACTTAAACCTAACTAACCTAAGGACAGCACACAACACCCAGTCATCACGAGGCAGAGAAAATCCCTGACCCCGCCGGGAATCGAACCCGGGAACCCGGGCGTGGGAAGCGAGAACGCTACCGCACGACCCAAAAGTATCCGGACACTCCTATACAACGTGAAATCGACCGATAGAAGTGGATCAGCCAGAAAGAGGAGAGAACTCTTGTGTTGTCAGTAGAGATTCAGTAACAACAAAATGGGTCTCTCAGGGGAGCTCAGAGACTTCGAACGTGGACTAATCCTCGGATGTGACCCAGTACCAAATTCATCACGGACATTTCAACCCTTCTAAAGCTGTCACAAAGTCTCCTGTTCATTCGTAAATTACCGAGTGGGCCTAAGAGGCATCAATACTGGTGACGTAAGTGAAATTTGTGTTTTGTCGTGGAAGAACTAAACTGGCGCTGGCCTTATACGGAACAGTGCAGCGAAGCGACGCGTTTTCGATGAGCAGAGGCTTCGAGCTACAAGAGCCGGATGGGCTGCTATTTCGAAGCGTGAATCAGTTAACGGCCGGGCGATGAGGCCTCTGGCGGCCCGGGTTCGACGCCCTCTGGTTCGGCTACAGTCCAGCGCGCACAGCCCGAGTGAGCGGCACACCTTAAGCCAACCGTACTCCCGCCTGCACGCGCTAATTGGGAACGCTGCCTGCGGCCATGTTGCGGAAAACACTGGCCTTTGTTGTTGTTGCTGGTTGCCCCCTACACGGAAATGGAGTAAATTACCGTCTGCAACAAAGGCACGTCTACCTCTACATACACGCTATGCAAACAACCGCGAAGATCATGGCAGGAGATGCTTCATATTGTATCACTTGTGAGGCATTCTCCGCATTACACTCGCGGAAAAAATGACTTGCTTAAATACCTTTGTCTATATTGTAATTAGTCTAATATTGTCCTCGCGGACCTAGTGCGGGTGTTACATAAGAGGTTGTGATATATTCGTAGGTTCCTCATTTAATACTGGTTCTTGAAACTTTCTAAATTGGCTTATGGGATAGTCGTCTATCTTCAAATGTCTTCCATTTCAGATTTTTCAGCGCGCTCTCTCGTGGATCGAATAAACCTGTGAATATTCGTGCAGCCTTCGTGCTGCGTTCAGTATCTAGGCACGTGTGTTTTGCTAGTAGTGTCCTTCATAGGCTGAATGCGTTTTCCCAGTATCCTTCCGATAAATCGAAGTCTGTCACCTGCATTACCTTCGACTGATCATGTGTGATCATAGTTGTCAAATAATTCGGACATTTGAGGGAACACGAATAATACTTTTATACTATTGTAACGCTGCAATTCGTTGCAGAACGTTTCCAATTAGTATAAGGCGTCAATTAATTTTCAGAGGAATGCTGTACCGTTTGAGAACTTTACTGGCTTTAGTTCTGTCAACAGTGATTAGTGCGAGGTGTCCAGTGTATACTTTGCTCTGAACTCGAGTGTAGGCCGACGGTAGAGATCAGTTTTGGTGATTGAGATATTTTTGAAAACTCATCCAAAAAGTCTTCTAACTATTCCTTAAGTAAAAGTACCAGTGCCAATTGAATCGTTATGGGAAGTATCTTGACAGACAGTGTTCTTGTTAGTGGGGAATATCCAATACCGTAGGATGCATCTGATCACTTAATAAATCCTTACAACCCTTCTCTGTACTATTTTGGAGAGCACAGTAGAAATTATGGGACACCATGAAATTGCGGTCCGTATAGGCCCAGTCTCATCTCCATATTTAGCAACCAGACAATTGAAGAATAATCGCCTTCAGCCATAAGGATACCCTGCATGTTCGAGGGGTGAAGAATGTTTTGAGGAAACGAGGACATATTGTCCAGTTCCTCATGGCACAACAGCTTTCCAGGTTGCGAAACAATACACCTGTGTCGTGTCTACGCACTAATTGCGTTTATTCGATATGAGCGCTATCAAGTTTGTGACTAGTTTTCAACTACCACAAAGGAAATAGTCAGCACCGCGCTTGCGATATGTCGAGCAGCCTACAGGAATGCGGTTGTGTCGGTAGGGGTATCCGAAAGGACTGTCGCGGTATTGTTGAAACAGCTGCGGGACGATTCTGCAAGCGTCAAATACTGCCAAGCAAATGCTGACGATATGCATAGGTGCCAGAGTGTAATTCTGTCAAGCGTCTATTAATTCTCTAGTAAATTCAAATATTATAAATACCGTACCTACTGGTAAAACAAATGAACAGTTTCGCTGAAATACAGCGCAGCTTACGAGAAGGCACATAGGTTTAAACGTCCGGATTTTTTTTCTGAGCGAGACAACTACGTGCAGGTTTAGCGATCAACTTAGTCACCAGGTGGAATAATTGATCGGTTTCTGCTTCCACCTAGAGAACTGCATTAACATATCGCTGGAATCTGCTATACTTAATGGAAAATTCCAGGAAAATCTAAAGAAGAAGGGGACCAGAAGTTAGTTGATGGTTGCGGAAGAGCGCACTAAGAGAAAAATGTGCTGCATTGTTTGAACAACAGAGTGATTTCAACAAGTAAAAAAATATGGAGCCATTGAGAGAACAGTAGAGTGAATATGTTCATTGTATGGACGTCTGTGTCAGCAAACAGGTATTTAAATTCCTTGAATATCGACTCTTGAATTAATATTGCTTATCAGCTGACAATATAGAAAATGGAGTGTATGGTGAACAACATTTGGGCTTCAGTGCAAATATATAACAATAATTGTTAAAGTGCTTTTATGTTTTATATTTTATACGACACAATCAGGCGAGCGTTTCCCAATGCCGTGACCGATTTAGAACAGCCAGTGATCATTTCAGATAATCAATAGTTAAAAAGAGAAGACAGGGAATTAATAAAAAGTTCCAAGTTTTATTCTTTTTCATCATTACGATAATAATTATCTGACAGATTTTTAAAGAGTCTGTAATAATTCTTTCTCTCTCAATCTACTGACAGGCTGAAGATGTCCACTGACTGGCCGAAATAGCTTACGGCGTCATGGAATGTTTATGTGACTGTGTTGTATAATATATATATATATATATATATATATATGTATATATATATATATATATACACAATGTAATCAGTCATTTAATAATTATGGACATTATGTGTTTCTTTCAAGTAACTGTACATAATCATAAAAAAGGTTAAAGTCGTGAATTTTAGCGTGGAAGCCATGCATTTGATTTCCCTTGGATTTTTATGACACGAGAAGTCCGGAGTCTGGGTCCAGCCTCAAAATGCCAAATGGAAATCTGTTTGAGCAAACCGGCAGTGACTTTGGCAAATATGCAACAGAAGTGACGTCAAACTGAAAATCTTTTTACCAGCTTGTAACGCAGACGAGGAACTGACCCTTCACTGACATTTGCTGGTTCTATTAAACGTGACTGACTGTCGGCGCGTAGCCACAAGTCATTCTGAATAACTATGATTGTAAACCGGCACTCAGGGTCGACGAAGGAAGGAAGCTGAGCCGTCAGCTGCCGCAGAGAGTACTGAGGTTAGTTAGAACCAGAGCTGCTGTGCCGGTATTTAATATCCGACTTGCCTATGAGTACCGATGCGTGTGTGACTGTTATTCTGATCCCATCAGAAGTGGTGATACTGAAATAACGTGACGGTTAAAAAAACGTATTGAGCCGTCAATTCGGTTATATTTACAGTGAATGCTATCTCCTTCGATTAGACTTAGAGCTGCCTTCACCCATAAGAAACGATAACATTAGAACTGAGAATATGTCCCATAATATTTTTAGTGGAACGTATGTAAATACATATAACTTTTCGGATGTCTCTACCATTCAGCTGTCAATCCCACCGCGAACCCACGGTTACTTCAGTAAATATGGCCCTTCAGCTCCTTTCACTCTTCGAGTTCCATTTTTTACTTTTTCTAGTCAAAAATAAGTAGTGCGTCGTGCAGACTCAGTGGTCATTCGCCAGTCTATATATATATATATATATATATATATATATATATATATATATATATTCAAAGGTATACTTCAACACCGTGTTACTCCTAGAATTGTTATCAGTCACTAATCGTTTCTTTCCTCTTTGGCAGTGGCTGTCAACGTGAAAAATTTCTAATTGCGCCGTCGTTCGGAATCCACGGTAAAATTTAGAATTGCACCGCCCCCCTCCTCCTGTAACTTGCTGGAAGGTCAGTCCATAGCTATCTTATACGATTTCTAAGTTTTTACCTCTTGATGGCGGTAATAGAAACGTCGTAATAAAAAAAAAGCTACTCAGCAATCAAGACGGATTTACCCACAGTAATCGTGTACTCATTTAGGCAATGTACTTCCTTTACTGAAAAGATCGCCTTATGCAGTATTTTAAATGACGATTACAACTTAAGGGCCGAACGTGAGTTTATATACACAGGTTCTGACACGATTTCGAGAGACACAATTATGGACACAGATACCTCCTTAAATGGCAATATAATGTCTGGTTGGCCGTTCTCACAGATAGCTTTACTTTTTTTTTTCCAATGAAAGTGGCGCGAGTGAGAGCTGACAGCGCGAAATGCGAAAATTATACAGAGTACCGACTCTTAAACACCCGCTCCGCTCGGTGTAAAATGGCAATCGTGGCAATCGACTACTTGTACAATATCGTGTAGGCATACAAACAGCGGACGCAGATCTCTCCGCTGTCGGTATAAGACGATAGGCAACACGTAGGTATCATTAGAGTGCATAAAATTTGCGCTACAAATGGGGAATATTCCGAAGCTACGCGAACCGAACAAATTTTATACGTCACCGACTGCTCTCTGAGATACCCGGAGAGGGAAAACCAAGATTATGTTGCGTATCGTGGATCATATACTATGATTATCAACGTCGCAACATCATATCTACTGGGACATAACACGAGAAAAACTCGAATAGGCTGTAATTTAGGAAGCAGGGTAAGCTGCAAGTGACGATTTAAAGGAAAAATTCTGAGAAATCTTTTTTTGCGTTTTTTTGTTAACGAGCGATTTAAAAGTTCCATCAGCAGCGTAATGACACGTTTTCGTTTCTAGAAAGATATTCTTGACATTGACACACCTCGTTTTCTTCCTCCTTCTTTCAGTATAGTTTGCACAGCTTCCCACTACCATCAAGCTACAACTGACTGACAATTTCAATGGGTAGTCTCAGTTCTTACTGCATCGCAGTGAGACGTATGAGCATGATGAAGCTGAAGACATATTGGAGCCTATTACCTTTTCACTGTCATTTTAGAGCCATTTGCCGGAAGTTCGTGAGATAAATCAGCTATAATGGTAGCCGATGGCTTAATAATGTATAATGTTTCTTTGACTGTATGACAAGTTTTGTATTTATAGTTACTTAATACTATGTCGACATCGAATGATTTCAACACTAATTCATAGTTATTTCTGTCGCTCAAATTCGATATGCACAAAACCAGTATGATAGGCAGCATCAAAGATTTTATATTTATCGCAGAACAAAGTTCATGACAAATAAAATATAAAAGAGCAGCATGTTCCAAGAGATGAAAAGTATATTCAGCTTTTCTTGAGAAATATTCAGACGAAGAGTCGATTTTCTACCCGATAATCGAAAACGCGATGTAGCGAAATGGTGGATGGAGTTTTTGCGTTCTAATAAAATGCTGGCACAATAATATCTTGTTTTATTGCTGACCCGTCACTCCTTTTTGTGCCATATTAAGGCCAATACAAAGCAAGTGTAATTTATTTCTCCTTCTAGTACTTCATTTATGAATATCGCTACCAGTACTGTTTCCGAATTGTGACTGACTGTCGAAAACATTCTTCAGAAGCTAGTTTTCCGCTTGGCCAACTGGTTAAAGCGATATCCTCAAGAAACCTATTACATTACCTTTAGTATATACATCTGTAGAACAAATACTTTCTTCCTCTGCGAAGAGTTATTGCAGGATATGTTGCCATCAGATACTTGTGGATGAAAATAGAAAGATTAAGAGAACATTTGACATTTTTATCTCCTATGTGTGCTATTATACGTAAGCAAAAGGCGCATAGCATAAATGTTTAAGAACGGGTCTCAATTTGAATTGTCTTTCAGGTTTCTATCAGTACAACCACCAAAATACTTAGAATATACCGCTTATGTTACTGATTTTTCGATTGTGCATTATTTGCAAAGTTGCATTCAGACCTTTAACAGTACAGAATGTCGTGTTTAGTGTTTTATTTGTGTTCAACGACATACAATTTGCTGAGAACTGGTTATTAATTTTCGATAAAATTTTATTTTCATGTCCAGGTGCTTAGATTACTCCATTAATCTTGATTGTAATAACTGCATTGTCAGCAAAGAGAGAAGTATTCCAGCTTCTTGGAATATCATTGCACATCATTTATATGTTACAAGATCAAGAGCAGACCAAACATCCTGTGGTGCCCCTACAGTGACAATTTTCCCATTTCGAAAATGATGTTTCGTTGAATGCGCTTCAAAACGGGTCAAATGGCTCTGAGCACTATAGGACTCAACATCTGAAGTCATCAGTCCCCTAGAACTTAGAACTACTTAAACCTAACTAAACTAAGGACATCACACACATCCATTCCCGACGCAGGATTCGAGCCTGCGACCGTAGCAATCGCGTGGTTCCGGACAGAACTGCCTAGAACCGCTCGGCCACCGCGGCCGGCGAATGCGCTTCCTGAGCTTGTTAATGCTATTGCACTGTCCTGCGTACAGACCAAAATTGTCGCTTTAGCGTGGGTTTGAATCTGCAACCGCTCGTGCCGTGGCTCATTTCCACTTCCCGTCTAGTGTGTTGTGGGGAGTTTCGCCAGCCACAAGTCATGCAAAGTGCGCGCTGTCGCGCCGAGGCCAGGCGTGTCAACCACGGAGACTTTCTACGTCGTGGCCTCGTGGCCTCTGCTTCGGCTGCATGTTGCGTCGACGACACGGGACCCCCTCTGCCAGTGCACCCCACTGAGGCTCTTACACGACTCCACGCAGCGCAGCAGACTTTCGTCGCTTCCAGGGTCGCGTTTACAGATAAGCAGAGTTGTTTAATACTATTGAAAAATATATTTATTACACAGATGAATGACTGAACTGCGGTACTGTGTGGCAGCCCCTTTTCGTCTTTATGGGCTCCACAGAAGGTCAAAATCGTTGGTTAGCCACCCTGATCTGAAACTGCCACAGACAACTGAAGGACGTTGCCTAGGAATGCCCAAAACGTGACCATCCGTCTCATCATAATCGTCGACATACTTACATCTGACGAGCCTGGGCCACACAAGTGGTCATATATCCGAGGAATGTTCATTATAAAACGCTGATACATTCGGGAGCAATGGCGTGGCATCGTTTCCGAGTTATTACCATTGAAGTTAGCCAATAAGGCCGTTGAGCGCGCAAAATCAAGCGGCCCGCCAGATACGAGGTACCAGTTATTCTCCATAGCGTAGATTATAGAGCACTAGCTATGATCCTCCCATTACACAACTGAATTACCTGAGTGATTTGCTGCACTTGTTGTCCTGGCTTGTTGATGTTCACACACCTCCCCCACAGGCCAATTTTCCTTATGTACCGTGGTTCTTACAGGCATCTACACGTTAATGGAACGTCAGTGTATTTTTTAGATACTACTGAAGACAGACAGCAACCGCTTAGGAGTCAGGGAAATGAGGCTACGGTCCAGGTCAACGAGAGCCATCGAAAAAACAATTGATGAATATGTTTTGGAAGATATCAATAAACAAAGAAACGTCCTAGTAACTACAGGATGGCCAGAAACGGTTTGAAAACCTTGTAAGGATGTCGCAGGACAAGTAGTGCTCAGAAATAATTGTCAAGGAAAAAATTCGATACGTTGTTAAGGAAATTCGATACGTTGTACCGTTTCCGAGTTATTACAATTGAAGTTAGCCATTAAGGTCGTTGAGCACGCAAAATCAAGCGGCCCGTTAGATACGAGGTGCCAATTATTCTCCATGGCGTAGATTACAGAGCACTAGACTGCTCAGCCTTTGGCTCGGGTTCGCCTCCTACTACCGTATCATGACCAGTTTTTGTATCGCACTATTGTTCGGCTTTAGGAAACCAAGCGAAGAACACGTTTGGCGACATAGTCTCTGGCGGGTCGTCTCCGCGTGCGGCGACCTGATTGGTTAACTTCAAAGCTAATTAAGTTGGAAACAGAACTTAACAATTGTATATCTGAACAACCTAACGCGCAATACCCCTAGAAGTTTCTCAGACTTTCTTACCACCCTGTATGTTCATTTAGGTACTATCTACATACTACACGTATACTTCATAAGCCACATTAAAGTCTGTGACGGGCGGTACTCGTCCTTCTGGTACTACCATCATTTTCATCTCTCTCTGTCCCATTCACGAATGGGGCGTGGGAAGAATTATTCTCAGTAAAGTTCCGTATAAGTTCCAGTTTCTCGGATTTTTTCTTTGTGATGAATTTGAAAGGCGGCCGCCTGAGTGGCCGTGCGGTTCTAGGCGCTACAGTCTGGAAGCGAGCGACCGCTACGGTCGCAGGTTCGAATCCTGCCTCGGGCATGGATGTGTGTGATGTCCTTAGGTTAGTTAGGTTTAATTAGTTCTAAGTTCTAGGCGACTGATGACCTCAGAAGTTAAGTTGCATAGTGCTCAGAGCCAATTTGAAAGGCGTAAATGGTAGACAATGATACGTTGCCCGGCTCTTCCCGAAACGTATGCTCTCGGAATTTCAACAGTCAACTTCTCCGTGATGTAAACCACCTGTCTTGTACCGCCTGCTGTTGGAGTTCCAATTTGAAAGGCGTAAATGGTAGACAATGATACGTTGCCCGGCTCTTCCCGAAACGTATGCTCTCGGAATTTCAACAGTCAACTTCTCCGTGATGTAAACCACCTCTCTTGTACCGCCTGCCAGTGGAGTTTCTTGGCATCTCCGTAACGCTCTTGCGCAGACTAAATTGACCCTTGTCGAGGCGTGACCCTCTACGTTGGATCTACTCTCTCTCTCTTCCTAATCTAATCTAGTAATGGTCTCAGACTGATGAACACTATTCAAGAATCGGTTAAACAAGTTGTCTGTGAGTCATTTGTCTCGTGGATGAACTACATTCCCGTATGAGTGTGCTGATGAATCTCACCCTGGCATACGATTTTCCTACTATTTGTTTTATGTGGTCATTCCACTGTAGGTCCTTATGGATAGTTCCCCCTAGATATTTTACGAAATTTCTTTTTTGTTAATGTATTACGAGGAAAAATTTTGGCAAATCAAGCTAAAACGGGGAGGAGCAAGAAAGAATACAGTACATAATCTACCGGAGGCAAAAAAAAAAAAAAAAAAAAAAAAAAAAAAAAAAAAAAAAAAAAAAAAATGTCAAAATTATCAATAAATGAAGAGGACAGCAAAAAATGGAGAAGATTGGCTGCAGTAACTAGTTGTTGTCTTTGTAAGATGATGAGATACGGTTCGAATTTTATTGCTGACACTGCTCTCTTTAGCTTGTGTATGCCTGTCCTAGACTGTTTAATCGTAGGACTGAAAATTAAAGTTGAGATAACCAATCTCCCGTCTATGTAGCACTGTCTCAACAGCCAGCTGACTAGCCCATGGTTCAACACGTTGGGGGCTGTAGCGAGATGCGTCTGACTTTCTCTTCACAGCTGACAGAATTCGCACCTCTCCTCCGTGTTAGGCACTTCTCGAGGGAGGTGTTAAGTACCACCTTCAACTAGACCTTGCACACCCAGGATCTGAAAATTCCTGCCGCGAGGCCTCGGTTTTTGGAAGAAGCGAGGAAGAGTGTGATGTCCCGTCGACGTCACAGTCGTTAAGAGACGCTGCACTAACTTGGACAGTAGAAAGCTGGAAAGAATCACCAATGTCTTCGTTGAAGTACACTACTGGCATTCGCTGGAGTTATGTAATGCAATCATACTAAACTTAAAAAAAGACTGAGTATTTCTCTCTGCAGTGAAGTGTGCGCTATTTTAGTAATTCTTGGTAGATTCAAACTGTATCCAGATCGAGACTCGAACACAGAAGGTTCCGAATTTGAACCTCACTTCTCCCAAACATTTGTTTAGTGTCTTCTGCCACTCTCAACGACAACTTCTTCGAGAGACAACATTAAACACGCAGAAAAGCAATTTTCTTGAACTTTAAGCCAGGTAACATTCGTAGAGACGTTTAACGCCCTGCTCTTGTACTGAAATGGACGTTCGTAGCACATCAGAGCGTTATTTTTTTTCATTTGTCGATTTTACAGGTATTACAACAGTTTAGTTTTGACGGGGAGACATTTTTCAACACTGAAACAAGAGCTTCTATTAAGTGAAATTGTCGCTGTGAGTTATGACAGTGCCGGCCGCGGTAGCCGAGCAGTTCTAGGCGCTTCAGTCTGGAACCACGCGGCTGCTACGGTCGCAGGTTCGAATCCTGCCTCGGGCATGGATGTGTGTGATGTCCTTAGGTTTCAGAAGTCCTAAGTCTAGGGGACTGATGACCTCCGATGTTAAGTCCCATAGTGGCTAGAGCCATTTGAACCATTTTTTTAGTTGTGACAGTACGGAAGATAGTTGCTGTGTCAAAATTAGGAACGTACGCAAAGTGAATTCGGCTTGGACGACAGAAATAATGATTTAAAAATATACTCGCCCATAGAGTCTGATAAATGCCAATACTCTTCTACATGCTGAATATAAATGTACGTCTTTTCGCTACATGATACGAGTAGACGGGAGATGGGAGGAGGGTTGAAGCGAACACCATGTTACCTGGAGCCAGTTACATAAACACAATATGCCGAAAAAATAAATGAGAAGGATTCTGCACTATTACTGCTTCCAGTAAAACAGGTTACTACGCGCGTAATACATTCCAAGAACTTTCTAGCTGACTATAATAATGTGTATGTTATAAAACTGTAAATAAAACATTGGTGGCAACAGTGCTCATATGCTTGTTCTAGATAATGTGCACTTCTGACTAGTTGAAAAAAATCGTGAAAGATAGGTAGTCCGAATTAATGATAGTATTTCATGTAATGAATGTGCTGTTTCTATATCCATCTTGTCTCGCAGGACTTCAACAATACAGAATTTACATAGAGCTACTTGTTGCTGACTTGCGCCTACATTTCCACAGCACGGAAGAGACGAGTGTAAAGTTGGTTGCCTGATCGGCAGGGGCCGACCGTCCTCGTATGACTGTCGTACTTGAACGCGGAGAAGAGAGCCGCAATAACAACAAAATAATGCCAGCAGTGTTGCAACCACGATATAGAGAGTTCTCCTGTTATTAACTGTACGCTTATTCTCAAATCGTCTAATGAATTTCAGTGACTGTTCCCCAGTTATGATGAAGAGCGTTACAGTTGTTACAATGGTGAGGGCGAGGAAGTGTTTGAATTTACTCAACTAGTTAATATGATGTTGTGTAGCACAAGTTTCACTTCAAATTTTTCATAATAATATAACAAAATTTTCTAGGGGCCCTGTTTGGAGTGCTAATGCTGTTGCGGAATAGTGAAGCCTCCGTACTGTTCATCAGTCGGACGATGTTTCGTGCTTGTACCGTCATGTTACAATTCTGAAGAATGTTGTCGAAATCGTGGTACTTGCCTGACTCTCCCAGTCGATGTTGTTGATTCTCAGCCAACAGCAAACATTGCGAAAAACTAATATTCACACTGGCAATGTGTGAAGGCGCATTTCCATGATAAGTCCTATTTCTAAAACTAGTCAGGAGGCGTAATACGAACACAGTTAACGCTTACAATGCTAATATAATATCTCGACCTCATTTTGGCGTAGAAGGAATCTAAAGGTCATTTAACTAATGACTCTTATATGTGTAAGTCATAAATATTTGTAGCTGCATTCTAAGAGAATTCGGTCACATTTAATTGGAATAAAACGTCTAGGATACACTCAAAGCAGTTATACTCTAGCATTCGTTCGTATGTAGATAGAGAATCTGATGGGAAAGGGAAAAGATTTGAATACTATCTCTTTTTTGTATTATCTGCGCCTTTACAACAAGTCCTGTTTAGTACAGGTTCACACAACTAAGCCACTTTCTGGGATGCGTCGGACGGGTGTCTTTTTTTCCAGACTGAGTTTGCTCGTATCACACCAATGAATCAGCTTCACCTACGACTGAGTTTGCATAATCATTCCGTTTCACATCCCCACAAATTGTTACGCCCTTTAATTGCATGATTTGACTGATTCCGGTTGTGATTGATACTGTAGTCTTCGATTTTTACGTTTTTTGAGTTTTGTGAAGCACACAACTTCACATTGTAGTCTTTGATTTTTACGTTTTTTGAGTTTTGTGAAGCACACAACTTCACATTTATGAACATGTAAAGCAAGTTTTCAGTCTTTGCATCACTTGGAAATCTTATGAAGACGTGCCTGGATATTTATGCTCAGTTTTTTCACTTATTACTTTATTGCTAATACTGCATCATCTGCAAAAAGTAGAAAGCCGTTAACATAGAGTGTGAACGCTAAGGTCCCCAACTCAGTTCCCTGGGACACTCCTGCAGCTACTTCTACGTTTGTCGATTACTCTGCATCGAAATGAACATGCTGCGTCCTCCCTACAAATAAACCCTTAGTCTAATGACAAAAAGTGTTTAATACGACATCTGATCGTACTTTCGTTAATAAGCCTTGACGTGTCCCTGAGGAAAAGGATTTTCGGAAGTCAGAAAATACTGTTCCCGTCTGATTACTTTGATCCATGCCTTTCAGGAAGTCGTACGAAGAAAGCGCGAGCTGGGTTGCACATACCAATGCTTTCGGTATCCATCGTGGTTAGCATGGGGATCTTTCTGTTACGTTTTAGCTCACAATATGTTCCAAAATACTACAACTAAGATACTGAACATCTGAACATTAGTTTTGTGGGTCCTTTCTGTTGCCATTCTTGAAGACGGGTTTGACGTGTGCTTTCTTCCAGTTACAGAGAGCATTTTTTTTTTGTTCGGGCGTAAATCCAAGAAGGGGCTCACGAACCCCTGCCGACACTCCCACCGCCTCTCCCCTAAAGATAATTTTTATATGTCGGAGAATAAGGTAGCATGCAAAGTAACAGTCGCGAAAAAGGAAAGGATTCCAGAAATTTACAAGTTTTGTAGCAGGGGATATTTTCCAGGTGACTGTTTGACGGCTAGCCCACGTGGACGGGCTGACCGGCTGTAGAAATGAAGATTCACGGACTGACAAGCTACTGCCAACAATAGATCGGACGCGGTTTGTGAGTCCACAGGTACAGGTACAAGCGGCAAACCACGAGAAGTAAGACAAGTCAGAAAGGAGAAATCCTTCATTTAAAAAAAAAAATGAAAGTCGCAAACGAGTGAAAGGCACCGCATTTCTCTCCAGTCCCCTCATACAGCCATAATCTACACCTCGAGTTTATGTCCTATAAATGAAGACGTTGTCGAAGTTGTGAGAGTTTGTTGCTATACGCTTCTTAAATTAACTGTAAATTTCAATCTTTCGGTTTCTATGAATTGCAATTCCTTTTTAAGATTCGTAATGCAATTTATTAAGTTCTGAAGTAAACATATTTTTGGTATTTTAAAAATGTTGTATATTTATTGTTATTATTAGAATCATAGGCATCCGTGCCACGTTAAACTTGAGGGCGACAGCAAGCTGCAATCATGTATCCGTCAGCTACCAGGTTACCGTGTTGGCTACAAAAGAGCATTTATTTGCTCTGTGACGTAAGTAAGAAAACAATTTTGAGGACGGTGAAAATTGTGCAAGTGCATGTTACAAGTACAGTTAATTCATTTCCAGACTCCATTAGTTGTCTCGTGTGCAGTCAGCAAGCCCATACATAACTCTCCAGTGAATCAGAAAACACCTCTCCGAGTAAATGTTTCCGTTAAGAGGCACAGCTTCACGTAATACAACTGTTAATGTTGGAACAAAGACTGACAACGCCGAGACAAAGAACGAACGCCAGCACGTGAGCTGGCTAACACGGGCGGGCAGGGCGAGGTAGCCGCTCGCAGCTGACAGAGCGGAATTCCTGACCGGTTGACATTACAGCGCGGCAAATACCACACGCGCGATATTTCCAAGCAACCTTGCGTTGTTATGTTGGCAACACTGGCAGCAAGACGAAGGGCGCGCGGCCGAGCAGGTGGCGTGGCGAGAGTTCGCAACCCGGCGCGGCGCGGAGCGGCGGACCAAAATAGCTCCAGCAGATTTACGGCCAGGTGGCCAGCGGAGCGGGATAAGCTACGGTGATTTAACCCAGCGGTTCGCACCTCACTTCTCGTCGCGCCCTCGTACGAGGATATAAATCCGCGCGAGCGATAAGACAACTTCGTTAAAGTGGCGTGCAACAACGTCCGCGAAGCTCGTCCCTCCGTGTTATTTTGCTCGTTCCAGATGGTAGATTACGTGAAGCTGTGCCTCTTAACGGAAACATTTCCTCGGAGAGGTGTTTTCTGATTCACTGGAGAGTTATGTATGGGCTTGCTGACTGCACACGAGGCAACTAATGGAGTCTGGAAATGAATTAACTGTACCTGTAACACGCACTTGTACAATTTTCACTGTCCTCAAAATTGTTTTCTTACTTACGTCACAGAAAACTTACCTTGTGCCGCTC
This sequence comes from Schistocerca piceifrons, assembly GCF_021461385.2. Lineage (NCBI taxonomy): Eukaryota > Metazoa > Arthropoda > Insecta > Orthoptera > Acrididae > Schistocerca > Schistocerca piceifrons. Next base: position 404,518,339 of record NC_060141.1, on the reverse strand, counting down.
GAGAGTAAAAACCACCACCATTATCATTCTTCTAAGCAATCTTCCTTTTATTTCTCATTTGATTTACTGATCTCTTTCGTTTGGATATGTAATTTAGAATTTTTTGCAACAGTCTGAGATAGTAAAACATAATCGTCTGAGGTTACTAGTACGTTTGAATGCGAACATTTTAGGCGTACCTTTATATCAATCCAAAGAGACTATTAACAATAATCAGTAATAGTTTTGCAAGCTTGTGATCTGTAGTCGTAATACGTTTAATGAAAGACGTATTTATATATATCATCAGCTGATCTATGAACTATATTGCGTTGTGTTGCTGGTTTCGGCCTATGTGGATTACCTCCTGGCACTGGACGAACAATCGTTTGAATTACGATGAAGTATAAACTTTGGAAAAGGCTGCTCAGGAACGACATTAATTAACTTCAATATTTTAATTTTTAACTCCCCTCGCTTTCATTATCTCTCTCTCCCCCCTCCCCTTCTCTCTCTCTCTCTCTCTATCTCTCTATCTCTCTCTCTCTCTCTCTCTCTCTCTCTCCCTCTCTTTCTCTCTTTTAGCTGTGCCTGGATCACGAAACGTTATATTTACAATTTGTCTGTGATGAGTAAACGAGGGCTTAGATTTTTTTGGGAGCGTTCTCGGGAAGTGCGATGCAACTGAGAATAAAATAGCATACAAGAGCTATAATGATCTGATTTCGAGTATTTCTCCAGCGTTTTAAGTCCCTGTCGAATAGATATGAATGATAGTCACCAAGCGAATACAGAGAGGTGCAGATAGCATCGTAGAAGATCCGCACAGCGTAAATGAAAATGTGACGGAGGTTCTCAGGGGTTGAATATTTCTCAGACGTTTCTGTTTCACACGCAAATGAAAATGTGACGGAGGTTCTCAGGGGTTGAATATTTCTCAGACGTTTCTGTTTCACACGCAAATGAAAATGTGACGGAGGTTCTCAGGGGTTGAATATTTCTCAGACGTTTCTGTTTCACAAAGTCGGTTACTTTCTCAACCTAGCGTTCATGTCTCCTCGTTGTGGTCGTTCTTTACCATACAAGAGAAGCCTCTCACCTCGAACGGCTAAAACTGGAGATGTGTCTCTGCTATCACCAAATAAAATTTAGATGTAAAACTCTTCGTTCGTATATAATCGATGTTTGAATACAGAGCCACAAACTGCTGAGAGAACGATACCGAGCAAGCTGTAATCTCAGTTCCGAAACGCGAACTGCAAACAAGTAACCAAGTTCAGTGTAACTGTCATGCTATGTAGTAACTATAGCACATGCTGATGGTGTTAGTTGTTTTGATACACAACAGCAAGTTACGGTGCTATCACAAAAATGGTTCAAATGGCTCTAAGCACTATGGGACTTAACATCTGAGGTCATGAGTCCCCTAGACTTAGAACTACTTAAACCTAACCAATCTAAGGACATTACACACATCCATGCCCGAGGCAGGATTCGAACCTGCGACCGTAGCAGGAGCCTGGTTCCGGACTGAAGCGTCTAGAACCGCTCGGCCACACCGGCCGGCAGGTGCTACCACAGAAAAGCAAGATAGCATCTAGTGTTCGGAGGTAATCTTGGAGGTTCGCTGCAAATCATCCATGCTTCTGAAACACCAATCTTCCATTAAATGTGTAGACGATGATGAGGCGAGCCTACTGGGCTGGTCTAAGGCTGACGAAATTCCTATGGGCGACAATTGCGCAGAACCAAATAGACCAAGTATTGGCGGGCTGTCAAAAACAAAATTTAAGACACCCAGTGGTCGCGTCAGCGAAATAACGTTAACGTATTCATGGCCAGCGTGGCACGAACGTCAGCCTGAGGAGCTGCCACCACGCAAGTTACGTAGACGGCTGTTGGTCGAGGCCTTCAGCTGCCATAGGTCCTTGAGCACCTGTCAAAGCAGCCGGCCGTATGACATATACGTCGCAGATTTCAATCCATCGTGCTAGCAATCGCCTTATAAGGCACGAAAGCCGCTGGGCAATTATGTGCGCCACTCGTTCAAGGGTAAGTTCCTAAAACAGCCTGTGACATTCAGCGCTCCCTCCAATCACACTTGTGACAACGAACAACGCACTATAACTGATTGCAATAAAAATAAAGTGAATTGGGGACAGGCGCACGTTTGTGTTGTCGCGGTCCAGTGATTGTACTATTATTATCAGTGCCCAAAAAATAACCAAAGAACAATTCAAATCCATTTTCGTTGTTGTTACCGTTCTATCCGACACAGTACAGCCATCTGTTTTAGTAATTACGAAACAAAAAAGCTATCTCGTTTTTCTGTGATGCTATAGCACCATTTGTGGTTTCCTCTCTAAATAACTATGTCCCATTACTTTCTACAGGATTATATCTCCCTGCATCTAACTTTCTATCTGCAGCCTCTCTTACGAAAATAATCACCTCCAGGAAGTATCACGCTAATACCTTATGACACCGGCTCTAACCTCGATAACGACCTCAGTTTGGCGGTGAAGACAGTTCACAAGTTCCGTCAGGTATGTCATATCCAACTGAAGCTCCTCGTTGATGATTAGCCGACTGCTACGATCATTCGCTGCTACAAAGAGTTCCAGACCTCTTCTGTAATTTAGAAGACAAGCCGAGGAGTGATAGGGTACTTAGGTGTTATCATACCAAGAACATTTGAGAGGAGCCCTGCGGATATGCCTGCGGCCGTCTTGGAAGTCAGGAGTGTGTATAGCATACTAATCAAGAAGATGTCACCAGGTACGTTGAAATAAACGTCCTGGTCTCATGTTCACGGAAATCCCGAAAGAGTGGATCCAAGCAGCTGTCCAAAAACATCCCTAAAACATCACGAAACCATCTCCGGCCTGAAGTACGCATTATGCGGCTCCAGTCAGCTAGTGTCCATTTTCTGTAGTGTTTGCCTCAGTAAAGGCGTGCGGCATTATGTGCTGCTGTGACCAATGGCTCTTTGCTGATTCCAAAAGTCCACTGCATGCAGTTCCCTTCGCAATATTATTACAGAAACTGGGTAATATTGACCTGCATTGACTGATAGCAACAATTCCCGTCGGTTTTTAAACCGATTGTCATAAACAAGGCGTCACACTCGTCTCCGGTCCATGTCGGTTAGTATTTTTTTACAACCACTATTCTTACGCCATTTTAGATGGCTGCGAATGGTACACCATTCCTTGTAGACAAATTGGAAAGTCTGCTCTGACACACCGACGAATCGTGTAACTTCCATAACGGTGTAGTCATTGGTACGTTCTAAATCGATAGCTTCTTTCTGCCGTTTTGTCATGTCGCTACTCCGCCTCATCGAATTAACTGAATCCTTCGATACTGCTTCGTCAACTCCCGACCAAACTGTCATCTTTCAACGTGACCTAGACCTCATATTAGGCTATAGATCAGTGCTCATCGCAACTATGATTTAGTATCACGTATGTTGCTTACGCTAACTCGCAACAAAATTGTCACGTTTCAAACTAACCTAGACCTCAGGCTATGCTATTGATCAGTCTTTCACCACAACCTACATTCCATGGAAGAATATAAATGGAAAAAAAATGTTGCCAGTGCTCTGTTATCTTACTGTTTGCGCATGTATGACGTCACATCTCATAGCATTACGTCAAAGGACGAGAACGACATCCGGTATCGGTAGGTTCAATTAACTGAAGCCTACGACATCGCTTCATCAACTCAAGACCACACTGTCATCTTTCAAACTAACCTAGACCTTGGATTAAGCTGCAGATCTGTATTTCATCACAACTAAGATTTCGTATTCACCTACGTCGCTTGCGCTAACTCATAACAAAATTGTCACAGTTCAACCTGACCTAGACCTCGGGCTACGCTACAGATCAATCTGTCCCTACGACCTGTATTGCAATAAATAATACAGATGAAAGAAAAAAAATTGCCAGTGTGTTGATCACTTCTTGTTTATCCATGTATGACGCCACATGCCACTCCATTACGTCACAAGACGAAACCTACAACCATTATCTTTAAGTTCAGTTGACCCCAACTTACGCTGATGCCACACAATGCTCATTACACACAGCCGACTGGCTCATACGCATTACTTCACTGCCATGACTTATGTCGGTTGTGGAGAGACTTCCCGGTATCAGTTCTTCGCCATCATACTTACGAGATGTCACAAGCGTGAATAGTACCAGAAGCACTAGCGGAGTTGAGCGTGGTTCAAGTCGGGATGTGGGAGTAATGATTGTCAGCGCCGGTCAGTGCTGTGCGGAGTCGGCCGTAAGCCGGGGCGGATGAGGCGGCCCCTTCAGCGGTGGGCCGTGGCCGCCAGCGAGGCCGCTCTGCTCTCTTTACGTAATCCGCCGTCCGTTTTGCCCCGTCCCGTACCGTTACCGATCGCCGATAATAGCTACGGCCGCGTTCGCGGTAGCGGACCGTTTTCTAACCGACAGACTCGACAAGCCTTTGATCTTGATACCGCGGTGTAATAACGTTGAGCGTGAAGAAATATGAAGCAGTTTGTTTTGTTTGTGCAAAAACTTTCTACATCTACACACATATTCCGCAAGCCATCGAACGATGAGTGGTTCAAAAATGTTTAAATGTGTGTGAAATCTAATGGGACTTAATTGCTAAGGTCATCAGTCCCTAAGCTTACACACTACTTAACCTAAATTATCCTAAGGACAAACACACACACCTATGCCCGAGGGAAGACTCGAACCTCCGCCGGGACCAGCCGCACAGTCCATGACTGCAGCGCCTGGACCGCTCGGCTAATCACGCGCGGCGTACGATGAGTGGTGTGGGATACCCGGTACTACTACTAGTCATTTCTGTACCTATTCTACTCGCATACAGAGCGAAGGAATAGCAACTACCTGTATGTCTCCGTGTGAGCCTCGTATCTTCGTGGACCTTACGCGAAATGTATGTTGGTGGCAGCAGAATCATTCTGCAGTCAGCCTGAAATACCAGTCCTCTAAATTTTCTTAATAGAGTTCCTCGGAAAGAGTGTCGCCTTAGCTTCAGGGATTTCCATTTGAGTTCCCAAAGCAACTCTTGTGTGTTGTTCGAACCTACCGGTAACAAATGTAACAGAGATTTTTTGTTTGTTTTTCAGAGTTTTATGAAACATACATAACCCACTGGCTAACACTTTTGAGAGCCGGCCGAAGTGGCCGTGCGGTTAAAGGCGCTGCAGTCTGGAACCGAAAGACCGCTACGGTCGGAGGTTCGAATCCTGCCTCGGGCATGGATGTTTGTGATGTCCTTAGGTTAGTTAGGTTTAACTAGTTCTAAGTTCTAGGGGACTAATGACCTCAGCAGTTGAGTCCCATAGTGCTCAGAGCCATTTTTGAACACTTTTGAGTGGGTGTATTAAGACAAACTCTGCTATTAGTTATACAGAAGTGGTTTATTGATCCATGCACACTGTCTAATAAATAAACAAAATAGTACTACGTGAATTTTCGGCCTCTTAGCCTCTCTGGAATCCTCCCAGAGAGTTGCTCGTCCTTAGCCACGTGGAGGCGGGCCGCTACTACCGTGAAACCACTACATTTGTACGTTACTTTTAATCCCTCCACCACTATACTGAGCTAACTACAACTACAACCTACTACAAGTCAGTGACTTAAAACAACAATGTATTTACATATTTACAGTTGCGCTGAAGTTCTTGAGCGCGCAAACGGTATTTATTCTCTCACAAGGTAGGCTCGCTGAGGTTCCTTTGAGATTTTGTTCACTAATTTAATGAAATTGTCAAACAATTCACCATTCCTCAATATATCATCAACATTTACTGTGTGTAAACGCTGTCTCTCGGCTGAGACAGCTTGTTCGAATACCGCAGTCAAACACTACGTGTTCAGGCGATCCCTCGTGGGCACCACAGTCACATCCTGGTGTTGGTCTTTTCCCTATTCGATACAGGTACGTGGGATAGGGACCATGACCTAAATGAATTAGGCCCTGCGAGGGCTTGATTACCTTGTTCTTTAGCCTTTCCCTTACCGTAGGTAGGAAACTATGGACTCTGCGGCCCGTACTGCAACTATCCCATTCTTCCTGCCAGATGTCAAGCATTCTTTCTTTAATGGCTTTAACACTTATCAGAGGAGTGCCCATAGTATTTTGCACTTTATCAATGTTAAAATGTAACAAATGTAACAGTCCGCCTCCCAACTGCCTCTGTGTCTTCCTTTAATCTGACCTAGAACAGATCCAAAACACTCGAAAAGTACTCTAGAATGGGTCGCGCTAGTCTTCTACACCGTTCACCGGTGAATCACATCGGGGTTCACTTCGAAGTGGGATTCGCCACTGACGATAATTCTACTTCAGTCAATGAGATTCCAGATGGAAGACGTGTCTGGAAACGCCCCAGACAGCGGTTGGATACCAAAGTGACTGTCGTCCGCCATACGCCATACGGCCCGACAGTTATGAGGGATTGTCTGGGAAGCCATTTCATCTCATAGCAGGACTCATTTAGCTCTCATCCGCGGCACCCTTACAGCACAGCTCTACGTCGACGATATTCTACGCCCCATCTCTTCATGGCAATCCATCCTGGGCTTACATTTCAGCAGGATAATGCCCGCCCGCACACACATAGTTTCTACCGCTTGTCTTCGTACTTGCCAAACCCTACCTTGGTCAGCAAGGTCACCGTGTCTTCGCCAACTGAGAAAGTTTGTAGTATTACGCTCAGGGCCCTCCAACCATCTCGGGATTTTGACGATCTAGCGTTCCAGTTGGTCAGAATTTGGCACAATATCGATCCCTCAGGAAGACATCCAACAAATCTATCAATCAATGCCAAGGCAAAAAACTGCTTGCATAAGGGGCAAGGTGGGCCAACGTGCCGGCAGAGTGGCCGAGCGGTTCCAGGCGCTACAGTCCGCAGCCGCGCGACCGCTACGGTCGCAGGTTCGAATCCTGCCTCGGGCATGGATGTGTTATCAGGAAAAACGGAAATCCGGCCTGGTACATATCGATTGGGTATGAAATAATATGTATTACGACACGTTCATGAAATTTTATTGAATCGGTAGTAAAGTAGTAGAGAATACATTAACATCTAAGGCGAAGTCGGACAAATGTGCAAAACTTAGCGCTGGAGGAAAGTGTGCCTTCGAGTAACCTGTTTACAAACCACAAGGATGGCTACTTGGCGGCGACCCCGAAGCTGTGTTGCAGCGCGGATATGTCCTCACGTCTCCACGTCTATCCGTTTGCTTTGCCGTCCTGCAGTGACAGAGCTGCACAGCCGACGACCTTAGAGAGGTTTCTGCACGAGAAGTAAATAGCTGCTGTTTTGTTCAGTCGAACGGCGTAGCCGTGATGACCTCCACTAAACGGAGCCGGAAGCAAGAGCGAAGCTACAGAGGACGAAGACGTACTGTCTGCATCCTGTGCTCGAGGTGGACGCTCACGGCCCTGAAGTACTTGCAAAAGCCGATGTCCCCCTTCTGAAGCAAGTGGTATTTTAATCTTGCATTCGTTGGCATATTCTCAAAGGTGAAGTACTCTTTGCGCAACAGGTGACGTAAGAATCATATATGCAGCGGTATTAGGTGCAGCTGCATGTTGATGAGCCTTATGTATGTTAGAGGGAATCCTCCGTTCATTGGAGTCTGTGTACGCTTGGATTCATTAAACTTCCAACCAGTACTATTATATGCAGTAGCCACTGCTTAGCTCTATGTGGACATAGTTTTCGTTCCGTTTACAGCAAACTCGTTAGCTCAGTTTCACTGATAGCGACGTGCTTAAGTTTCTTACTGTCGTTAGTGGCAGATGCTACACAGTTATCTTCCTGCTCCATTAGGCAACGCCAGATAAATCCTTCTCGGTAGGCAGAGAGTCTACTAGGCTTGTAAAATTTTTAAATAGAGGCTCGTAATTTGGAGGAGATGAGTTTGAATTATTGTTTACCATTCAGATTTTAATTTTTCTTTGCTGCTTCTTAACTCGGGGAGAGAGCTGTGCTGATTCCCTAATAACGCCAGAGCATCAGAATTTCATTGTGCGTCTGAGAACTGAATCGACGCTTTATTTGAATTTCTAGCTACACTGTGTGTCCCAAGAGGAATGGACCATATTCAGGGATATGACAGGAACGATCATTCGAAGCAAGGAAGTCTAGTAAATATGGGCTATAAAATGCATACCTGAAGAACTTTGAGCAGTTCTCGATCTTCACTACTGTGAAACAAATCTCTTCTCTTGCAAGCTCTTTGCCTCTCTATTTTGGGAGGCGGCAGTATGGAACAAAACAAGAAAAATATTGTCCGTTGAACATGGGCTCTGAAGCGCACGCTTTAAGAGCTATAGACATCTGTTTATCTTTGCTACTGTGAAACACACCTCTTCCACTGAACAAGTGCTCATAGCTCTTAAGCTATGCATTTTAGAGCCAATTTTTACTAGACAACTATTTCTTGCTTTGGTCCATACTACCTCCGCCCAAAATATGGAAAGCAAGGAACTTGCAGTACAATTCACGATATAGAAGATTAAGTGCTTATAGCTCCTATCGTATGCATTTTGGAGCCCATTTTTACTAGACTTTTTTGCTTCAAATGATCATTCCTGTCTGGTCACCAAACATTGACTATTCCTCCTGGGATACTCTGTTTTCTTTTACGAAAAATCGCTTTCAAGCTTTCGCTGTTCAAATATCGTCGTAGTCTGTAAATATTTTAGTATTGCTCTTCTAAGGATCCTTTCATTCCACGAGCTTTGCCTCATTGTATATAAGTGTAAACAATATGAGGGATATCATCAGTCTAGACGCATCGATTTGAAGTCGTACAAGGTTTCGTTTTCATCCGGCATAGTAACGTTCAATGACAATGTATAACGAAAGCAGCGTGCTGCTAAGGAACCACATGAGACATCAGTGATCGTCGAGGTTACCTCACATAAAGTCATAAAACTAAGGGAGTACATCAAAATAATATATGCAGCGCTGTTGAACACAGTGAGTGACGTCTTAAATATTCACTTCAACAGCAGACTGGTGAACGAAGTAGCCTGTCACTGTCAGGCATGCTGTGCTTTTCTTTCTCTCCAAACGTTCTACAACGAACCGCCTTGCAGCATTGGTAACAGCGGTTCCCGTCAGATCACCAAAGTTAAGGGCTGTCGGGCGGGACCAGCACTTGGATGGATGACCATCCGGTCTGCCGAGCGCTGTTGGCAAGCGGGGTGCACTCAGCCCTTGTGAGGTAAACTGAGGAGCTACTTGATTGAGACGTAGTGGCTCTGGTCTCGTAAACTGGCATACGGCCGGGAGAGCGGTGTGCTGACCACATGACCCTCCAAATCCGCATCCAGTGACGCCTGTGTGCTGAGGATGACATGGCGGCCGGTCGGTACCGTTTGACCTCCATGGCCTGTTCGGGCGGATGTTCTACAGTACACACGCTGAGTAAATGAGACTGTAGAATAATCATTGTAGACTTAACACGTGGTATTGCCACAGTCTCCTGATGAAAAGGGTTTTCATCTCGAAACATATGCATGAATATAAATTTAAGTAAGATTCCAACATATTCTGGTTGGTAGCAATTACAATAAAACATATGTATTAATTTTGGCAGTGACGTTCGAAAAACAGTCAATATGATTATAGATTACACAAGCATCTGCCTTTGACGCGCTGTTTCATGCAGGTAGGATCACTTTCCCCAAGTAACCAAAGTGAAACTAAAAGGTCAAGTGTCTAAGAGGCTATACAGGTGAGAGTGACGAGTCTAAAATATATTCTACGATGGAATGAAATCCACATACGGAGGAGGTAACTTATATGACCCTCGTCTAACGGATACTATTATTCTTCGGCATGGAATACTATCAGTTGGGACTGATAGAAAAAAATAGTGAGCAGAGTGTTTCACACGGGTGTTTTGTAAACACGAAAGCGTCGATAAATGGTCATCCAGCTACAGCAGCATGCGATGTAAGAGAGGTATTGTGCATCACGGTGTAGTTTTGCTGTTAAAATTCCGAAAGCGTACGTTCCTAGTAGAGGCAGCCATCATACTACGTCCTTCTACAAATAATTTTCAAGTAAGAACATGAAAGTAAACGTCAGAGATTTTGTCTCATACGAAGCAAACCAGTATTCCTTTCTCATTTACACTATGTGACTGAAAAATCCGGTGACCCCTATGTAATATGGCATTGACCATTAGATGTCACTGGTAGCAGTTACTTCTGTAAAATATCTGGGAATATGCGTACGGAACGATTTGAAGTGGAATGATCATATAAAATTAATTGTTGGTAAGGCGGGTGCCAGGTTGAGATTCATTGGGAGAGTGCTTAGAAAATGTAGTCCATCAACAAAGGAGGTGGCTTACAAAACACTCGTTCGATCTATACTTGAGTATTGCTCATCAGTGTGGGATCCATACCAGGGCGGGTTGACAGAGGAGATAGAGAAGATCCAAAGGAGAGCGGCGCGTTTCGTCACAGAGTTATTTGGTAAGCGTGATAGCGTTACGGAGATGTTTAGCAAACTCAAGTGGCAGACTCTGCAAGAGAAACGCTCTGCGTCGCGGTGTAGCTTGCTGCCTAGGTTTCGAGAGGGTGCGTTTCTGGATGAGGTATCGAATATATTGCTTCCCCTACTTATACCTCCCGAGGAGATCACGAATGTAAAATTAGAGAGATTCATGCGTGCACGGAGGCTTTCCGGCAGTCGTTCTTCCCGCTAACCATACGCGACTGGAACAGGGAAGGGAGGTAATGACAGTGGCACGTAAAGTGCCCTCCGCCACACACCGTTGGGTGGCTTGCGGAGTATAAACGTAGATGTAGATGTTCTAATGTAATCCGACCTGATGATTAAAGGAACAGTTCGGAGACAGTGACTGCCCATATCAGCATAACAGTGCACCCTGTCGTAAAGCATCATTTGGTGAGGCAATGGTTTGTGAATAATAATATTCCCGAAATGGAATGGCCTGCCGACATCCCAGTGGAACCCAATGGAACATTTGGAGTATAAACGTCGACTTTGTTGCAGATCCCAGCGTCCAGCTTCTCTAGTTTCTGCTCTTGAGGAAGAATGACTGCCATTCCTCCGCAGACATTCAGGCAACTCATTAAAAGTGTTACCAGCGGAGTTAAAGGCATCATAATGGTGAAAGGAGACGGCAGTAGGTGCCTAGATTCTTTTGATCGGTTAGTGTAAATAATTCGCGACTGCTACAGGAAAGGAAGGTTTGAGGGTGTGTGTGTGTGTGTGTGTGTGTGTGTGTGTGTGTCAGTGGTACACAAAGAACTGTCAATAGTACACAAAGAACCTTCTGCTACACGCCGTGAGGTGGCTTTTGGAGTATAAACGTAGATGGTGTCTGGACAACGCTAGTTTGACGTGTGGCGTATTGTTCCGCAGCTTCGTTTATCGCCCACCAGACGTCGTAGGGAACACGGCGCCACGACCTCGGCAGCTGTGCGAGCGAAGGCGTGTCTGCATATTTCTGTCACGCAAATAAAAGGAGCCAGCGACCTCGGCGAGACTCGATCGCTCCGACCTTCGGCGGCGCAGCCTGCTGGCACGCCGAAGCAGCGGGAGCAGCGGGCACTGGCGTCGCAGGCCGGAGAAAGCGGCCGGGATATCCCCGCACCGACACCTGTGCGGCGCTCGTGGCGCACGCGTGCTAATAGCCGACCGCGCCGTAGCCAGACCCGCCGCTGCCTAAAATAGACTCCGGAAGCTGCCGGCCACACACGCCGCGGCCGTGGCGCAACGCTGACGTAACGACGCAACAGGTGCCGTCTCCCTCCAGTGCGCGCATCGAGCACGCCGTGTCTACCGGCCGTTGCCGGTAGTCAAATCTCGAATGAGGACATCGCTGTTGCAAAATGTGCGCGTATGGACGTGGCACTGCTTTGCGTCTCAGTTGAATTAGTGAACATATATAGAACAAGAGAGGGTGAACATATATAGAACAAGAGAGGGTTAAGAGCTACATATTGTCAGAAGTAGGAAGGAAGAGATGTAAACCACTAGTTGGTTCCCTTCAGCTTTTGCGAAATGCAGGAAAACCGTTTACTACGAAACCGTGGGAAACTGAAAGTGCGCCTTCCAACGGGTGCCCCTGTTTTATTGTATCATGAAGATTCTCAAATACACAAAGCCCTTATTTATTTTATACGAGAGACGTGCACTAAGTAAAGTAATACTTTTTTCTCGGCCAATTTCTGTTGAAAAAGAGTGCGAAATTTCTTGTGGGGCATCGTGGAATATACCCAGTTCAGTCCCTATAGATCCACGATGTTCTTACAGGCGGCGCCGCTATACGCAGCTTTCAAAATGGCGTATGTAACGGAGGTGGGTTCCAAGTAGAGAGCTGTCATTGAGTTTCCTTTGGCGGACGACGAAAGCATCGCTGATATTCACTGACGCTTGCAGAATGTCTACGGAGATATGACAGTGAACAAAAGTGCAGCGAGTATGTGGACGAGGTGTCTGTCATCATCGCAACAAGCCCGCGCAAACCTGTCCGATCTCCGCGTGCCGGCAGGTCGCAAACAGCTATCACTCTTGTGACGTTGGAACGTGCGGACACTCTCATTCCAGGTGACCGACGGATCACTATCAAACACCTCGCAGCACAACTGGACGTCTGTGTTGGTAGTGCTGACACACTCGTCCACCAGTTAGCGTGCTCCAAGATGTGTGCCTTCTCGGTTCCTTGCCACTTAACTTCTTGATTTAGGTTCTCCGTGTGTTTCCTCAGTCAGTTCAAGCAAATACTAGAATGGTTCCTTCGTCAAGTCACGACCGACCACATGTCGTATCCTCTTAAAGCATACTAATAGAGGGGGCAATCGGGATAAGCGCAGATATTTTCATATGTAGTGCGTTAATATGTACACACTTCGTTGTGTTAGTTGTTTTTTCTCTGCGTCAAACAGTCTTCCCACAAACACGTCACAAACTTTACGACCTGATGTTTTCTGAATGGCCTTAACTGCATCACTAAGTGGATTACTCCTGTCAGTATTGACTAACCATTTTGCATCAACACATCCACACTTCAACACCTGAACTGCTGCCCAGGAAGAAATATGTATTAATGGCTTCCTCTTACGACGTGTACTTGGAAGTCCTAACCAGCCTAAACATACGACTTGTTATGTCTGTAATTATTAGTCTGCAAATGACCAGCACAACATTCTCAGCCACTTACAGAAATATCTGTACTTATAACTGTTATGTCTTGTATATTCTATGTGTATGTATATTTTTCATTTATTTATTTTCATGGTATTATGATAACAAAACCTGTATCATCGTAAGATGATCCCTGGATGAATGAATGAACAAATAAATAAATGAAAATGTTAACGTTCCTTAGCTATAAGTATTGTACCTGCCTGGGCATTCTCAAATAATCGTTAATCATTGTCCAAACTATACATATTGTAATTTCTCTATATATGTGATTTTCTATCTACGTCTATATTCCGCAAGCCACCGTTTTGTTTCTGGTGGAGGATATTTCGAATACCACTGTCAGTTCCCTCATTTCGAGTACAGTCCCAAATGGTTTACGGGAAGAGCGATTGTTGGTAAGGCCCCTTGTGATCTCGAATGTTTCTAATTTTAGCATCATGGTCTTTCCGCGAGATAAATGTAGGAGGAAGCAATATATAAGTTGACTGTTATAGGAACGTAAGCTATCAGATCTGTAAAGCACGCCGTGATCCAGAACGCCTCTCTTGCAGTGCCTGCCACTGCAGCTGACTGATCATCTGTGTAACGCATTGTCGCTTACGAAATGAACATATAACGAAACGTGCTGCTCTTCTTTGGATCTTCGCTATTTCTTCAATCAGTCCTGTCTGTTAGGTATCCCAGACTGACGAGCAATATTCAAGTATTCGTCGAACGAGGTATTTGTAAGCTACATCCTATGTGGGAGGATAATTCCTCGTCGTCGTTCCAATGAATCTCAGTCTGGGATCTGTAGCGTGCTGTTAACAGTATAGTTCTACAAACTCAAGCGAAAGAAGAATAGGAGTGAATAAACAATGGCAGCGAAGAAAAAACACGAGTGTAGAGAATAGCTCATGGCAGTGCTGAAGGAAGGAGAGGACAACGGAAATGAATGAGGATTGCTGAAGGACAGAAGGACGTCGGGTGTACCAGGAAAAGTCAAGTGCTGGTGAGCCGGTAAACATGGAGGACCCGACGCCGGGTGGCCGCCGGCTGCGACTTTCCCCGCTGGCCCGGACGTGCCGCGGATTCTCTCAGCCGCGAGAAAGTGAAGCCAATATCTGGCAGTTCGCTACTGGCGCCCGTTGCTCCGCCGGAGAAATCCTTCTGGATCAATCAGCGCTACAAAGCCTGCCAATACGAGGCAGCGGGAGGAAGTGCTGCTGGTCTGGTCTGCCGCTTTTCTGTATCCGTTACTTGAGAATCCACTTGCGTGGCTGAACGACCAACGTATAAGAATAATAAAGTCGTACGGCTCAACAGCCCGATACAAGTCTTCAATTGGACGACACATCGCCGGCCGGATTGGCCGAGCGGTTCTAGGCGCTACAGTCTGGAACCGCGCGACCGCTACGGTCGCAGGTTCGAATCCTGCCTCGGGCATGGGTGTGTGTGATGTCCTTAGGTTAGTTAGGTTTAAGTAGTTCCAAGTTCTAGGGGACTGATGATCTCGGAAGTTAAGTACCACAGTACTCAGAGCCATTTGAGCCATTTGGACGACACATCGGCGAGTTGCGCGTCCCTGATCCAACGGCACAGAGTGTTCGCAGTCGGCCACTGATCCAGGCACTAACTGGGCCTTTGTCGCTTAACTTCGGTGATGGGGCGAGAACCGATGTATCCAACGTGGCGAGGCTGTTGGCAATGGACAGCGTGTCTCACGGGTATAGAGAAGAATCCGATGCGATCTGCAGCAGCTTGACGGACTGCTCGCTAATGGAAGGACTGCAAAGCGCTCCACTCAACCTCGTGGGACACTTGACCACCTACGAGAAGGAGAGGTAGTGGCACTTGTTTCAGTTAGCGGCAGGTGAGTCACTCCTCTGTCCACCCCTTCAAAACAAGAATTTACGAACTTTGCAGACCGAACTCGGATCCTGCCCGACCACATGTAGAGACGAATCAGTTCAGTATCAGTCTGAAGCAAGTCGGAGCATGTAATGGATACTGACCAGTAGTAATTATACTAAGGTCTCGTAACTTTATCGCCATTTGCGACTGTTCTCCTTGAAACTGAAAATACCTGATGGCCCTGTCTTCTAAAAGCTTCAGGCGGACGACGGTTCAATCCCACGTCCGGCCATCCTGTTTTAGGTTTTCCGTGATTTCCCTAAATCACTCCATGCAAATGCCAACTTCATTCCCCGTCTTTCCCTAATCCGATGAGACTGATGACCTCGCTGTCTGGTCCTCTCCCCCAAACAACCCAATCCTCTAAAAGCTTCCAGTAGCATTCTGACTTCAGTCTGCGATATTTTCCTACCACTATCAAAAGGTACCAAAATTGCGAATATACAAAGTGTTCGGGTTTACCTGAATATTACCTTCCTGACAAGAACATAACATACACACATCTCATAGAAGCAGTACTCTCTCAGTTAAGCTCATTGTCCGTAGTAGATAGCGACAGCATTGGTATGTTTGATGATCAGAGCGTGAACTCGTCCGCCTCGGCAGCTGCGTGATCAGGGCGACGGGTCGTTAAGCGAAGGGGCCCGGGTTCGATTCCCGCCGGGTCGCAGATTTTCTCAGCACGAGGACTGGCTGTTGTGTTTTACTTCCATTCGTATCGCCATAACTGACAGTATTATTGAGATGGCTGAATGGGAACGACGCGGAAGACATTGAAAAGAAGAGTGCGACATTTGAACGTGGGAATCGGCCGCGAGGGTAAACAAACGAATATTTAGACCGGCGTGGGAGACAGGGGAGGTACGGGAGAACATGCCCCGCCTCCATCTCGCTGTACTGGCAGTCTGCGCCCGAGATCTGTGCTTCTACGAAAGCTCAGCTGTCTCACGGATCGCCTCTACCTGCTGGTGTTGCGAGACTCATACTGGACTCCCCTTATCACACTGGACTCGCATGCAGAACGAAAACAGTTCAAATCCCCGTCCAGTCATCCAGATTTAGGATTTACGTGATTTCCCAGGCATATACCGGGGTGGTTCCTTTGAAAAGGGTACGGCCAGTTTCCCTCTCCATGCTTTTGTAATCCGAGATCGTGCTCCGTCTCTAACGACTGCGATGTCGACGGGATGTCAAACTGTAATCTTTTTTTTTCGTGGAATCCCTTAATGGATCAAGAAGAGTCTCTTTACTCTTTCAAAATAAGAAAATAAAACAATGAGCAACGCACAACCTAAGGCAAGGCGGATAACTCAAAGCATTTGTGAACGGCTACCGCGCAGTTGCATGTTTACGTTGGCAGTGCTGTAAAGGAGGTGGTTATAGCCCGACCTCTACTGGTATATTATGGAGCTATAGTTCGAAACACCTCTCACCTCAAACTGCCACTTTAAAAGTGTCCACATAATAATAAACACTGTTTCCTAACAGTTTTGAGTTTTATGTTGCAACAAACTGTGCTTAGTTTGTTCCACTCCTCTTCCTTCCATGAAACCTAATTTCGTAACCACACTGCACAAACATTCATCATACTCATTCACAGGACGTAGGTTCACAATTTACCCACAAGGAACAAGGAGAATTCCACCTATGTGTCCCCTACGAACACGCATGAAAATGAGGCAATTGTTCTTCACAAATGCCTTGGCATATTTTGTCATAATTTAAACGTAAAGAAAAGAACAGAAATTATTCGAAGAAAACAAAATCTTCCATGCGATGTGAGTACCGATTGGGGTTTGTTTCAAAAGAAATCCTGATGTTTCGGCATATACCAAGGAGACCAAAAATTAAATGAAAGAGCGATAAGCCAATCGTTTTAACTAAAACTATCTCCGGAGCTGCATCCCTAATTGTATCTGGCCATAACCCTGAGAACGATAGAGCCGACAAAACTATATTTATCTCATAGAAGTTAGTTTCTGATGTTATTTTCATCATTACCCTATACCATTCTTTTGCAACGTTTATTTCGGATACAAATGATGCTGACACTTGTGAATGCTAGCATATGAGCACCTTTGATTTCGACACCGAACGCAAGTTTAACTACTAGAAATATGATTTTGCAGTTTACGTAATTTAAATAAACAACTTAAAATTAAATAAAAAGCAGACACATCGCCAAAACAAAGCTAATGTTACTGCCGATTAAATCAGCTGATGTGACTGCCGTTTAGTGCGACAGTGGTGTAGAAGAAGACAGCGGACGGGACCTGAGGCCCGAGGTGATGAGCTGCGCCTTGCGCTGTGCGACAGAAACATTCCGTTCACAATCCTAATCTCTTGCACTAATGATCCCGACTTCGAGAAAAACAACAGTAACCTCAGCAGCAACGCTGCATCGTCATTATGAGTCAGGCAGCCTTTGTCGCAGGGTTCGACAGGCCGACGCCAACTTGAGACATGTCCGCAGCATGGCACTGTAACTGTATCAGGCATCTCCACTATGTACAGGGTGCTTTTCCAGGGACACAGTGACTCGCATGTAAGGAATTAACCTGACTTTCATACCTTTCGAATGATCTGTAACACTTGTCAGTTAAAATGGAAGAAAGAAGAAAAGTCTACAGAACAAAGTAGCGCCTTGCTGAAATATCTTACGTTGCTTCTAGTTTACATTTAATAATTAAACCTTAGAATCCGCTTACGTTAGTAAGCATCTGAATTATGGGTACGATATTAATAAGCTGGATTACAGGATTTGTAAACGAAGCATACTCGTTTTTTTCGAGAGAGATAAAAGTGGAATGTTAGTGTTTACTGGGTCTTCGATGTCATGGTCTTAGAGACGAAGCATAAACTCGGATTGGACAAGTATGAGAATAAACAGCGGGAGTTACGTGGGAAATTATTTCCCGCCCACAGTGAAATTAGAGAAACCATAAAAAAAGTAGATTGCTGCATGAAAAGTTTAGTCCGTCTTGCTCCTGTATAGCGTATAATATTCCGTCGTGTTAACCACAGCACAGCCACGCTGCGTATATGTCGAGAACAGCGCTCGTCATGTCTTTTTGCTCAAGCGCCAATACTGACATGTGTACCGATGTTATTAATAATTGCTAGCCGGCCGAAGTGGCCGTGCGGTTAAAGGCGCTGCAGTCTGGAACCGCAAGACCGCTACGGTCGCAGGTTCGAATCCTGCCTCGGGCATGGATGTTTGTGATGTCCTTAGGTTAGTTAGGTTTAACTACACTCCTGGAAATGGAAAAAAGAACACATTGACACCGGTGTGTCAGACCCACCATACTTGCTCCGGACACTGCGAGAGGGCTGTACAAGCAATGATCACACGCACGGCACAGCGGACACACCAGGAACCGCGGTGTTGGCCGTCGAATGGCGCTAGCTGCGCTGCATTTGTGCACCGCCGCCGTCAGTGTCAGCCAGTTTGCCGTGGCATACGGAGCTCCATCGCAGTCTTTAACACTGGTAGCATGCCGCGACAGCGTGGACGTGAACCGTATGTGCAGTTGACGGACTTTGAGCGAGGGCGTATAGTGGGCATGCGGGAGGCCGGGTGGACGTACCGCCGAATTGCTCAACACGTGGGGCGTGAGGTCTCCACAGTACATCGATGTTGTCGCCAGTGGTCGGCGGAAGGTGCACGTGCCCGTCGACCTGGGACCGGACCGCAGCGACGCACAGATGCACGCCAAGACCGTAGGATCCTCCGCAGTGCCGTAGGGGACCGCACCGCCACTTCCCAGCAAATTAGGGACACTGTTGCTCCTGGGGTATCGGCGAGGACCATTCGCAACCGTCTCCATGAAGCTGGGCTACGGTCCCGCACACCGTTAGGCCGTCTTCCGCTCACGCCCCAACATCGTGCAGCCCGCCTCCAGTGGTGTCGCGACAGGCGTGAATGGAGGGACGAATGGAGACGTGTCGTCTTCAGCGATGAGAGTCGCTTCTGCCTTGGTGCCAATGATGGTCGTATGCGTGTTTGGCGCCGTGCAGGTGAGCGCCACAATCAGGACTGCATACGACCGAGGCACACAGGGCCAACACCCGGCATCATGGTGTGGGGAGCGATCTCCTACACTGGCCGCACACCACTGGTGATCGTCGAGGGGACACTGAATAGTGCACGGTACATCCAAACCGTCATCAAACCCATCGTTCTACCATTCCTTGACCGGCAAGGGAACTTGCTGTTCCAACAGGACAATGCACGTCCGCATGTATCCCGTGCCACCCAACGTGCTCTAGAAGGTGTAAGTCAACTACCCTGGCCAGCAAGATCTCCGGATCTGTCCCCCATTGAGCATGTTTGGGACTGGATGAAGCGTCGTCTCACGCGGTCTGCACGTCCAGCACGAACGCTGGTCCAACTGAGGCGCCAGGTGGAAATGGCATGGCAAGCCGTTCCACAGGACTACATCCAGCATCTCTACGATCGTCTCCATGGGAGAATAGCAGCCTGCATTGCTGCGAAAGGTGGATATACACTGTACTAGTGCCGACATTGTGCATGCTCTGTTGCCTGTGTCTATATGCCTGTGGTTCTGTCAGTGTGATCATGTGATGTATCTGACCCCAGGAATGTGTCAATAAAGTTTCCCCTTCCTGGGACAATGAATTCACGGTGTTCTTATTTCAATTTCCTGGAGTGTAGTTCTAAGTTCTAGGGGACTAATGACCTCAGCAGTTGAGTCCCATAGTGCTCAGAGCCATTTGAACCAATAATTGCTAACCTACATAAATTAATATTCTGCGAGCTCTCAATAGACTAGCTGTAATAATGGCACGATAAGTTGGCCTCCGATACACAAAGTACTGATCACTAAAAGCCGCCACTATTCGGAACAGTTCGTGCCGACTGTTGTATGTTTCAGATTGCCGCTACACCCATTCACCCGAAATACACTGTAATTGCCTGACGAAGTATTGCCGTGTTGTCTGTGTGAGCGAAAGATTACTTGACTAATAACAGTACTTGTCCTTAAATTTAAATGCATTATGCAGTATGATAGATGATCAAAAGTCTTTACTAAATGTTTCGAATGTCATTCTTCTTCAGATCACTACGTTGAATTAAAACAGCAGTAATTTAATTTCACATCGCTTGCTACAAATACGTGCCGCATTTGAAGATAATAGTCGCTATTATGCGCATTCACGAATCGATGTTACTACCGTGTTAAAATTTATATCACAGCAGCCGATCGGTACGAGTCGCGCACGCCCGTGCGTTGTCAGTATTGGGAGTCAGAAAATAAAACGTCCCTCCTCTCACATCCTATAATGCCGTAGCAGCCGCGCTAGTTATCCCTTTGCCCCTGAGGTAAGCGATCAACATTACTTATAATTGAATTCACCAGCGTCAAATAAAATTAAGCGGATTTTAAAACTTTACTGTCTCTGTTATTACTTTTGCTTGTCACAAAGCAGGAAAGCCACGCTCGTAAGAAGCTCTTAACATTAGTTGACCTTTTAAGATTCGGATGTTAGGTGCATATTATTATAAAATACGGCTGAGAAGCGTAGGCCGCACGAATACTTGATTCGGGTAGTAGTTTTACGAGCATTGGTCTGGAGGAGGGAGAGATCTCTTCATTTGGTCTACATCCAACACTGAACGACGTAATTCGGGTACTGGTTTTTCCGCTGTTGCTTACGCGAATTATAAACAACATAAAGGTATATCTATGCGTCTGTGCTCTTTTTTGAGAAACACATGGCCTGCAGTTGCATTTGAACTCCATTTTCACGTTACAAATTCAACGAAATGTTTGTTTCTTAATCTGTATATTTAATAAATTGATGCAGATGGTAAAGAGTAACTGAAGAGCTGCTAGTAATAACGCGGCTACGCCACATACGACGAGTTTTTGCGGAGAGCACAGCGTTTTAAGAGTGACAAGTTGACTCAGAAGTGCACAGTGCCTGCAGTATTTCAAGCTGTGCAAAAAAGACAGGAAAAGTGTTATCTTCTTCCGGCACGTCTCCTTTCCCTGCCAGTGTGCGTATCGTGGTGGCGACTTATCTCCAGAAAGGCTGTAGCTGATAACATTATCAATATTCGTAGGTTAAGAAGACATTCCGGTTTATCTTTACACATTTGTGCTCCCTAGTTTTGAAGATCCGTAGGCCCTGAAACGAAATGCTAAGAAGTACTGTTAATATACTACAGTGCCTTTAACGACCTAAGGCCTGTAGCATATAGCTTAATGAAACTGGTATCATGACAGTATGAGGTAGTTCTGCATCTCTCAACTATCACAGCCTTTACCGTTGCAGGTTTTCATTATATTCCTTCAAACGTCGACAGATCTTCTTCTTCACCCTCTAGATATCCACTCCTGGACATAGTCCTTTTCCTCATCTTATTTGCTTTCCGTCTTATGTATGCGTGCAGTTTACTTAAATGACGTATACGAATGCTGCAACTCCCTTTCAAGGGGTTTCCGGCTATTATCGCCAAGAGCGAATCTCATAGGTGTAGTCACAGAGTATCGTTCTGACATTTTTACACAAATGAAGATAGTAATTTTATATTGTGCCGTTCGATATCCGTTTATTTGTACCTATAAACAGCTAGACTTGTGATTTGTTTTCCTGTAAGCAAACAGCCAACTGCCATTCATCAGAAATGAGCTGCTTACTGACATGGCACCAAAATCAAGTACTTAAAACAGGTGCTTCCGTGTACGAGTTAGGACATCGCCACAATAACCCATCAAAATATATGAGGTCATAATTGACACAAAATGTACCAGTACGCTTCCATGCTGTAATATTTTGACTAGCGTACGACTACAGTACCCTTGCATGCCACTCCGCCTATGCAGACCCGGAATGCCATCACGGATTTAACGATTAGGTCTGTGTACCCTCGGAACCACCAGCTGGTCATATCAGCCTTTAGAAGGGTGAGGGGCGAGATTCTAGGCGCGCAGTCCGGAACCGTGCGACTGCTACGGTCGCAGGTTCGAATCCTGCCTCGGGTATGGATGTGTGTGATGTCCTTAGGTTACTTAGGTTTAAGTAGTTCTAAGTTCTAGGGGACTGATGACCACAGCAGTTGAGTCCCATAGTGCTCAGAGCTATTTTTTGAGGGGTGAGACCGGAACATATTACCTCGGCGTGTCACGGTCAACAGAACTCTAAGCTCAACCTAAATTGGATCACAGAACTATCCAGCATTTGGGCTTTCTAATTTTTATCTTCTTCGTTGCTCCAATTCGGTGATTCAAAAGGAACTCTTACTGTCGTGAAAGAAATATCGCTCGCTCTGCTCTGAACTGTAAACAAAGTTGGAGCAAGTTAAAAAAAATACCCAAAGAGGTGGGGCAGTGGTTAAGACACTGACTGGCCTAGCTTCAGGACGAGAGGATTTCCAATCCCTGCCCGTCCATCCAGATTTGGGGTTCTCAGCGTTTCCATTACATCATTTAGCGCGGACACCAAAATAGCTTCTTTGAAAAGGTCGCCACTGATTTCCCGTCTGCATGCCAGGATTTCCCAGTGAGTCACGGCCTGAGTTTGGTACTTGAGCACGTTCAGAGATTAGCAAGTCGGCGCCAGGGGCTCAAACGAGCAGAAACATACCACAGTCGGCCATCATTGAATGACTTCTCACGCCACGATGCGACAGCTCGGGACGTGACTTTTCCTTTTCTAGTGACTGAGGCCTTCAGGTTGTCTGACTAATCCTGCTTCCGTTCCTCAACAACTCAAACCTACACGCAAAACACAACGATACTGCCGCGCTCGATTAGCCGAGCGGTCTGAGGCGCTGCAGCGGTTGGTCCCGGCGGAGGTTCGAGTCCTCCCTCGGGCATGGGTGTGTGTGTTTGTCCTTAGGATAATTTAGGTTAAGCAGTGTGTAAGCTTAGGGACTGATGACCTTAGCAGTTAAGTCCCATAAGATTTCACACACATTTGAACATTTGAACACAACGATACTGCTGGTCTGGCCCAGTGACTGCATAATCGCCTCTCACAGTCGTGGACGGAAGGGAGGAGGGGAGGGAGGAGGTCGGAAATGACGAGGATGGTGCAACACCTATGGACGGTAAATTTATAATAATAATAATTCTTATTGTTCTTATTATTAGTGATCCGCAGCGCAGTACTCTTTCTACATTGAGACAACAAATCATTTATATTACTAAACGACTAAAACGCTGCATGATCACCCGATTCAGTTGCAGGTTGCCCCACTAACAGCTACCAGGGCCAACAGAAATTTGATTTTCAGTATTTCATAAAGTTATTAATCGAATTTAAAAATTTAAAATGCCGTACTACATTTTCGCTGTTCATACAGTAAAAATTCGTCATCAGACATGACGTTTTAATATATTACTTCTTCAATACTTATATTCGTGACACATTTTCCGGGAATATTAATACGTACCGCTGAATGTGCCTCCAAAATTATATCATTCTTCGGTAAATAGTTCAGAAGATATGACGTCTTATTATACTTCGGAGTTCGATTCCTTAGAGAATTCCGGGGGGGGGGGGGGGGGTTATTGTATAGTATAATCCTAAGCCTTGCCGCTCTTTCCTCGGGAAGTACTCCTCCTAGAGGTCATATGGGCTCACTTACCACTAGGGTGTGAACCAACACCTCTTATTTGAGGAGTGGGGGAAATGGAGCAGCAATAGTTCGAAATTTTCAACGTGAATGCAGCTACTACCGTGACGAACGTTATGGAATCCTCGTCCGAAAATTTCAGTTAAGATTCCTACTACCTCTCGTTTACAGTTTTCGAATGGGACGATGATTGAGAAAAAAAGACGCTTGCGTACTATTTTTATTTATGATAGAGTTCTCTTTCTGTAATAATTCTTTACGGAAAATTCAAGCTGTAAATAAATTAATACTAAATTGAGTTTTACTAAATTGCATTGTGCACTTCTGAATCAACCTGTCACACTTAAAAACACAGCACTCTCCGCGAAACCTCGTTATACGTAGCGTAGCCGTTTTAGTGCTAGCAACCCTGCGAAACAGTTTGTAGGACCACACAACAAGGTCGTTATGGGTCCCGAATGCCCGTAATATGTTTATCAAAGTATTCTGCTCTTCTTTCGTTCTCAGAAATGAGAGGTTTTTCCCTGGAGGTTTTTCCTTGTATTTTTCAAATACTAACCGATTAGACAGTGGGTTACTAAGAGTCTGGTATACCTATTCTTGATTCACAACCTCTACATTTTGTTGATAATTTCGGGACGATTGAGTCACGGGAAAAGATTGTATTCGTTTTTGTTTCAACGCTCAGCTTTCTCTCGAGTAGTCATTAATGATGTATTCCGTGATATCTGAGCGAATTGTGCATTAAGTTTGCATGACATTACAAGAACCTCATCTGTTAATTCGTTCTGGATCTATAACATAAGATAAGCAGGACAAGCTGGTAGACTTTCGTCCCCACAGAATAGACCTACTGTTACCTAACGGCTTGGTTAAAACTTGTCATCTGTTGACTTCTCGTACGAACCATTACGAGGCTCTCGGCCATTTGTCCGTGACTCACCTGGCGGAGAGGAATGTTTTTACTGGCAGGGAAGGAGAATTTGAGTTTAACGTCGTCGTAGAGGGTCATTAAGGACGGAGGACTTCCTAACTTGGAGATACACGGTGGATGGAAGAGGACGTGGTCTTTCGTGATGCACTGTGTGGACTTTCACTTGAAGTTAGTTGGGGAACTACCGCACACCAGACCTATAACAGCTTGGACACGGTGGGCACTTAAAGCCTTTCCACTCAATGATGATGATGATGATGTTTGGTTTGTGGGGAGCGGTTATCAGCGCCCGTACAAATTCCCAACCTTTGCTCAGTGCAATATCGCCGCTTTCATGAATGATGATGACATGATGAGCACAACACAGACACCCAGACATCTCGAGGCAGGTGAAAATCCCTGACCCCACGGGGAATCGAACCCGGGACCCCGCTTTCCACTCGACCAAGAGCCGCAGTTCTCGATGATAATCTCATCTCTCTAGGTAGACGGTTGGCTTCTCATGATCCCAGCGGTCTACGCAGAAAAGCAAAATGTTAAGTTGATGCATAATTTTGTAATTTTTTGCTGGTTACCACAACGCTGCTTCGCTAGACATCTTTCGTTCTTCATGTGCCATTCAGTGGTTGAAGTGTTGTGCTTGTACATACCTGACATCCATCTCCTCTTTATTTTAGGTTACCTACACAAATCTGGAAGATAACGCTTGTTCCAAAGATAGCTATTTCGATTCCAGGTGAAGGAAGAGATCGACTTCAATAATGTCTGGTCGACAAGAGATGTACTACTAGATTGTTTGCAGAGCCTTTGTTTAACAAATTTCCCTGCAGTGCTTCAGGGAGCGAGAGAATATTGAAAGTCTCGCGCGACGCGCATGCCGTGTAGTTTGGGTGGTTTTTGTAGCCGTTTGTGGTAGTCTCCCGACTTGAAAAGCCTCGAGTGACCACATCAAATTATTCCTCTACACCACTGTAGTACGTTGTAAACAGTTACGTTTTATACCTTGTATATTTAAGTGATACTCTATCTTTTGTGGCAGTTTGGGAGATGCAGCGCCGAAAGCTGCTACTTTTACATTTGTGCCTTTTGGCCACCTGGAGCGGCTGTTTAACTTTGTCTCTTTTCTGTGGTAAAATGATGGCAACGGAGACACTATCAAAGTGAAACTGTGGAGGGTATTACGATTCCACCGTCTGCGTACTTTTGCTGTATTGAAAGTCATGTCTTGAGAAGCGCGGTTACGCTCGTGGGACTTGGCTATGCCTGCTTCCTTCCACTTGTGCAAGAAAGCGCGTTGTCCTTCACTCGTCGTCGTGCAGAACGAACAGTTTCGCGCGGGACCTTCAGATCACGTTGCATGTCACTCCACGGGCCGCTGGAAACGGCTTAATGCTAGCTAGCCGCGTGTTCCTCGCTGGTCACATTACAGCCGGGCTGCTGCGCAATCAAAGAGGTGGGTGCGCATGCGCGATAGATGTTGGATGGGATCATCCTATGAGACGGTCAGCCCGGCTCGAAGCATCGCACTTGTAGCGGCTAGTAATGGTGTCCCTAGACCCTACTGCCGCCAACTGTAAGACTAGGTATAGGCAACGATTTTGAGCCCACATAAGATAGCGGATATATCCATCGCCAGACGTCATGAACCACCAGATTTTCCATTCACGGTGGGGATAATTTTTATGAAATCATCAAAATTTTCACTACGAAGAACACATAGGGCGGTCGTCGATCATTATTGATGATGTTGTGGTGGGATTGGGGTAGCACGAACGGGGAACAGTCGCTTTGCAATTAAAGGACTCGGTGCTCACTTGCTCAATTCCTGGAAATATCCGAAGTTTTCTTGTGATGGTATCCGGAATCGGCCCTGGGTTGGTCGAAGAAACTTTACCACATTACTGCGGTTCACTTGCGCCCACTGTCCTGCAGTGTTGGAGAAACGACATTATCTACCTGGTTTGTTACTGAATGAATTTATTCACAGTCACGACTCCGGATACTGTGCCATTCTGAAGCAACAGCTGTAACAACATGAATTGTATAAAGACCAGTTGAGCTTTAAGAATCTATTATGTTCTTATAAATTTGTAAAAACGAAATTATTTGTAAAATGTTCGTACCACTTTCTATTTCATTGTGAAGTGCGCCAAAGCATAATTGTCTCTTTTAAAAGAACGCTGTCCTACTTTCATATGCATAATAAGAGGTTTTTTTTGTCATTTGTATAATGAGACGTAAAGCTTAGTCAAACGAGAATATTCCGTCAAAATGCTTGACCATGAATTCACTTAACGTATTTGAAATACATTACGTTAACTGACTGTTCCGTTGGTTCGTGGCAGAATATTATATATATTATGAATGAAAGGCACACGATACTTGAGTTATATTCTACAACATTTATTATTTAGCTAACCCGTTTTCAGCTGGAATGCCAGTATCAAGTACAAAGAGAAATACGTGTAGGTATGAATTTAGGTGAGATACAATGTTTTACAATAGATGCATCCAAAGACTCCGTCAGTAGCCTATGAAAGACAACAATTTTTAATGTTATGTACAGCACTAAAGCGAGAAGAACTATTTAGATATAAATGTGAAGTAAAACTATTTAGCTTAGATAAAATGTAGGACAGATTGATTTAATGAACTACATGAATAATTACAACCATTTTTCAGAGGGGAGAAATAAACTGGGCAAAATACTTTGTCACTGAAGTTCATTGTATTTTGCTCAATATATTTTTCTTCTCTGAACAACTGTTGTAATTTGTTATGTAGTTTATTAAATCAGTGCCTCATGTCGTTATAGTTATAGAGAACACAACACACTGCTGTTATAAATATGACATGTTAATAATGATGTATATGATGTAAACTGCTCTTGATGCTAGGTTATTTTACCGGAGTAGTTTGCACTTCACATATTTATCGAAATAATTATTATCGTTTCAGTGTTACATCGAAAGTTAATAATTGTCACTCTATACAGCCTATTGAATGACTCTTTGGATACACTTAGTTTAAAATATGTTTCTCCACTTCATTTTCAGCCTGGTGCATCAACATTTATCCAGTTTTCAAATAAAAGGGCAATCTCCGTTGCGGGTATTTATTTTAAACTTGACACGTTTCGCACTAGTGGTGCAACTTCAAATTTTCTGTAAATTGACAATAAGGTATACATAATTAAAGCTTTAACTGCGT
Source organism: Schistocerca piceifrons (assembly GCF_021461385.2). Classification (NCBI taxonomy): domain Eukaryota; kingdom Metazoa; phylum Arthropoda; class Insecta; order Orthoptera; family Acrididae; genus Schistocerca; species Schistocerca piceifrons. Next base: position 404,490,493 of record NC_060141.1, on the reverse strand, counting down.
GCATATCCAACTCCTGCTAAGTAACCTATAAGTAGTAGACTTAATTTCTTATAATTATCCTTCAATGTGAAAATGATGGTCACATTTCAGGCACAACTGGCGCCATCTCTTGGCGCTTACAAGGAGCTGCTCATTCACTTACATCAGTATGCGAGTAGCTGTCACACCCAGCACGCTGCATAGCGCAGTTATTGTTAACTGGTGTGCGATACGCCTGTTCATCCTAAGCCTATCCACACATGGGTTTCCTCCATGATTTGGTGAGTATGAAAGTCTAATAACTCTCGGTTAGGTTCCTCGTGTCCATAGATACGAGAAGTCCGTACTGGCAGTTATCTGTTTTAGCAATAATTTTTATAAAAATTTGTCTTTTCAGGCTTCCGGTTTTGTTTGACAACTGCGGTTACACTCCATGCAATCTTTACTTTTTTACTAGTGCGGTTTGCGCTGTCTAAGGTAAGTTCTTTATAAGTTACTGAGGTCAGTAGTTACTTAGCAGGGATTGGACAGGGCCGCAGTGAAATGAAAAAATGTCGTGTGGCTAGGACCCCCCGTCGAGTAGACCGTTCGCCTGGTGCAGGTCTTTCGAGTTGACGCCACTTCGGCGACCTGCGCGTCGATGGGGATGAAATGATGATGATTAGGACAACACAACACCCAGTCCCTGAGCGGAGAAAATCTCCGACCCAGCCAATCTCCGACCCAGCCGGGAATCGAACCCGGGCCCTTAGGATTGACAGTCCATCACGCTGACCACTTTTTTTCTTTTTTTTTTTTTTGTTAATCTTGCTCTGGGCGGACGTCGAAAGACACCCGTTTCAGTTCGCTGTTTTTTTTTTTATTACAGAGAGCAGCTAGCTCTCTGACCGAACACGCTGAGCTACCGTGCCGGCATCACTCAGCTACCGGGGGCGGACAGGGTCGCAGTAACAACTTTATACGGTATATATGTTATTGTTAATTTACAGAAATCCCGAAGATGTGCCACTTGCGCGAAACGCGTGAATTTTAAAATAAATTCCTGTAACAGAGACTGCCGTTTTGTTTGAAAATTAGCTGAAAATCTCTGATCTCACAAAATTCGCAGCCACAAGTATTTATATTTGTACCCCGTGCCGGCCGAAGTGGCCGTGCGGTTAAAGGCGCTGCAGTCTGGAACCGCAAGACCGCTACGGTCGCCGGTTCGAATCCTGCCTCGGGCATGGATGTTTGTGATGTCCTTAGGTTAGTTAGGTTTAACTAGTTCAAAGTTCTAGGGGACTAATGACCTCAGCAGTTGAGTCCCATAGTGCTCAGAGCCATTTGAACCATTTTTGTACCCCGTCATGCACTAACGGCCGATAACTGGTTAGTTAAATAATAAACATGGTAGAATAATACACAAATATCGTGTGCTTATGCAGTCACAAACACTCTCCTTATCGTATGGAATTCTTGTCAGATTGCACTCTTAATTTCCATGTGCGGTAACAGGTCAGCCTTTGCTCCGTGTCGCTCCATTGTAGAGGTTGCGTTAAGCGATAGGTAGTGAAGATTGCCGTAGGCTGTCGCTTTTGTGTCGAAACGTGGGACGGGATGCGTCATGTCGGTTGGGCCCGGACGCCCTGGTGCCCTTAATACCGCTGCGGCGGCCCAACCAAATGAACGGCCTGCGGTGGAGGCGCCGACCGACCCACTTCGTGAACGGAGTGCAGCCTTCGCCGAGGCTGCCGGAGCATCTGTGCTGCGTAAACATCTGCCGCACGCCGCACGTCGGGAGCACGAGTCGGAGACTTGAACGCGGCGGCTGCCGGGCTAGCGGCGGTGTGGGAGGCTCTGCTTCACGAGTCGCGACATGGCGTTCCTGGCCGCGGACCTGTACTCCTGTTTTTTCTATTGTGGATGCCAGAACTACTTTCTTGTATCTGGGGAAAGTTTCTTTTTCTGACTGGACGGGCCGGACTTCCCGTAATCCTAAGTCGGTTATGACCGAAGCCCACTGTAATGGCGTAAGGACAATTGAGGGTCAGAGCATGGTAGTACCCCTCTTGCTGTGGTGACTGAGGTCTAGGTTAGGTAGAAAAGTGACAATTTGGTTTTCAACTGGCGAAGTATAAAAAATAACACTACAAGATAAAAGCAGAATACCTATATTACACTACTGGCCATTAAAATTGCTACACCACAAAGATAACGTGCTACAGACGTGAAGTTTAACCGACAGGAAGAAGATATGCAAATGATTAGCTTTTCAGAGCAATCACACAAGGCTGGCGCCGGTGGCGACACCTACAACGTGCTGACATGAGGAAAGTTTCCAACCGATTTCTCATACACAAACAGCAGCTAACCGGCGTTGCCTGGTGAAACGTTGTTGTGATGCCTCATGTAAGGAGGAGAAATGCGTACCATCACGTTTCCGAGTCTGATAAAGGTCAGATTGCACTATCGTGATTGCGGTTTATAGTATCGCGACATTGCTGCTCATATTGGTCGAGATCCAATGACTGTTAGCAGAATATGGAATCGGTGGGTTCAGGAGGGTAATACGGAACGCCGTGCTGGATCCCAACGGCCTCGTATCTCTAGCAGTCAAGATGACAGGCATCTCATCCGCATGGCTGTAACGGATCATGCAACCACGTCTCGATCCCTGAGTCAACAGATGGGATCGTTTGCAAGACACAACCATCTGCACGAACAGTTCGATGACGTTTGCAGCAGCATGGACTATCAGCTCGGAGACCATGGCTGTGGTTACCCTTGACGCTGCATCACAGACAGGACGCCTGCGATGGTGTAGTCAACGACGAACCTGGGTGCACAAATGGCAAAACGGCATTTTTTCGCATGAATACAAGTTCTGTTTACAGCATCATGACGGTCGCATCCGTGTTTGGCGACATCGCGGTGAACGCACATTGGAAGCGTGTATTCGACATCGCCATACTGGCGTATTACCCGGGGTGATGGTATGGGGTGCCATTGGTTACACGTCTCGGTCACTTCTTGTTCGCACTGACGGCACTTTGAACAGTGGACGTTACATTTCAGATGTGTTACGGCCCGTGGCTCTACCCTTCATTCGATCCCTGCGAAACCCTACATTTCAGCAAGATAATGCACGACCGCATGTTGCAGGTCCTGTACGGGCCTTTCTGGATACAGAAAATGTTCGACTGCTGCCCTGGCCAGCACATTCTCCACATCTCTCACCAATTGAAAACGTCTGGTCAGTGGTGGCCGAGCAACTGGCTCGTCCCAATACGCCAGTTACTACTCTTGATGAACTGTGGTATCGTGTTGAAGTTGCATGGGCAGCTGTATCTGTACACGCCATCCAAGCTCTGTTTGACTCAATGCCCAGGCGTATCAAGGTCGTTATTACGGCCAGAGGTGGTTGTTATGGGTACTGATTACTGATTTCTCAGGATCTATGCACCCAGATTGCGTGAAGATGTGATCACATGTCAGTTCTAGTATAATATATTTGTCCAATGAATACCCGTTTATCATCTGCATTTCTTCTTGGTGTAGCAATTTTAATGGCCAGTAGTGTAGATAATAGACAAGTTTTCAAAAAATGTTCAAATATGTGTGAATTCCTAAGGAACCAAGCTGCTGAGGTCATCGGTCCCTAAACTTACACACTACTTAAACTAACTTATGCTAAGTGTGGTGTCACCGCAAGGCAGCACACTGGCTAGGTTGTAGGCTTCAAATCGGCCGCGGTCCGTCAGTACACATCGGACCGGCGATTCGCCACTGTCGACGCTAGCAGACCGAGCGCCGCCACTCGGCTGGTATTACGAGACAAGCTAGCGCACTGGCCAGTTCTACAGCCGACTTTAATAGGAATGGTTCACTTGTTATAGCTTCAGAGATCTCAGTTATAGAGACGCTAGTTAGCATTGCCTTCAGCTTAGTCAATAGCTACGACCTAGCCAAGCACCACATATAGTTTATCCATTGACAATTGTTCTATATGTGTGAAGCATTCAGAATTGTAAACAAGTATTCGCAGTTCAGTCTTTAACTGCACTTGTAAATATTATTGTGCAAAGTCAAGATCGACGTTCACCGCTGATGCTGAATTAAAGCTAAGTATTTAATTGTATTCCTGTCTACTAACTTTCTGATCACCTAAGATGTTCCAGATACATCCCGTTAAGTATAGTTCATTGATCCTCACCTCAGTCTACGTGATCAACGCGTGCAATTAATGGCCACAGCCGGCCGTTTGGCCAAGCGGTTCTAGGCGCTTCAGTCTGGAACCGCGCGACCGCTACGGTCGCAGGTTCGAATCCTGCCTTGTGCATGGGTGTGTGTGGTGTCCTTAGGTTAGTTAGGTTTAAGTAGTTCTAAGTTCTAGGGGACTGATGACCTCAGAAGTTTAGTCCCATAGTGCTCAGAGCCATTTCAACCATTTTTTTAATGGCCACACCTCGTGATCAGATTAAGAGTCAAATTGCGTGACTCAACCGGGCCACCCTTTTTCCATGAGGCCCTTAGGTCCGCCTCATACATAACACTAAGAGCAACACACACACCCATACCCGAGCGAGGACTCGAACCTCCCGCGGGAGGGGCCGCGCAATCCGTGACACGGCGCCTCTAACCGCACGGCCACTCCGTGCGGCGGACAAGTTTTGCGACGAGTATTTTACAAATATATATCTCGCATAAATTACGAAAAAGGGATCCATTAGATAACTTTTGTCCAATTGACTTTCCCAGGACGGCATATATTTTCCAACTGATGTTCAAATAAGCTCCTGAAAAGCCGTGGCAGGAAAGAGCACTTTGCTGAGGAACGTTATTAGTGGGAACAGGAAATGGCGAATGTTAATCTTGATATTCTGCTTTTGAAGTGGATCAGCTGAACGCCGTGGATGTTAAAATACAGTTTCGTGGAGCAACTCTGGAGCTCGGGCAATCAGGAGTCGTCCGGCAGCCCTTGCGAGGGTAGGGGGTGAGTCGTGAGACGTACGTGTTGGAACTGCAGTTTCAAGGGTGTTGAATGTCTGAAGTGGGTAGTGCGTGATCCTCAGTGTTCAATAAAGTTGTTCTGTTAGTACGGAAAGCTCTAAACCAGTTAGCTAGTGCGCTCCTGCGCGCGGCCGTGGTATTCTGGTTGCTCTGTCGAGTGTCGCACGCAGCGCTTGTTACGAAGTCGCCACACGGCGGAACGTGGAGACATTAATCAGCTGGAGGTGATGTTCAGGGAACTAGGCAGACCTGCCAAGATTTAATTGAATGAAATCGATTTTTTATGTGGACACTTCAAGGGTGATCTTTTTTTCTGTGTTTTGGCTTCTAGATTTTGAACTGCTGTTTTGTTTTGTTTTTGGAGGAGATTATCGGCGGGAATTGCTAGAAAACTGCTGGAGGCCGCCCAGTTGGTGTTTGCGGCGTACGTTCTCCAATCCAGTGATCGAATCCGAGAATTTTTCTGAAAGTACATGTAAGGGGAAAAATGCACCAAGAAGGATTTATTTGAATGGGACAGACAAGCAAATGACTACAATTTCAGAAAAATTGTATGATTTATACAAGGGAAAGGGCTTTACAAATTGAGCAAGTAAATGACGCGTTGGTCTACCTCTGGCCCTTACCCAAGCGGTTATTCGGCTTGGCATTCATTGACAGAGTTGTTGACATCCTGAGGGACATCGTGCCAAATTCTGTCCAGTTGGCGCATTAGATCGTCAAAGTGCCGAGCTGGTTGGAGGGCCCTACCTGTAAGGCTCCAAACATTTTCGGTTGGGATGGTCAAGCACGAAGACGTCAATAGAAACTCTCGTCCTGTGTGGGCGGACATTACCTTGCTGCAATGTAAGCCCAGGATGGCTTGCCATGAAGGGCAACAAAACCGGGCGTAGAATATCATCGACGTAGCGCTGTGCTGTAAGGCTGTCCGCAGATGACAAGCAAAGGAGTCCTGCTATGAAAAGAAATGACATCCCAGTCCACCATTCCCGGGTGTCGGGCCGTATGGCGGGCGGCAGTCAGAATGGTTTCCCACCATTGTGCAGGGTGTCTACAGACACGTATTCGGCCTGGAATTTCATTGACTACAGTAGCTCTTCAGTGATGAATCCCGCTTCGAACGCAGTCCAGATGACCAGCGAAGACCTGTCTCCTAAGGTGTAGAATATTACTGTGTAGAATGTTACTGTCGCTTTTGTACTGAAATCAATATGATGTGAGGAACTTTAATATTTTCCCAGTTTTGTCAGTTACACGTCAAAAACATCGAATTGAGTTTGTTTAAGGTATAAGTACTTTGAAGTCGTACTTGGAACGTGTTTAATATATTCCCAACTGTCAACGGCCAGAAGGCAAATACATAGTACTTTGGGTGAGATCGCTGCAAGACTCGCGACGGCTGCAGCCTGCCCAATGGTGTAGCAAGCGCTGGAGGGAAAACCGACATAAACATGGAGCGAATTGATCGGAAGAGAAAAGGGCAGGCAGCAGCTACTGGCAACGAAACGGAACAACCGAATTAAGCAAGCTGCTAGTACACTAGACCCACTGTGGCAATCAGGTGGGTTAGGAGCCGACGACCGTCTCACGGACAGTATCAGAGTGTATTAATTAGAATCTGTTTGCTTCTCACGGAATCGAGACAGATTCTCAGAAGAAGTCTGTATCACCGCTTGCATTACGGACGTACTCTTTCATCGATGAATTTGCGTAACTTGTGGTCTGACTATATGCTAGCACTTTCAAAATCTTGTCAGAGTGTTTCCAGCAAACTGAGCGACTGCAACAGTAGCACGAAAATAAAGAACATTTCCTTTTACATATCGCTGTTGGTGTTTTATATCATTTTATAATACGTATCGATACTTCTGGATAGTGGTAACTCGTTAAAACACTGTTCTGATACCCATATGTGAGAAAACTGAGGGAAGTTCGAGGGAGATTTGAATTCTCTCTCTTGACATTAGAAATTAGTGTCTTGTTCAACGTGGCCTTCTCTCAGTCCGATAATTAATTTGAAATTTCATGTACTAAAATACTTTAGTCCTATAAGGCTGTCTAAAGTTGATGTAGACGTGCAATACACAAGTAACGGACCTTACAGTACGCCGTTCTATTCCTTCAAACTTTCGAACCTGTACTACATGACGGAACACTATTTTATAGTGTTCGTGGAGGGGATAGGAAAAAAATAGTGATAAATGGAAACGGGGTGACTCACAGTAAAAAAGCTACGTACTGTAAAATGAAAACTATGTTTTGAACATTCGTGAAGTGCGCCTTTTCAGTTCGATGATATGACATAGTACATAATTATCGCTCCAAGGAAGTTTCTTGCGAGAGGCTTCGAAAAGATCGTTTCATTTTATAATGTATCACTATTCTATGAGGTCTCGGGATTGCAACTGGATGACGTCGACATCTTGCGAAAAGATGAAGACCTGACAACTCTATTCCACAATGGCTGTATGGTCTTCCGGAAGTCAACAAGGATGGTTTACCATAACGACCATTTGTGAGGAATATCAGCAAATCAATTATTTATGATTTAGCCAAACATCTTGCTTCGTTACTGAGTCCTCATGTAGGACAATGCTGTGATCATATTCGCAGGTCTGCTACTTTATTAACAGACTGATGTATCTACAACTGAACGAATCGGACTTGTTAGTAAATTTTTATGTTGTTTCACCCTTTACTAGAGTCCCTCTCATGGATTCCTTGTCATTTTTTAAAACAAGTAAAACAGTGCTCCTCTGTGTAAGCAAAATTTTTAATGGATGAGAGGGGAGAAGGAGCACTTGAGTCGGTGGAATATAAACCAAAGTGTTTTTTTTTTTCATGGTATGTAGTGCCCCCACAGTGAAGAACAGCTGTCACCATCTTTACAGTATCTAAATTCAGACCATGAGGTTATCCCATTTAAGACTCGCAAGATGTCGATGTCATCTGGCTGCCATCCCTGTCTCGAGGAACACTCGTTACGCTGGGAAAACGCCAATAAATTAACTTTCGTATCAGCAGGTACTAAAGTTATGAAAGTGTAGAAGTAGTTTCGAGAGCGTGAAAGGGCCGCCTGCAAATGGTGGAAGGCGGACTCGCAGTCTAGGCCAGCGGCCAGCCTGCAATCGCCCCAACCTAGACTACAGCTTATCGGCCCTGTTATCGAGAAGTGCGCGCGGCATGGGTTTCGCTATGCAAAGCAGAGCCCAAGTCACTCCTACGAGAAAAAGGTGTGGATATCGCCTCGACAGCACTTTCTGAATCAGCCGAAAGAGCAATAGCCTACGGCATCCAATTCATCATTCCTTACGTAAACTGAACAGAAACCAGACGGCAGTTATAAGAGTCGAGGGGCATGAATGGGAAGCAGTGGTTGGGAAGGGAGTGAGGCAGGGTTGTAGCCTATCCCCAATGTTATTCAATCTGTATACTGAGCAAACAGTAAAGGAAACAAAAGAAAAATTTGGAGTAGGAATTAAAATCCATGGAGAAGAAATAAAAACTTTGAGTTTCGCCGATGACATTGTAATTCTATCAGAGACAGCAAAGATCAGTTGAACGGAATGGACAGTGTCTTGAAAGGAGGGTATAAGATGAACATCAACAAAAGCAAAACGAGGATAATGGAATGTAGTCGAGTTAACTCGGGCGATGCTGAAGGAATTAGATTAGGGAATGAACCACTTAAAGTAGTAAAGGAGTTTTGCTATTTGGGGAGCAAAATAACTGATGATGGTCGAAGTAGAGAGGATATAAAATGTAGACTGGCAATGGCAAGGAAACCGTTTCTGAAGAAGAGAAATTTGTTTACATAGAGTATAGATTTAAGTGTCAGGAAGGCGTTTCTGAAAGTATATGTATGGAGTGTGGCCATGTATGGAAGTGAAACGTGGACGATAAATAGTTTGGACAAGAAGAGAATAGAAGCTTTCGAAATGTGGTGCTACAGAAGAATGCTGAATCTTAAATGGGTAGATCACATAACACTGAATAGAATTGGGGAGAAGAGAGATTTGTGGCACAACTTGACTAGCAGAAGGGATCGGTTGGTAGGACGTATTCCGAGGCATCAAGGGATTACCAATTTAGTATTGGAGGGCAGCGTGGAGGGTAAAAATTATACAGGGAGACAAAGAAATGAATACACTAAGCAGATTCAGAAGGATGTAGGATGCAGTAGGTACTGGAAGATGAAGAAGCTTGCACAGGATAGAGTAGCATGGAGAGCTGCATCAAACCAGTCTCCGGACTGAAGACCACAACAACAACATACGAAAATGCTTGGAATGTGTGTATGTGTACATCTTTTTGAGATCTATGACGTTTGTAAGGCAAATGAATGGATTAATTTGTCTGTCTGACATGATGGTAGAAGATAGATCGTGAAGTCCAGCGAGTAAACCATGCTGAGACCAGGATCCTTGCATCATAATCGATTCATTTGTTGTGAAGTTTCCAAACATTTTACAATGTATTACACATTCTTCCGTGACCATTCACTTCTATTCTAGTGATGACGTATATACATAAAAAAGAATACTCAAAGGAGTATTGCAAGTAGATGTTCCTACATATTATTCTGCACAGACAGGAAAGCAGAGCTGCTTAAGTTAATGGTGACTTTTTTAGTTTGGTCACAGAGGAAGCAACTTAGTGTACAGGTTAGAAGGTGGGAAGATTTATAGCATCTGTGTGTTACACACAGAGAGCGTTTTCTCCTGTTTGGATCACAGAAATGTGTTTCTTATTGACAGGTAGAAATGTATTTGCGCTGTTATCAGAGCACACAGATATGCTGAACGTTTCCAGTTATTTCATATGGTAGGTTACTTGGGTAAATGTGATGTGCGTTTGAGACATTTACCAATTTTAACTTTAAAAACAATTATGAATTTTTTGTGTATGGTGATTATCTGATACCGATCATACCTCTGACAAATAATAGCTTTCTAATTTAACAAGAAGGGATTTGCATCTACATTAAATATATAAAGCTGCGGTGCCACGTGTCAATGATTGCACTCGCGTAATAGTATCAGGGGTATCCATCAGTTCAATATTGGTTTTAGTTTCGGTGAATATCGCTGTATTCACTTATTTTCGCAACTCGATATCGCTCAGTTGGTTTTGTGATTTTCGTGGGGATCATTTTGTTCACTTATATTTAATACAGACATATTTGCCTGAAATACAAAATGTGCGCTTCTATCGCATCGAAGCCAAATTTTTAAGTAAATTTACACATTACTGTACGCTTAACAAAAAGAAATATGTTAAATTTGGAACACGAAATATTTAATGAATTTACAATAATTTTATTACAATTCAATATGCTTCCGTAAGTCAGTTGTATTAAATATGTAATTGTTTATTCTATGTTTCTTACGCCATCTTTGGCAGCTAGATTGGGAAGGAGTCAAGCAGAAGATGAAGTCTTTGCTGAAACAATGTGTTGTGAATAATAGAAATAAATGTAGTACTTGTTGAGAAATTAATCATTAACTGCATTTATTATTTACTCTGAACTATTGAGCCAACACTACGTATGTGAACTTCGCAAAGAACCCGATATACATGAGGACGCTGTTCAACAACTCGCTACCGTGAACTAGCTTCAGCATCGATACAAATCAGATACGTGAAAATTTTGTTGTACTGTTTGTCCTCGCCGGCCGTAGTGGCCGAGTGGTTCTAGGCGCTACAGTCTGGAACCGCGCGACCTCTACGGTCTCAGGTTCGAGTCCTGCCTCGGGCATGGATGTGTGTGATGTCCTTAGGTTAGTTAGGTTTAATTAGTTGTAAGTTCTAGGGGACTGATGACCTCAGAAGTTAAGTCCCATAGTGCTCAGAGCCATTTGAACCATTTTTTTGTTTGTCCTCAGTCATTTTTTTACTATGTCCAAAACATGAGTACATTGGTATGAATTGCACTCAATTGTTAATTTTCCATGGGCAAGTGAAAACGAATTACTTTACACTCAGAACTAGCAGCGAAAATAAAGAGAAAACAACCGAAGGTTTGACGGTACTGTTATGCCTCCCCTGGAGCTTGTAAACAGTGACTGCCCGCATGTGGCGCAAGCCGGCTACATTCCAGCGACAGAAGGCCTTTAGCTGACTCACAACATATAGCGAGCCAGGTGGCGCTGTCTCTGGTGGTTGAAACATTGGTGTCGTATTCGTGAGCAACAGGGCTCCTACCTCCGTCTAGCCGTCGTGGGTTTGGCTTTCTGTGGATTTCCGCCGGCCGAAGTGGCCGTGCGGTTAAAGGCGCTGCAGTTTGGAACCGCAAGACCGCTACGGTCGCAGGTTCGAATCCTGCCTCGGGCATGGATGTTTGTGATGTCCTTAGGTTAGTTAGATTTAACTAGTTCTAAGTTCTAGGGGACTAATGACCTCAGCAGTTGAGTCCCATAGTGCTCAGAGCCATTTGAACCATTTTTTTGTGGATTTCCCCAAAATATTATTGGCTATTTAGCTACACTTCCTACTGCGAGAAGTAAACCCTGGCAGCAGGCAGCGCAGTTGTCAGCGGTCCACCGCGAACCACGAAAGCCTGCAGCGGTACCTAAGCTATAGACTGAAAACAATAGTCGTCTATAGAGCTGTGTCAATACTGACGCGTTGACGCACAGGCGTTATCAAAATCGTCGTATTATGATAGCCGTGCGAACAAGGCACGCCTGAGGGCTCTTCTTTACCGTACGTACTGAAGTCTTTCCTCTATAATCACCTCTGGGTCTATGAGGTTTTCCTTCTGTTTCTCGATTATGATACGAGCATAAATTTCGCAAAAGAGCGCGGCTGTTGTTAACTGATTTAGCGGGGTGCTGACGCCACCGACTGACTTTTTGGAGTGTCCCCAAGTGGCGGCTGGCTCTAGGGAACAGGTTGCGGTGCGAGACGCACGGGACGGCCTCAGACGGAGGAGAGAGCCGGCAGCCATCCTGCTCGTAGACGTGATCGAGGTATAAACAAAAAGAGCGCGTAGTGCGCACCGGCGCCAACCAGTTCGATCCGGCGAGTAGCAAGGCCGTGTTGCGGACCGGGCTGCGCACCCGTACCGCCGCGCCCGAAGACGCCGTCTCCAGAAGCTGTGGAAACTCCGAAACACCACAAAGAAGTCTGCCGGCGAGGCCGCGTCTCGACACCAACGCGTGCGGACGCCCAGTGGCTGCCCAGGCGGCGGCCGCATTCTGCAGGCCACTCGCGATTTGCCTAGTCGCCTGCCCCTGCGGACCTGGCCAGCTAGTTCTCGCGTCTGTCCACAGATGGCGCAGATGGCGGCGATCGCGCTTTGCTTTAGACGCGAATCTGTGAGGGAAAATGGGCCTCGAAATCTGAGATATGCTATGGCAATTTTAAATTCAGACAATGTCCTAGGACAGGGAAGCAATATGCTTATTTTACCCGAGTACAAAAATTCTATGTAGGTGATCTGCACTCAAATCAAGACGCGAAATTCTCGCGACCGTGGTGAAAATCGATACCGTAACTACCCGGCCGTGATAATGAATTAATGTGGATCCGACTTCTTACAAGATCACAATTTTTCTTTTGTTTAATCACCAAGCATGTTTCAGTACATTTTCGGCATCTTCGTTGCATATTTTTTTCTTTTACTGTTTCTGAAATATGTATATTGAAATTTTATGCAGGTTCGAAATATGTTGTCATTTGTTTTTTGTCTTTCCGTTTATAAAGACCACTTTTTCTCGGGAACGGGTAGACATATCAAGTTGACTGAAATTTATGTCACATACTAAGAGCTATGGTCCCTTGGCCGTATACTTTTACTCTGTCAGAAAGTTTTCCGTATTTCTTTTATTTCGGAAAACGACCTTTAGAGAGAAAAATCTCATTAAAGACAAATATGAACAAGGCAAAAAATGAAATCGAATACTTCTTCCGCAACAAATCGAGTTACTTACCTCTTAGTCACCCGAAGGCAGTTTCATAAATCTACGAATGATATGGACCAGACCTCAAACAGATTTACAGTATCCTACGTAATCAGAACAGAAAACAATGTTCGTGGTTATCCTGTCGTCAGTGAAAGCGTTAACCCCTGCGCTTCCCTAGAATGATTCGAAAAGAGGTGCCAGCCTATTTCACCACCTCCCTTTCTTTCATGTTCATAATCTTGTTCGACAACACAAACACAATACTAAAAAGCTGTAAGCACTCGCCACAGTCATCCACGTGGCAGCGATGCCTGCTTGGTATATGACGAGCAGAAAAGAAGAGGGATCCTGATTCACTGTTTCAGAATATCTCAGAACACCCATGAAAAATATTACAGCATTCATACCAGTGACTAGGCATATATACCCCATTTATGCATGGTGTAACGGATATAAATGCAGATACTTCTGTTGGTGACTGAGGACGGTGTACTGAACAACATTACATGTCATTTGCATACAAATTATTATAGCCGTTACAAGCCGTATGTTTTTAGATTGGCTAGTGCCTCGAAGTACATGTGACCAGAGCAAGCTGTTAATCCTTGTTTTCCCCTGGGCAGCATGTCAGATGCGGAAGTGTCGTGTCTAGTCTATACTGACAGGTGTAATCCACGTAGTGGTGCAGTTACGACAATGCAGAAAACATCTGGCTGTAAAGTTGAGCCGACCGAAGTGGCCGTGCGGTTAAAGGCGCTGCAGTCTGGAACCGCAAGACCGCTACGGTCGCAGGTTCGAATCCTGCCTCGGGCATGGATGTTTGTGATGTCCTTAGGTTAGTTAGGTTTACCTAGTTCTAAGTTCTAGGGGACTAATGACCTCGGCAGTTGAGTCCCATAGTGCTCAGAGCCATTTGAACCATTTTGTAAAGTTGATGTGTTTTTGGAAAAACTGTTCGACACAGAATAAAACAACCAACACACTGATGTGCGTACACATTAGGGTACCACATATAAAAATATCTGCACTTGTACCCGTCAGACCATCACAGCGTCATCACCAGTTCATAATCTCGTTTTTTTCATCGAGTGTCCCATTTGATGTGACCCACAACGAGTTCCAGTCCTGTGGCAGTTTCTCCGTCTCCGAGCAGTACTTAAACCCAACATCCTTCATTATTTGGTGAGCGTATCCCAAAGTTCGTCTTCTCTTGTACCTTTCTCTCTCAGTGGTTACGTCCAACACCATGAAAGGCATTTTCTGGCACTGGACTCGCATTCGGGAGGACGACGGTTCAATCCCGCGTCCGGCCATCCTGATTTAGGTTTTCCGTGATATCCCTAAATAGCTCCAGGCAAATGCCGGGATAGTTCCTCTGAAAGGGCACGGCCGACTTCCTTCCCCGTCCTTCCCTAATCCGATGAGACCGATGACCTCGCTGTTTGGTCTCTTCCCCCAAACAACCCAACCAATTTTCTGGCGAGACATGTCCTGTTATTTACACATACTTGGCCGGCTCTGCGGAGAACATCCTCATTTTTGACCAGCTTCCTGCTGTAATTGCACATCACACGAGCTTCGACATTCTTCTTTTCCGGTTTTCTTACGAATTCCATCCTCTTGTTCTCGCGATCTCCAGACGACCTAAGTTTTAGCATACCTGAGGTCAGCGGTAATGCTCTGAGCTGCCGACAGGTGGCAGTCTGGGTGACGACACAGTCGAAGGACAGACGGAGGCTATCACATCATCCGTGCCCCCCTGAGGGCTTCTTACTGAGGTTCCTGTTATTTGTCTGCTTTAGCGATCACGGCTAACTGCGTTCATCATTTACACTTGATAGCTTTGGAAGTTGATCGGTGGAACTGCAGATTTGGGAAGAGTAGCTGTACCTGACGACGCATGTTGCGGGAAGTTCCAGAAGGTAAGCGGTGGTCTGGAGTCAATGACCGCTCTGAGCCACCGATCGGAACGGCACGCTGTCTACGGCTCGCCTCGCTGTACGGCGGAATTGGGAATTGAGCGCAGTTGCTCAACGGCCGGTGTGGCTGGCGCAGGCGCCGGCGGGGCGGCCTCGGGCGGTTCTCTGCCTTTCACGTTTCCCATCCCGCGCCAAATTGCCCGCGGTCGACCGGCCGCCACTATTTGTGGGTAACGATAGGCCACTTGCGTAATGTAATGATTTGAGCCAGCCTCAGTGCCATGTACCGCGTGGTTATAAGCAAATTGCAACTACTCACGGGGACCCAGTGTTGCTATAATTGTCGCATGACAGCGAAACTTGATAGATATTCTAATACGTTAATGAGGAACTGATTTACGCTGAAGAAAAAAAAAATAGTCCCAATTTTGGGCACCTGGCGCAAATCTGACGCTGTGAATGCAAGATAGACGTATAGAATAGTTTCAATATTTAATGGATTAGGCACAGCACGTGGAGAGGGAAGGCCAGAAAACTGAGAAATACATAATGTTGATATTATTAACCCCACTTAAACAATTTGTTCAACATGAGCACCGGCGACACTGATGAGATTCTGTACAGCGCTAGATTTGCACCTGGTGGCCAAAACTGGAACTATTTTTTTTCCTGCGTAAGTCGGTTCCACATTAACACTAGATCAAGATTCGCCCACAATGGGCCTCTGTAAGTAACTGCACATTAATTATAACAAAATTGGACCTAATTTTTTCCTGCGTAAATCGATTCCACATTAAAACACTAGGATATCGACCAAAGTTTTGCTGGCATGCGATAATTACAGCCTGCACCGGGCCTCTGTGTGTTGCTGCACTTTAATTACAACAATCCGGTATTGGTAATACACAGATGCACATTGAAAGTGCAAGACCAGGAAGGATAGCAAACAACGACAATTTACTTACTGTACTTACAGAGTATGGTAGGAGGAACACATGGATAAATTTGTAGGTGATTTGGAGACTCGAAATTTTTTAGACAGAACTGCCACCTCTTGCTGCAATGATTGGCTTAACCAGACTGGACATCGAGTGGAACTGAGCTTAGATCACAGATCTGGCTACATTATTTCGTGCTATCTTCAACTCTATGCCAGAGTTTATCTGTCTTAGTGGCTGGCGAGCGGTTGCATGTCAGTCACTCGGAAACACACGACCAAATTTTTTCAGTGGATGAGAGATCTGGAAAACATGGTGCCAGGATGACAGTGAAACACCCTATATGCTGAAGTGGGTCAGGACAGCATAGGCAACATGCAGTCTTGTGTCATATTGTTGCAAGACAATGGCATGCAGATCTCGTAGATAGGACACAGCCGCTGACCAACAGATCAGAAATTTAACGGCTGCTGTCCAAAACACCGGCAATGTGAATCACAGTTAATCGTGCTGTATACCAAGTGACACACCATTCCATCGCCTCAGGTGATGAGCCCGTGTGAAGGTG
Source organism: Schistocerca piceifrons (assembly GCF_021461385.2). Classification (NCBI taxonomy): domain Eukaryota; kingdom Metazoa; phylum Arthropoda; class Insecta; order Orthoptera; family Acrididae; genus Schistocerca; species Schistocerca piceifrons. The sequence goes on along the minus strand of NC_060141.1, from coordinate 404,474,193 downwards.
ACGAACGCAATAAGGCAACGTTCGTTTTTCACGGAGCCTCCACACGCGGATTCGTCGACTGTGATGCCATATTCAGAAACAGGACTCGCCTGAAAAGACAGTCTGTCCATTGTTTTTATGGGCACCACTGTCATTGCGCCTCCCTCTGCTGCCTTGTCAGGGAAAACCGTAACAATAATAGTCGTGCTGACAGCCCTTAGTGCTCCAGACGTTGACGCACTGTCCGTGTAGATTCCTGTCTTGTTTTCTCCTGACTCAGGTTGCGTGGCATGATTCTAGGATCCTGTCCTGCACGTCCAAAAGAACAACATGTCACTCCTCTCGGGTGCTAGTCGTGTGGGCCCGTTGAGATCCTGCACTGCGTTGAGTACAGTTTTCCTGAACCCGTCCATTCCATATTCAGACGACACGAGATACGCGATGTGTTACTACTTTTTAATTTATGTGAGGGATTGAAAACCTGTTAAGTCAGGATCACAATTGAAATATTTTTTATTTGGTTTGATTACTAGTTTCGGTTAACAATGTGGCCATCTTCAGATCTAAGCTATAAAACAGGTTATTTCTCATGTTAGCAACATATAAAAGCATAGAGAACTGTACCATATTACGCTACAATATTATGTGCAATTCTGTAAACTGTTGTATGTTGCTAACAAGGGGAAAATCTGTTTTGTATCTTAGATCTGAAAATGGCTAGAGTGTTATACAAAACAAATAAAGAAGATTTCATGCACGATTTGACTTCATGGATTTTCAATCCCAAAAAAAATTTTAAAAAAAAGGTGATAGTCGTTGGATCGCGGAAAGCCGGAGGGGCAGTATCGCAGAACTGGATCCGCAGTCTTCGTAGGACATGATCCAGCCATTGTCGATAGACGTTTCTCGACGTTTCTCCTTTTTACAAAAGGCGTAACACGATTTTCTCACAAACAACTAATATTATAATGCGCAGTCTTCTCGTACGTACAAAATATAGCTGTCATTACTCTTAATCGTTTACACTGAAATGTTTATCATTTGTATATCCAAGAATGTATAACGGGAGGTCAAAAACTTTCCGTTCGAAAGCCGTACAGACCAGAATAGGTATGCCAATTAGGCAAATCGCCGTGAGCATTGGGGAAATCGTCCAACCGATGCACCAGGTTTGAAGATACCCATTTGATAAAACACCTTGTGCTGCTGCGTGAAAAAGTCCACAACCGCCTGTAGCACATTCTCGTTCGACAGGAATCGTCGACCCTTCAAGGCCTTTCTTAAGGGCCAAATGTATGATATTCGCATGGGGAGAGATCATGACTGTACGGCGGGTGCTAAAGTGTATACCACTTGAGTTAGCGTAACTTCTGCGTTACGACATTTGCGATATGGGGACGTGCGTTACCATGAAGCAGCAGCACCTAGCAGAGAACTTGGCATTCCATTCCACCACGGTGGATTTCGGCAGACGTGCTGCCTCATGTACATTCTTCATTCTCCGATGGATGATTCCGGTGTTTGTCCTTCGGCAGCCAAGAAAATAATAACGGCACGTTAGTCCTGTTTGGGTGTATTTCGCAACGACTTCGCTATAGTTCGCTTTTCCGCATAGACTGCACGCACGCCCGAAAGACACGAGTTCCACGCTAATCCGTTGCCTGCACGTCGGCCGGCGGGTGTGGCCGAGCGGTTCTAGGCGCTATAGTCTGGAGCCGGGCGACCGCTACGGTCGCAGGTTCGAATCCTGCCTCGGGCATGGATGTGTGTGATGTCCTTAGGTTAGTTCGGTTTAATTAGTTCTAAGTTCTAGGCGACTGATGACCTCAGAATTTAAGTCGTATAGTGCTCAGAACCATTTAAACCATTTGAACCTACACGTCGGCGCTTATATACCCGCATCGGAGTCGCGGTACGTTGCAACCAATACTTTTTGATTGCCCCTTACAGTACACCTCATGCCAGTTTAGGAACGTTGCATGTCGTCTTCATAGTGTTGCTATTTTAATAGCAGCATTGGAGAAACATGTGTGAAATACAAAGTTTCTTTTTCGCTGCTGCTAAGAAGAGCGGACATCGGATTGCATCTCCCTGCGAACGGAATGCCACGCCAAATACTTTCTTATCCCGCCCATTACCTCACAAGTTGTTCTCAGACCTTTAACCAGACCCACAAGTATGTATGAGGAACGTTTTAGCGATTTGCATGAACACGATAAGGCTTGACAAAATCGTGCATAATTGTTCGCAGTTTGCATCTCTTCCGAGATTATGCAACGCGAGAAACAAGGAAGGAGGCAGTTGCGCACTGCTCTTCTGGGAATCGTGTGATGCAGACAAACCTTGGTGGCGTATCGAGTCGTCCAGAAAGAAGTGATTTTCGGAGCAGTCAAGCGTCGAGGCGCGCACGCCCGGCGCCATGCCTCGCAAACATTTCAGCTTTCCGTTCCGTTAGGCCGCTTCCCGGAACACATCGCCTGCAGCCGCTCCCGCTCTGCTACGGTTAGCGACAGAACCTGCTGCCACGATGACTGCCGGTAACGAGGATAAGTGGCCGAAACAGCTGCCGGCAGAAGTGCTGTTGGAACTTGTCGTGGATCAACAATTTAATAGCGTCTTATGCGCTACTCTCCTTCAGATCTCTTTGTAGCGGGTCTTAATTTTGCTGATATAAATACGGGGATAGAAAAGCTATTTACAATTTGTGCAGAACCAGACGGCATTTACAAGAGTCGTGGGGCATGAGTGGGAAGCAGTGGTTGAGATGCGAGAGAGACAGTGTTGCAGCCGATCCTGGACGTTATTAAGTCTGTACCTTGAACAAGCAGTCAAGGTAACCAAAGAAAAATTTGGAGTAGGAATTAAAGTTCAAGGAGAAGAAATAAATGGCTCTGAGCACTATGGGACTTAACAGCTGTGGTCATCAGTCCCCTAGAACTTAGAACTACTTAAACCTAACTAACCTAAGGACATCACACACATCCATGCCCGAGGCAGGATTCGAACCTGTGACCGCAGCAGTCGCACGGTTCCGGACTCCGCGCCTAGAACCGCGAGACCACCGCGGCCGGCGGAGAAGAAATAAAATCTTGTATTTCTGTCAGAGGCAGCAAAGGACTTGGAGGAGTAGTTCAACGGAACGGACAGTGTCTTGAAAGGATGATATAAGGTTAACATTAACAAAAGCAAAATAACGATAATGAAATGTGCCGCGCGGGATTAGCCGAGCCGTCTTAGGCGCTGCAGTCATGGACTGTGCGGCTGATCCCGGCAGAGGTTCGAGTCCTCCCTCGGGCATGGTCGTGTGTGTTTGTGCTTAGGACAATTTAGGTTAAGTAGTGTGTAAGCTTAGGGACCGATGACTTTAGCAGTTAAGTCCCATAAGATTTCACACACATTTGAACATATTTTTTGATAATGGAATGTAGTCGAATTAATGCTGAGGGAATTATATTAGAAAACGAGAAACAAAGTCGTAGATGAGTTCAGTTATTTCGGGCAGTAAAATAACTAATGACGGCAGAAATAAAGAGGATATAAATAATTGTAGACAAGCAATACCAAGAAAGTTCTGAGAAAGAGAAATTTGTTAACATCGAATATAGATTTAAGTGCCAGGAAGTCTTTTCTGAAAGTATTTGTATGGAGTGTAGGCATCTATGGAAGTGAAACATGGATGATAAAACAGTTTAGGCGAGAAGAGAATAGAAGCTTTTGAGATGTGGTGCTACAGAAGAATAGTGAATATTAGATGGGTCTATCTCGTACTTAATGGGGAGGTACAAAACTGAAGAGAAAACAAATTTTTGGCACAACCGACACGTTGGGACGGATTGGCAGGGTACATAGCGAAAGATCAATGGATCTCCTGTTTAGTATTAGCGAGGGAAGTGTGAATGGTCAAAATCGCTCACTGAGAGCAAGAAGCTGGCCGGGGTGGCCGAGCGGTTCTAGGCGCTACACTCTGGAACTGTGCGACCGCTACGGTCGCAGGTTCGAATCCTGCCTCGGGCATGGATGTGTGTGATGTCCTTAGGTTAGTTAGTTTTAAGTAGTTCTAAGTTCTAGGGGACTGATGACCTCAGATGTTAAGTCCCATAGTGCTCAGAGCCATTTGAACCATTTTTGTTCGTTTAGTATCAAACTTTCTATATTCACTGTTATTATATATTTTGCTTATGGCACGTCTGAAGACGAAATTGTATAATTTAGGAATCCATCTTGTGAATTACATTTCATCATTGTAATTCCTGAATGGGTTACAAAACAACATTATATTAATGCAGTTCCATTACAGAAACGAAAGACTGCGACATAATGAGATTACTGCGGTGCATGTATAGAGAGTCACAGCTCAATGAATAAGTAGTTGTTCTGCATGAATAATCGATTTGTCTTGTGTCGTCGCTCGGTGTGAAGTAGAGGTAAACAAAAGAGTTTAGTAGAAAATTTCCATCGCTCTTTCACGAGCTTGAGGAGACGATTATGGCAAGAATAATTTCGATGGCTTTCCCATTTCACGGTCTTATTTCTTACATTCATTAAATACTAAATTTCCGTCACCCGAGAACTTTGTTGTTGATTTCCTAAGTTCTAGAAAACTGAATTAACGTAGTCGTTTACGCAAGGTTCATTTCTAGTTTCGGCCTCGTTCACTGCTTCATCAGGTGGAGCTATTTCTCGGTCTGGTGCCTCATCCTGACAAAGTGAAATATGCTTTTTTTGCGAATTTATGAAGCACCCGTACCGTTAAAACTTCATCTTAGCTCCCAGTGACGAAGAACTCACCAATTTAGGACAATTACCACTGAATTCACTTCATCCAATGTCTGTAACATTACTTAAAATAGGGAGACGAACATTATTCCGAAGAGCATCTATACCGTGTTGTTATAAGTAAAGTGCAATTTCTCACGGAGGTCCAATGTGGGCTGTAATTATCGTGTGGCAGCGAAACATGGCAGGCGTGCTAATGCATTAATGCGGAAGCGACTTACGCTGAGAAAAATAAGTTCCAATTTTGGTCACCAGGCGCAAATGTAGCGCTGTACAGCATTTCGTTCACGTCTCTGGCGCTCGTACTGAACGAATTGGGTAAGTGTCGGTTAATAATATAGGCAGCATTATGCCTTTCTCACTTGTCTGACCTTTTCTGCCCTCGCCCTGTTCCTAATCCATTACAGATGGAAACATTTCTATACGAGTTAATTTGTATTCGCAGCGCCAGATTTGCACCTGGTAGCCAAAATTGGAACTAAATTCTTCCCAGAGTAAATCGATTTTACATTACCGCATTAGAATATCTATCAAGTTTCGCTGCCATACGATAGTTAAAGCCCATTTTAGAACTCTGTCAGTAACTGGACTTCAATTATAACCACCCAGTACAAGCTATTTTATGCCATCCGTCAAAGTTGGATTTCTATGAAAGAGAGTTCGGCAGTCCGTGGACTGTGCCTGGTCTGGTGAAACCGGGAAGTGGTGACGGCGGCCATCTGAGTAAGGCGAGCAGCAGGAAGCTCTGTCGCGGAGTCGGCGGGGGGTCTGTGAAAGGCGGTTGCCCGACGCTCGGCCGCTTCGATGAAAGCGACCGACCGTCCACGAGCGGCGGCTGCGACTGCTGCGTACCGCGCCCGTAACGGTTTCTCCCGTCCCTCGGAGAAGCTTATGGTCCCATTTTATGGCTAATATCACTGGAGGGAGACACCAAATTACGGCCCAGGACCCGTCAGATGCGATGGACGCATTACGTGTCCCAGCTCTTCCTGGACTCTGTGAACAGTGACACTTTTTTTTCACTCAAGTGGTTAAAGTTTGGTAGCCGAACGGTGTCCTGATCACTGACTCATTTATTTAATGACCCTTAGTTATATTAACGAATCTTTTCGTTTTGTTTTGAGTAATCAATCTTTTGATTGGCTTGATGCAAGCCGCCACAAATTCTCGAATTCCTCTCCTGTGCCAACCATTTCATCTCAGAGAAGCACTTGCAACCTAGGTCCTCAATTATTTGCTAGATGCGCTCCAATCTCTGTCTTCCTCTACTGTTTTTACTACCTACAGCTTCCTCTACTACCGTGGAAGTTATTCCCTGATGTCTTAGCAGATGTCCTACCATCCTGTCCCTTCTTGTCAGTGTTTCCCACACATTCCTTTCCTCGCCGATTCTGCTTAGAGATACCCCATTTCTTATCCTACCGGTGCATCCAATTTTTAATGTTATTCTGTAGTAGCACATCTCAAATGCTTCGGTTATCTTCTGTTCCTGTTTTCCCAGAATCCAGGTTTCACTACCATGCAAGGTTGTGCTCCAAACGTACGATTTTAGAAATTTCTTTCTCAAATTAAAGCCTGTTTCTGGTACTAGTAGATAGACTTCTCTTGAAATCTTATGGGACTTAACTGCTAAGGTCATCAGTCCCTAAGCTTACACACTACTTAACCTAAATTATCCTAAGGCCAAACACACACACCCATGCCCGAAGGAGGACTCGAACCTCCGCCGGGACCAGCCGCACAGTCCATGACTGCAGCGCCTGAGACCGCCCGGCTAATCCCGCGCGGCTTCGCTTGGCCAGGAATGCTCGTTTTGCCAGTGCTAGTCTCCTTTTTACGCCCTGCTTGCTCTATCATGGGCTATTTTGCTGCCTAAGTAGCAAATTCCTTAACGTCTTCTGTGAAAGAACAATTTTCATATCTCAACTCCATAAGGGTGTTGCATTAAATGCAACGACAATATGTGACAATTTATGCCGGACCGGGACGCGAACTTGGATGCTCCATTGCTCTAGAACGGCTGCTTTGACCGCCTCCCATCGAGCCCACATTTCCACATGCCGCACGCTACGGATGTGGTGTCCTTGCCCATTATCCCCTATTTGCTCGTCTACGAAGTTAAGTTTCTTGGTGTTCTCCTTTCTGCTACTTCTAATTATCATACGGTTCAACAAAAATCGTTGTATTGTATGTTAACCGGGGGGCTATAAACGACGGAGAGGCTCCGTCCCTGCCGCAGCCGCAGTGGTCCACAACCCCACGACAACTGCAGTCCACTTCACCCCTCCGCCGCCCCACACCGAACCACTCTTTCAGGGTTATTGTGCGGTTCGGCGCCGGTGGACCCCCCATGGGAACGTCTCACACCAGACGAGTGTAACCTCTATGTTTGAGTGGTAGACTAATGATGGTGTACGCGTGCGTGGAGGACTTGTTTGCGCAGCAATCGCCGACATAGTGTAGCTGAGGAGGAATAAGGGGAACCAGCCCACATTCGCCGAGGCAGATCGAAAACCGCCTAGAAACCATCCACAGACTGGCCGGCCCACCGGACCTCGACACAAGTTCGCCGGACGGATTTGTGCCGGGGACCAGGCGCTCCTTTCCACTCCGGAAAGTCGTGCGTTAGACCGGACGGCTAACCGGGCGGGCACAAAAATCGTTATTCGTATTTCATTCCATCTTTTGAGCCTGCATTTCAGCCATCCCACATTTGTCAAAGGCCTCTACAAATGGCTTCTTTTTCTTCTGCCTTTGTCCCCCATCTGCGTAGGGTCGGCGTGGTTACTAAACGATTAGGCGTAGGTAGTTTAAGGAGCGACCGGATGCCCTTCCTGTTGCCACCTCGTTACCCCCTGGGACGGACCATGTCCACCCGCACTGTCAGCGTGTAGTGTTATTGATGCGAAAGTGGACGAAAGTTCTTCTAAATGTTTACAAACCGTAAAACTGAGGTGGAAGTTGGGCACCAGCCCGTTATTCACCTAATGTCACGTGGGAAACCGCCTATAAATCACATCCAGGTTGGCCGGCAGACCTCCAGGTCGCGGAATCGGCACTATAACACGCATGGCTATCGGGGCAGGTTCCGCCAAGAAGGGCTTCGCATGTCAAAAAGCGTAGTTGCACTGATGTTGTAATTACTGAACTACGAAAAATATCACCATAATGTACTGCTAACAAAGTTGTAACGATAAGCCATTCTCGCCAATGTGTTGGGACCATCGTTTGTAAACTCTCACAGCATGTATTCATTATATGGCGCTAATCTATGGTCACTTTTTTTATCATATGTGTCAAAAGCACCAGCCGCGCCTTCGACGAGTAAACACCCTGATATTCCAAGTGGGTTACTACACTTCTATAACAGTAACTTCTCACAAATTGTTTTACAGTGTTTACTGAGTATAAAGGACGAGCTCGAGCAGCAGCGACAAAATTTCGGAAGATGTTCAGAGTTGTTTTCTGAGTACTTCGGTGCAAGGAACCCGTGAGCTCCGGTGACCAGATACAGAGCAGTAATGCAGTTGTGATTTATTCGATTTATTACCCTACTTACTCATGTTTCTGTGAAAATACATTCACAATCATCGAAAACGTACAACACAAAACGCAGAGTAATGGAAGAATCCTCAGACAGACTGAAAAATACTGTGATGTGATGGCCGTCGCAGTGAGGAGAGCTCAACGAAACATTATTTTGCTGGTCTTCCATGCCACTCAGGAACTCATAGATGAGGTGCCTTTCGGCCATCTCCTCGCCAAAGAACCTACAGCTGTGTGAGAACGTACAACCGACACTACCGGAAAAACAAACCCTAGACAATACTGCGCGTTACTGAATAAAATTTTGAACGCGAAGAATAAAGTGGGCGTTGCTGTTATCAATAGCAAGTGCCGTAAGCGAATGGAACGAGTTTGTTTCCAAATAAGATGCACACCGCATACCTTTGAACTATTGAGCAGACATTTTCAGTGCAATACAGATAAGGAGATAATTTGCGGTAAGACATCAAATTCAGTGTTATTACTCTGTAACAAGCCACCGCAGCCCACGGGTCCTCGATGCTAATGCTTTCAGAAAGTATCCCTGAACAGCCAACGAAATTTTGCCTGTGCAGTTCAGATTGGCCCTACACAGGGTATTCGAAAATTGCAAACTTATAGAACCTGTAGAGGGGACTGAATACGAAATCGTACAGTTTCCGTTCTGCGACGGTTTCAGTTCAGACGTTTAACTCATCCATTTCTGCTTGAAGAATTTAATTAGGAGTTACGCAGTACAATTATTAGGTGACAGTTCGAAAGAAAACATACTGAAACATTCATTTATCACTTAAGCACATTTGTTTCTATTAACACTTAAACATTACGTGATTATATTATTCCAAAACAAAAAAAGAAACCAGCATACTGTACGTAGAGAACAATACTGATGCATCATGGCAGCGGCTGGATGGGGTGACCACTAACGTTGTTACAGACATTATACATGGTGTTTCAAAAATGACCGGTATATTTGAAACGGCAATAAAAACTAAACGAGCAGTGATAGAAATACACCGTTTGTTGCAATATGCTTGGGACAACAGTACATTTTCAGGCGGACAAACTTTCGAAATTACAGTAGTTACAATTTTCAACAACAGATGGCGCTGCAAGTGATGTGAAAGATATAGAAGACAACGCAGTCTGTGGGTGCGCCATTCTGTACGTCGTCTTTCTGCTGTAAGCGTGTGCTGTTCACAACGTGCAAGTGTGCTGTAGACAACATGGTTTATTCCTTAGAACAGAGGATTTTTCTGGTGTTGGAATACCACCGCCTAGAACACAGTGTTGTTGCAACAAGACGAGGTTTTCAACGGAGGTTTAATGTAACCAAAGGACCGAAAAGCGATACAATAAAGGATCTGTTTGAAAAATTTCAACGGACTGGGAACGTGACGGATGAACGTGCTGGAGAGGTAGGGCGACCGCATACGGCAACCACAGAGGGCAACGCGCAGCTAGTGCAGCAGGTGATCCAACAGCGGCCTCGGGTTTCCATTCGCCGTGTTACAGCTGCGGTCCAAATGACGCCAACGTCCACGTATCGTCTCATGCGCCAAAGTTTACACCTCTATCCATACAAAATCCAAACGCGGCAACCCCTCAGCGCCGCTACCATTGCTGCACGAGAGACATTCGCTAACGATATAGTGCACAGGATTGATGACGGCGATATGCATGTGGGCAGCATTTGGTTTACTGACGAAGCTTACTTTTACCTGGACGGCTTCGTCAATAAACAGAACTGGCGCATATGGGAAACTGAAAAGCCCCATGTTGCAGTCCCATCGTCCCTGCATCCTCAAAAAGTACTGGTCTGGGCCGCCATTTCTTCCAAAGGAATCATTGGCCCATTTTTCAGATCCGAAACGATTACTGCATCACGCTATCTGGACATTCTTCGTGAATTTGTGGCGGTACAAACTGCCTTAGACGACACTGCGAACACCTCGTGGTTTATGCAAGGTGGTGCCCGGCCACATCGCACGGCCGACGTCTTTAATTTCCTGAATGAATATTTCGATGATCGTGTGATTGCTTTGGGCTATCCGAAATATACAGGAGGCGGCGTGGATTGGCCTCCCTATTCGCCAGACATGAACCCCTGTGACTTCTTTCTGTGGGGACACTTGAAAGACCAGGTGTACCGCCAGAATCCAGAAACAACTGAACAGCTGAAGCAGTACATCTCATCTGCATGTGAAGCCACTGCGCCAGACACGTTGTCAAAGGTTTCGGGTAATTTCATTCAGAGACTACGCCATATTATTGCTACGCATGGTGGATATGTGGAAAATATCGTACTATAGAGTTTCCCAGACTGCAGCGCCATCTGTTGTTGAAAATTTAACTACTGTAATTTCGAAAGTTTGTCTGCCTGAAAATGTACTGTTGTCCCAAGCATATTGCAACAAACGGTGTATTTCTATCGCTGCTCGTTTAGTTTTTATTGCCGTTTCAAATATACCGGTCATTTTTGAAACACCCTGTACCTACGAAGCACATTCTGGTACTCTCCGTCCTACCTCATATCCCTTTAATTTCTAATGCGTTAGACATCTGAACTGAAACCGTCCTAGAACGGAAACGGAACGTTTCCAGACATGAGTTCCTATTCAGGATATCACGTACTCACTCCTCTCCACAAGTTCCAGAAGTTTAAATGTAAACCGAAGCTGGAGAGGGGAGAAAGGAAAGAAAAAGGAAGGGATTGTTGATGTCATCTGCATTGGGGCATTGCACGAAATTAGTGCGTGCCGGACCAGGATTCGAACCCAGGATCTCCTGCTTACTAGGAAGGAGCGTTAACCAGTGCGCCGTCCGCGACACAGTGTTGGCGCGTCTGCGCGGACTGTCTCGGCAAGACCCACGTTCCCTCCGAGCGCCATCTGTCCACAGTCCCTGTCCATTTCCTCCATGCTCGCTAAAAAATGGCTCTGAGCACTATGCGACTCAACTGCTGAGGTCATCAGTCGCCTAGAACTTAGAACTAATTAAACCTAACTAACCTAAGGACAGCACACAACACCCAGCCATCACGAGGCAGAGAAAATCCCTGACCCCGCCGGGAATCGAACCCGGGAACCCGGGCGTGGGAAGCGAGAACGCTACCGCACGACCACGAGATGCGGGCCATGCTCGCTACTCTGAGGTCGGACGTACTGGTGCATCTGCACTGAAGAAGGTCGATCCATTGCCCATCTGGACGAATCAGTTATATGAGGAAGGACGGTAAAAGCGTTGCACTGCAGTTCGACGTAGAATCTCTGGACACAACCACTGATAGTTTGTTTTCTCTAATGTATCAGGCCGTTGTACACTCCTGGAAATTGAAATAAGAACACCGTGAATTCATTGTCCCAGGAAGGGGAAACTTTATTGACACATTCCTGGGGTCAGATACATCACATGATCACACTGACAGAACCACAGGCACATACACACAGGCAACAGAGCATGCACAATGTCGGCACTAGTACAGTGTATATCCACCTTTCGCAGCAATGCAGGCTGCTATTCTCCCATGGAGACGATCGTAGAGATGCTGGATGTAGTCCTGTGGAACGGCTTGCCATGCCATTTCCACCTGGCGCCTCAGTTGGACCAGCGTTCGTGCTGGACGTGCAGACCGCGTGAAACGACGCTTCATCCAGTCCCAAACATGCTCAATGGGGGACAGATCCGGAGATCTTGCTGGCCAGGGTAGTTGACTTACACCTTCTAGAGCACGTTGGGTGGCACGGGATACATGCGGACGTGCGTTGTCCTGTTGGAACAGCAAGTTCCCTTGCCGGTCTACGAATGGTAGAACGATGGGTTCGATGACGGTTTGGATGTACCGTGCACTATTCAGTGTCCCCTCGACGATCACCAGTGGTGTACGGCCAGTGTAGGAGATCGCTCCCCACACCATGATGCCGGGTGTTGGCCCTGTGTGCCTCGGTCGTATGCAGTCCTGATTGTGGCGCTCACCTGCACGGCGCCAAACACGCATACGACCATCATTGGCACCAAGGCAGAAACGACTCTCATCGCTGAAGACGACACGTCTCCATTCGTCCCTCCATTCACGCCTGTCGCGACACCACTGGAGGCGGGCTGCACGATGTTGGGGCGTGAGCGGAAGACGGCCTAACGGTGTGCGGGACCGTAGCCCAGCTTCATGGAGACGGTTGCGAATGGTCCTCGCCGATACCCCAGGAGCAACAGTGTCCCTAATTTGCTGGGAAGTGGCGGTGCGGTCCCCTACGGCACTGCGTAGGATGCTACGGTCTTGGCGTGCATCCGTGCGTCGCTGCGGTCCGGTCCCAGGTCGACGGGCACGTGCACCTTCCGCCGACCACTGGCGACAACATCGATGTACTGTGGAGACCTCACGCCCCACGTGTTGAGCAATTCGGCGGTACGTCCACCCGGCCTCCCGCATGCCCACTATACGCCCTCGCTCAAAGTCCGTCAACTGCACATACGGTTCACGTCCACGCTGTCGCGGCATGCTACCAGTGTTAAAGACTGCGATGGAGCTCCGTATGCCACGGCAAACTGGCTGACACTGACGGCGGCGGTGCACAAATGCTGCGCAGCTAGCGCCATGCGACGGCCAACACCGCGGTTCCTGGTGTGTCCGCTGTGCCGTGCGTGTGATCATTGCTTGTACAGCCCTCTCGCAGTGTCCGGAGCAAGTATGGTGGGTCTAACACACCGGTGTCAATGTGTTCTTTTTTCCATTTCCAGGAGTGTATTTATGAGGTAACAAGCACTGCAGCAGATTGCCTTCGGAACTGTGTTCTGTCTCTATATCAGTGTCACTACGATGGGGGAACGCACACCCTGGAAATTCAAGGTCCACCACTGATTTATCGAACGGGCTCTCGCCAGTAGATGGGTACGTATAGCTGGCCTCTAAAATGTTGCGCAAGGACTGGAAAGACTTTCTAATCGGAGGCGCTCTCACTCGTAGCTGGCCAATTATATAACCCTTGTATAGTATCAGACGACGTCGCACCGGATCCTTCATTATTGTTACACCTGGTGTTTCACGACCCACCGACCCACGACGAACGAATTGCGTTATTATTCTTCTCTGAGCTGTTCGATCACCAAATAATTATGATGAGTTGAAGGTAAGTCACAAGCGTGTGAGTCTGATATTGATGACAAAGATTATAAGCCTGGTAGTCTGAACAGTAAGGTGCCGCCTAGCGTGATTTGTTATTGGATTCTTCACTGCCCGTGGAGGGTCTTTTGGAGTTAGAGTACTCTTCGGATGGATACATTATTTATGAGGAACATTTCAGTTCGTCCACTGTATTACTCTACCCTCGGAACCAGACCTCAGTATTTAAATTTCGTTACTGATCTGCGACGAACATCAGTGCTGCAGATTTTGGATAAACCCAGCAGAGATGTTTACCCTGTGCAGTCACACATAGACAGTAAAGTATCTAGAAGCAATGACAGAGCACGGGTAGATGATATAGTTAGGGCTACAGCATGCAAAGAAATGAGTCTTCACAATCACGTCAAATTTTAAAATCTTATTACATTGTTTCAAATGACATCCAGTAATGACGTCGCATAATTTTTAACGAAGCCAGACACGCGTGCCATCTCGTCGCCAGTGGCGTCTTTAGACAAGGGCATGGTACTGGCCTTGCTTTACGAAACAATACCGGCATTGGTTTAAAGCGACTGACAGAAACCACGAGTAATCTAAATCAGTACGCTGAGTGTTTTAAACCCGCCGCTGACTCCGGGTTAGTCTTGGGCCTCTATGTTTCTTAATATCAAAAATGAATCGGGAATCCAATCAGCATCTTAGCGAAACTCTGGAGAACGTACCTAAAACTCACACTCAAGGTAGTTTGCACCCAGTACCGTATATGAATATTCAACAGAGGATCATCATAACGAGCTATTGATGTATTGGAAAGATGTGTGAGGTCACACGCCACATTGCTGTACTGTCTGAACCAAAGCACTTTAAGATAAAGTAATTCTGATTTACGTATTAGTTTCTCAAGAGACAACATGCAGAATTCTGAGAAAATGGTGAAGAATTGGAAAGGTAAAGGACAAGGTAGGATGTAACGTCTCGTAGAAAAAAATGTCCTTAGAGACGGAGACAAGTTCGGGTTACGGAAGGATCGAGAAGTCATTCGACCATGTCTTTTTCATAGGAAGGACCCCCGCAGTTACCTTAAATGATTTTGAGATACCGTGGTAAATCTAAGTTTGGGTGATCGGACGAATACAAATCCAGTGTCTTTATCTCGAAGGTGGGCTTCTTCCCTATGTATTCTTACTGTGGGAACAGCCTGTTTCCTATGTTAAAGTACATGAGTAGGGTAAAGAGGACATACAAATCTCTTCTACCTAGGCCTCCCTTCATTGACAGCCGAAAAATTAACTCGTCGTGTATTTAACTCTGTAAAATCGCTTTCTGCCCCTCTTCATGTCCCAGAACAGCTCCGACATTCACCGCAAAATCGGAAATTTCACTATGCAGAATCGCCAGAAACAGTGTGAAAAGCTTGTAAGGGTGTTGCAGACATTACTGCTAATAAAAATATTCGATACGTCGCGCCGTGTCGAGTTAATTAGCACGGAAGTTAGCCGATCAGCTGTTGCGCTCGCAAATTCAAGCGGTCCTCCAGCGACTGTGTTGCCAAACGTATTCTTCGTTTGGTTTCCTAAAACGGAACAAGAGAGTGCTACATAAATTGGATCGAACACGAGCCAAAGGTTGAGCAGTCTCGTGTGCTATCATCTACACTATGAGAACAACTGATACTAATATATCTGACGGGCCGCTTGAATTGACGCTCGCAAGGCCTGATCGACTAAATTCAATGCTAATTAACTCTTAAAGGGTGCAAGCGTGGAATGCTATTCTCAGCAATTGTTTCCCCACATAACCTACCCTGCAACATCCTTACATGCTCTTCAGAGTGTTTCTGACCACCCTGTACTTCACTGGTGCAAATGGTTGCTTATCTAAACCCGTTATCCTCTATATGTGATCACTGAAGACTGTTTCATGAGCCACTTATAGTTTGCTGCACTTTCTATCAGATTCACGAGCCGAAGAGTCTGAAATTGTATTGGCTGTGGAATCGGTCTGCTGCAGCATTTCGCCTTCTGCTATCGTTGAGACTTCTCAGAAACGTTTATGAAAGACTTGTGGGAGGGGGAGAGGGGGAGATTCTGCACCGAAGGCTAAACGCTGCAGCTCCGTCGATTGACTTTCTCGATAGGGGCGGCAGGCGGCGTCCTTCAGCGACAAAACAGTCTCGCGAGTCACGTGGCGGTCTCGTGCAGCCTGAGCGGACTGGTTTCTCAAGGAGAAACTTCTTTTTCACCCGTTACGATTGTGCAGTCCTTCTTCTCTTCCGTCATTAACGCTTTTTGCAAATATTACTTTGATCTTGTGAAGTACTCTAACAAACGACTTTCTTATAGAATATTTTTTTCTCCATTCTCATACGCAAGAATCTACCACTGAAAAAGGTCGTACTATTCAGCTACAGTTTTATTTAGATCTACAGCTGCATTAGGCTGCAAAGGCAATAAAAATTAAGTAATTATCACACAGTAAATACAGGAACCATTAAAAACGGGAGATTATCCGAAGGTGAGAAATTAGGGACTTAGAAAGTATATAAGCAGGAACAATACTCAAGAGAATACATACGCTCTGATCGCTTGTTTAGGATGGACGATAACAGATGAAATAAACAGATCTTTTAAGGCCTGGCTTTTAATCCTCTGTCCGTCACAGATTTTTTTCTATAATTTATCTCTTCTTTCATCCCTGGTAATGATTTATTAATGAGAAAAATGTCAAACTGTGCCGTAGTTCAAAGTAAACTTTAAACGTAGGTACTCCTGTAACTGGCTGGGGAGACATACACGACATCCAATAGGACCGCGCCTAGTAAAACAACGTGGTGTTCCAGCGATCCTCTGAACTAAAGACAGCTCTGTTATTTCAGATTGCTTTGGCAAAAGAAACAAACAAAGAGTTGGAGTCAAGAAATGGAGAACAATCTATAACGAAACATTGTAAGAGAAGATACATACATAGAGACGTTTTTGGAATAAAAGTATAAGAGTGGAAGGATTCGAAGAAAGAAAATAAAACAGTTTGAAAGTTCCCTGAAGAGAGGAAAACGGAAGACACTGCCAGTATGAAAGAATATGGGAAGGAAAGGCAGAGGAAACTGGACGTGAAGAACTGAAATTGGCCTGTGATTCTCAGAAGGCATCAACGAGACAAGAATAACAACGTATCCTTACTGTGGAGCTTTGTGAAACTGTAGAAATATATTTTACGCACCGTTCCCTGAAAAATTTAATAGAAAAAGTTACGGATGTAAGGCACTGTAGAATGACTTGCTAACTAACCACCAATAATAAAATAAAATAAAATTACAATATGAAATAGGTAATATTACAAATGTGCTTGAAAATGACAAATCGTCAAAATTTGCTAATCGCACATTTGAATAAGGTAGTCTCTATTACAGCTTACTAAAGCACTCCATCTTCAGGCCACGAGTGGCCTACCGGGACCATCCGACCGCCGTGTCATCCTCAAGGGAGGGTGCAGGTAGGAGGGGCGTGGGGTCAGCACACCGCTCTCCCGGTCGGTATTCTTGACCGAAGTCACTACTATTCGGTCGAGTAACTCCTCAACAGGCATCACGAGGCTGAGTGCACCCCGAAAAATGGCAACAGCGCATGGCGGCCTGGATGGTCACCCATACAAGTGCCGACCACGCCCGATAGCGCTTAACTTCGGTGATTCACGGGAACCGGTGTATCCACTGCGGCAAGGCCGTTGCCACAGCTTACTAAGGACCTTGTTTTATTAAACATTTAGAAGTCGTGGGTACCCACAGAAATATAATTTTAACCAGCAAAAGTTGTTCCATGCTTGTGGTTCTACCAACACGTACCAACTGCAGAGATGTTGAGTCCATTACAAGACACAAGAATATGACATTTGGCTGCCACATTCAATGACGACTCCTGGCTGACGCCATTTCGCCTCTCAACTGCGTTGTCCTCGTCACTTTTGGTTACTATACTCAAATAGCGTGCTCGTGCAGCAGACCACGTGATGTTGACCGACCACTGTGTGGATTTCTACCTAAGGCGTCATTCCACTACTGTGCTGGAGAAGCTGCTACTTCAGGTATACGAAGGCCTTAATTTGCCCTCACGAGGCTGTGGACTCATTTCCAGTGCAATTAAGCGAAGCTGTCCTCAACTGTAAGGCTGGTTTGAGCGCCTTAATACTATATGAAGCAAGATCCTATTGGACATGGTACGCCTTTCCTTCTTCTCGCCTAAGAACGGACTTATCCGCCCAGTTACAAGTGAAGGAATTAAGATTAAGGCTTCACATCCCATCGATGACGTCATTAAAGACGATGAGCTAACTAGGACTGCATTCGCCTTAACTGATTGTAGGAAATGACGGAAAATCTGAACCTGGATGGTTAAAGGGGGATTTGAACCGCCATCCTCCCGAATAGTGTTGCAGTGGCGGGCCCTATAGTTCAAGGTAATTCCGAATAACGGAGCAAGGCATTTTTTACATTAACAAGTGATTGCCGGAGATGAATGAAGCGAAACTTAAGATAAAAAAGTCCTAGGACGTATTGAGGATCGAATCCCTGGTCTTTTGTAATCCATTCAGGTACCTGGATGCCAGTCTTCCAACTAACGAAAATTCCTTCGCTGCAGACTGGGTCGAAAGAGGAGTGCACCATGCTCTGACTTCTCAGGTACATGTGCACACGCTAAAATGGTGTGAGGTAGCTGACAGTTCGTAAGATTACCGAAACAGCAGCCAACGATATTATCTCACGCTCGCATACCTGTCAATGGGTGTTTTCTTCACTTCAAAAATGGTTCAAATGGCTCTGAGCACTATGGGACTCAACTGCTGTGGTCATTAGTCCCCTAGAACTTAGAACTACTTAAACCTAACTAACCTAAGGACATCACAAACATCCATGCCCGAGGCAGGATTCGAACCTGCGACCGTAGCGGTCTTGCGGTTCCAGACTGCAGCGCCTTTAACGGCACGGCCACTTCGGCCGGCTTCTTCACTTCGCTGGCCACATTTAACTGTGTTTCTGAGAGGTATAGCTGTAACTGTAGTCAATCCGAAGGTTACTTTGTACACCACAGTGGTTTATTATAGTGGTTTGGGGTGGGTTGTTTGGGGGAGGAGACCAGACAGCGAGGTCATCGGTCTCATCGGATTATGGAAGGACGGGGAAGGAAGTCGGCCGTGCCCTTTCGAAGGAACCATCCCGGCATTTGCCTGGAGCGATTTAGGGAAGTCACGGAAAACCTAAATCAGGATGGGGCATTGAACCGTCGTCCAGTGTGCTATTATAGTGGTGTGCACGTTAAGAGGCGGGTAGTGGGGCAGTATGCTGTGCAAAAGCGGATTGTACCACATGCCCAGGCAACAGAGCCGTTCTGTCGCGTCTGTATGTACCGTGCGATTCGAGGGAGCGCTTAGAAAAGTAAGTAAGCGATGATTCTCATGTTAGTTTAGCTGTGGTGAAGATACGTAGCCACTGTAGCCTTCGTTCAAAGCCTTCCACACTCAGGAAATGAGCGTAGGAGAGTAGATGCAGGAATCCTGCACCGCCTTTCTAGGCAACATCCTAGTCGTGGTACGTTGCCGGTACTTTCTCTGACCTGGTAACAAGTGTCAAGTGTGTATCTGTGTCCTTCGGCCATCCTGATTTAGGTTTTCCGTGATTTCCCTAAATCGCTTGAGGAAAATGCCGAGGTGCTTCCTTTGAAAGGACACGGCCGCTTTTATTCCCCATCCTTCCTAACCCGAGCTTATGTTCTGTCTCCAATTCCCTCGTTGTCGATGGGACGTTGAACACTCATCTCGTGTTGTGTGTGGGACTGCTTCTGCATTGTAGCATTGGGTTTGTGTCGTTGTGGATGAAGAGAAAGGAGAGGTTGAAACTCGATGCTGGTACATAACCTGCTCCTTTCGATTATCACTAAGGTTGCTTCCGATGTTAGCGTCCACAAAGGAACATGGAACGTGGTGGTAAGTTCCTGTGGGACCAAACTGCTGAGGTCATCGGTCTCTAGGCTTTCACACTACTTAATCTAACTTAAACTAATTTACGTTAAGGACAACACACGCAGCCATGCCCGAGGGAGGACCCGAACCTCTGACGGGGGAGAGCCGCGCGAACCGTGGCAAGGCGCTTAAGACCGTGCGGCTACCCCGCGCAGCCCGTTCACAAAGGACGGACGGATCGCCATCAACAGTGTCAGAAGCCCTCGCTTCATGACACACTTCGGAGAGGTCCGAAATTTAATGCAAGACAGTGGCGCAAAGACTGGTGATCAGAAACTTTATGCCATCACATCATCTCTTCCCCTTGCCGGCCAAATTCTAGCAGTGGAAATTTTCCACAAACCGTGCTCGAACCGGATTACGTCTGAATCGAGTGTCAGTGACGTGCGTGCCTTAACGACCTCGGCTTCGGAGACGAGTCATTGTCCTCATTATGGATGTCACAATATAAACATGACAAGTATTACGTTAAGCAGCGGCAGCGATAGTTTTCCAGCCTTGTAAAATGTTTTACGGCGTCATAAGCAGAAACAGTAGCTTGATGTAGCCCTATCACAGCGTTGCCAGTTACTAAGCTGGGAGAGGTCAGAGAGCACGTTGGCGGCGCCGCGAAGTATTCTCCGTCTTTCTCCTCACAGAAATAATCATGCAGCCGCCTTCTTTGTTGCACGCCTCTACCCCTTTGCCTTCTACAGATCTCTGAATTAACTACCGTTTAGCTTGAATTCTGAAACAGGGTGAGCTCTACATATCTGACAATAACAAACATTTCCATTGGCAAAAGGTGTCATAAGTGAGATAAAAATACGAGGACTGAGCAAGTGTCGAACCCAGACCCTTAGATCCGTGGTCTGGCACTTTACGACATTTTTTTCATCTTTCTTTCTGTCTGTGTCTTCGTCGTGTCACCAGTGGTTCTTTGTGGATATCTCAAGGCATCTCTGAAATTCTGTCGATGAGATCTTCTCTCAGATCCTTTATTACAAAAGGTTGCTAGTCCGCTGAATGAACACGCTGAGCTACCGTACCGCATCACTGAGACACTGAGTCGCATTTCAGAAAGAGTGACTGCAGTGGAGGGCGATTTTCCGTTGTAGCCAGGCACGAGCGGTGACCAGGCGCTGCCGCGGACGCAGCAGCAGGGAAGGGGAGAGTGCCCCATGGCAGAGGCGGGCGCCACATCAGCTGAGCCGGGCGACCGTTACCGGAGGGCGCGCCGGCTCACCTTGCGGGCCGCAGCCAAGGCCGGCTGCAGCATTCCTGCCCCCTCCACCCTGCGACTGCGTCCATACCTGCGTCACACCGGCTGCTCACTCCACTTTTCTTCCTGTCCAGTCGCCACAGACCGGTCATTTTCTTCGACACCTCCGCTACCCCGCCACGAACGCATCACTCACTTCCGCAGCCGAGGTCGCCAGCGCACACCTGTGCAGTGCCGCTCGTCGCAGAGGTATCCGGTTCGAACCCCGATGATGGTAGAAAACTGCATCGCTAGTACTCGGCCAGTAGGGGCGCACAGAGAAGGTGGCACCAGTTGATAACCAGCAGACTTTCCACAAACGTCCAAGGTTTAAGTTAAAACTTCTCATGGAGTGAGGGTATGAGACAGATAGTGATTTGTCCACAGGATGCGGACGGTGAGCTCTGCAGTTCGAGAGGAGTGCTGACACTGGGTTTCCCCTTCTAACATCACCATACGACACAAGAAGCATGCGGTACTACATTAATACACAACATTAGCACGACATGATGCTGTTGTTGTTGATGTTATTGCCGGCCGGAGTGGACGAGCGGTTCTAGGCGCTGCAGTCTGGAACCGCGCGACCGCTACGGTCGCAGGTTCGATCCTGCCTCGGGCATGGATGTGTGTGATGTCCTTAGGTTAGTTAAGTTTAAGTAGTTCTAAGTTCTAGGGGACTGATGATCTCAGAAGTTAAGTCCCATAGTGCTCAGAGCCATTTGAACCATTTTTTTTGTTTTTTTGATAATGTTATTGTCGTCTTCAGTCCCAAAACTGGTTTGATACAAGTCTCCATGTTACTGTATCATTCACAAACCTTTTCCTCCCCGAATAATTAAGCCAACGGCCGTGCCGAAGTGGTTACATCGGTTCCCATCAGATAACCGAAATTAACCCACCGACTTAATAATATTTTTGTCCATAGTCGACCCTATATTTACTGTTTAAATTTACGAAAATCAGCATATTTTGTCTCACGTATTTTTCTTGAAATTATAAAACTCTTTTGATAGCAATTTCGTATAAATCTATTCTTACTATTTATTGAAGTGACAAGGAGTGCAGATAATACAGTTTCAGAAATTTTTGTTGGTGTGGTATACCCGAAAAAATACTGGTTTGCGCAACGCTACTAGACATTTCTCACACTCATAACGTGTGTCACTTTTCTTCTGCCTTGCTTTGCACACTTCACAATTTCTGAAGGATGTTTCTTGATGGGGATTGGGGGGAATAAACCTAACAAAAACTGAAAACGATTGCTTATAGCTGGCAAAATATCGAAAGAAATCGAGTGTGCTGTACACCACTAAATAGATCGATTTCTCATCTTTCCAGTGGTGTGTAACATGCCGTGTCACCTATTAACAGAGAAGAGGAAACTCTAAGAGGAAGCTATAGCTGCTCGGCTCGTCTCACACCCGGCAAGGTAATAACGGACTTAAAACATGCGACCGTCTGTAAGCCAGCTACGTAAACCAGTGGGTTAAGCACTGTCGGGCGCGGCCAGTACTCGTTGAGCGACCGTTCGTTGACAATTTTCCCTTAGCCTTTTCGGCACAGGGGACAAGAGGGACGGTGGTGTAAAGTCACTGGTCACCAGTCCTTGCGCCCGCATCTCGTGGTCGTGCGGTAGCGTTCTCGCTTCCCACGCCCGGGTTCCCGGGTTCGATTCCCGGCGGGGTCAGGGATTTTCTCTGCCTCGTGATGGCTGGGTGTTGTGTGCTGTCCTTAGGTTAGTTAGGTTTAAGTAGTTGTAAGTTCTAGGGGACTTATGACCACAGCAGTTGAGTCCCATAGTGCTCAGAGCCATTTGAACCATTTTGAACCAGTCCTTGCGCCAATCTCTTGGATTAAATTACAAATCTCTCCGCAGTGTCTTGTGCAGTGAGGCTATGCGACACTGTTGATGGTGATCTGTACGTCGGATGGAAACGTTAAGTTTGGCGGCCCCTTGAGCTCTTTTGGAGAAGTAGGCATGTGCCGGAACCGGGATTCGCCCTCACTCTTCTCTTATCATCTCCAACACGAACATGACACTGCACACACATGAGCACACACACACATCGCAGTCACTTACACTTGACAGATACACTTACACTCAATGCTCCCGTACTTCGCGAAGGAAAGGTGCATGCGGAAGCGGAAGATAGCAAAAATCTTTTCACTTAGGCAACTGAACCTTCCCTTTGGGGTCTCCCATCCATTCAAACCATTCGCCATTACTTTCTTTAATAAAAACTGCTGTACCCCACTCGTTTCAACCTGCTTACTGTACTCGCCTGTTGGACTCCCTCTGCACTTTTTTACACCACACGCTTCCCTCGAATGCTAAACTGATGATTTCTTGACGTTTCGGAATGCGTCCTATCAACCGATCCTTTCTTTTAGTCAAGTTATGCGACACATTTCTTCTCTCGGCATTTCTGTTCTGTACCTCCTCATTAGTTACACGATGCACACATCTAATCCTCAGAATTGTTCTGTAGCACCGCGTTTCAAAAGCTTCTATTCCCTTCTTATCGGAACTGCTTATCTTCCTTGTTTCCTTCCGCACAAGGCTACACTCCAGGCAAATGCCTTCAGAAAAGATATTGTAACACTTCTTAACGCATGACTTTCACACTTTGTGAAGGAAAGGTGCCATTATTCGCGAACAGAGAAAAACATTTCTATTAGCGGCTCAACCTACCCCCGAAATCTGCCAGGGTGCAATGCCATACAGTTTTATTTTTTTAGACTGACATAAAAATACATTTTAAAATATAAATATCAGACGAAGAAGTTAACACACTTCAAATGTGCAGAAGGCATTAAGTTTTCATGTAAGTGTACTTGACCAAGATAATTCTTACTTTGAATATCATGTCCTACGTGTTAACCTTGCCTCTCAAGACTTTCTGTTACACTCTATTTTTATGTCGACCCTAAAATGTTACTAAACTAATAATCGGTGAAGCATTATTCATTAAAGCAAAGCTTGTGGGGGTAAAATGAAATTTTTCATGTATATTAGAGCTGTGGAACAAGTTTAAGGAAAAGAAAAGTTGATAAATCTATAAAGAATATTATTTAGATACGTTAAACAAAAAAATCAGGCGGCTGACTGAATTAAAGAACGTGGTAATGAACATTGTCACCATCGTCACCTCTGTATTCATTCTATACTCAACTATAATCAGCTACAGGAAGACAGTTACACAGCTATACATTTGAAATCGAAGCAAGACAGCATCAGGTTTTTCATCGTGATCCTCTCAGTGGACAACAATTTCTGCGGCGTGGTTGTAACGATTATGGTGGGTGCTTAGATCACGCCGTGTATCCAGCCAATGAATCTGTGCTCTAGTGATAGAACAGTGCATGCAGTAGAGTAACTAATAGCTCAAGCACTTGCAGCATTGTTATAAAATCATGCCGACACATTAGTAGTTTATGTCAAGTTTTTACACAGACTAAATGGGTCGAAACTTTGGAACACTTTCAATGTGTCCACTTCCTTGAATTCTGTGCACCGATTAAGAGCGTTGCGCAAAGTGGATCGCGCCGTAAAGGCTGCAAGTAACACCGCTTAAGCGATATGTCCCTCAGGTCGCGCAAGGCAGTCGGGTCGAAAGCTGTTTTTGTGTCAAACACGTATCTGCTTAAAATCGTATGGTAATAAAAATTATAAGAATAAAAGGACTGCTGGTCGCGGACCATAGATTCCAATACGCACTGAATAAAATGAAGTATAGCTGACCATTTTATTATAAAATATCGTCCTATCGAGAACAGTACGTGCTCATTTTTATCATTAGGAGCTGAAGTTCGTATGGCCGTCGCTTGCGTGGACATTTAATTAATCTCGTTTTTGCGGCTCTTGTTGGTATGTTCCTTGATTCCTCATTACTAGTGGTTCTATAAATACTATAAATAGCTTTTCACGCGACAGTTACGTTTTCAAGTGTCTGCCAGTTCAGTTCTTTCAGCATTACCGTTACCCTGCCCCGTGAGTCGAACACATCTGTGAGCATTCGTGCTGCACTTCTTTATATACGTTCAGTATCCCCTGTTAGTCATGCTAAGTGTATGTCTCCATCACCTAAGCGACATTTTAGGGAGAGTGACACGGAAGATTCGTAAGCAATCTCATTTGTAAACTGACTGCATTTCTCCTGTGATCTATCAATGAACTATACTGTGATCATCTGATTAAAGCTACCCTACTGTTATTACTACCATACTGATCGTTTTACTTGAAAGCCTTAAGCATTTATCGGGACGCCTTTACGATACATTTTTAGTAGCAGTTTTAGAAATTTATTAGGTTTCGTTTCGCGCCCATGTAGTAATCTCGGTAGTGGAAAGACGATACGACAATGTGTCTGAGGCAACTTTCGTGTCAGTTATGACGATACCAATGTAAGGACAACACAATACCAAGTCCCCCAGTGGAGGAAAATCTCCGACCGGGCCGAGAATCGAACCCGGACCCTTCAGTTAAAAAATCTGCCGCGCTGACCCCGCAGCTACCGAGGCGGACCTTTGTAATACTTCAGTGGACACTGTTCCCTGAACTCATTATTTCGGTTCGTGACTGGCGACCTTCTGATATTGGATAACGTTTACATTGATCTTGCAGGCTGTGGTTCGTAGATAGTTTGATGAATTTTGGCTTGATGGCGTCAGTGCTACTACGAAAACCTGTTCGAACCTCATGTATCGACGTATATTTATTGCTCTTGATACATCCTCAGCGTGCATAACACGTCTTAACCGCAAACTCCACAAAGGACAGAGTTCTGTGCTTCCTACTTGTGTGAGGAGACGGCAGCCAACTACAAATGTACGACAAAACAAGGTTCAAATGGCTCTGAGCACTATGGGACTTAACATCTATGGTCATCAGTCCCCTAGAACTTAGAACTACTTAAACCTAACTAACCTAAGGACATCACACAACACCCAGCCATCACGAGGCAGAGAAAATCCCTGACCCCGCCGGGAATCGAACCCGGGAACCCGGGCGTGGGAAGCGAGAACGCTACCGCACGACCACGAGCTGCGGGCGACAAAACAAGGCCGACCAGGTACAGGAACTGCATCCGCGTAGGGGAAAACGTGATCAGACAGCATTCATAAATTTTCTGTCCTGCTACATTAAAGCAGTTGAATTAACATCGTGTGAATGGTGGCCGCCACTGGAAATCTGCGTTACGTTCCGTAGACGTCCGCCCGCGCGGATTGACATATTGGCGACTGATTTTCGCAGATAGATCACGTACGTTCGCGACTCCCTCAGCAGTGAGCTATCTCCAGAAACTTATCGTAACAGTGACAGTCATAGTAAAAATATACTGAGATCGAGAGTAAAACTACTGGTACTGCGTTGATGGACAGTCATTAAATTTATTTGTGGACGTTTATTCAGCTGTAAGTTTACATGAAGAATCACGCTTCTACCAATAACAAGCCTATATGCCTTTTCTGGACTTCTGAATGTGAACGTTGTGTTGCCACTTTGGAAGTCTGAGAAGAACTGCTCTACTATAGAACCGGATGCTATCAACCTGCTACCTTGTTACAAGTTCGGATGCCTTCCGACACGATCGATATTCTATAACTGTTCGTTTGTTTTAGTACTATTTATTATTTAACAAATTTGTTAGCTGTAATTCGGACAGGAACCATTACAGTAACCAGTATGTGCGGAGCACTTTTCCTCCTTGGCTGCGCGTAGAACAGAGTATTTCACAGTGTTTTGACGATTTCAGATATGGATAACACGCAAACTAATCTTGAAACAAAGTTGAACATGTTACACGAGGGATAACATTTATTGAAGTTTACTTATGAAATACTACATCGGTCAAATGACAGCCTTTCGCGCATACACAATACTCGAGGCGTTTTACCCAGGTTTTACACATCTTTCGTAACTGATAAAGGAGTTCTGGAAATTTCAGGTGAATTCGATCTTTTAACTGTTGCAAGCTTCTCTGCCGGTCGCAGCACACTCTCGCCTTCAAATAACACCACAGGCTGTGGCCGGGCGGTTCTAGGCGCTTCAGTCCGGAACCGCGCTGCTGCTATGGTCGCAGGTTCGAATCCTGCCTCGGGCATGGATGTGTGTGATGTCCTTAGGTTAGTTAGGTTTAAGTAGTTTTAAGTCTAGGGGACTGATGACCTCAGATGTTAAGTCCCACAGTGCTTGGAGCCATTTTTTTAACCCCGCAGGTAAAAGTCTGTCGCGGTTAAATCAGGCGAGTGAGACGGCCATTCGACCCAGGGGCGCTTGGAGATTATGCTGTTACCAAACGCTTGACGCAGAACTTGCAAGGTCTTGTTAGATGTGTGGCACGTCGCGCCTTCCTGCTGGAACCAAGTTTTCGTAAAGAACGACGAGGGCTTGGCTGCAAACTGCTACGCATACGTTCGGTGTTCTTGGGAGTTCAGACGTTTTGCCGAGCGCCGGTTGACTTTCGATTCGATGTTGCGGTGGTTGCCCCGTAGTTCCTTATCCAGTTCAATACTGTTCGACGACCAAGAACTGGATATCGCTGCTGAATCTGGAAATGCTTAACAAAGGCGCATTGCAGGCGCATAATAGATTCCCCGTAACGAACATGGACGTTACTTCGACCGGTACGACGTGATTATTGAACGGCATATGGGATGAAACGTGACACTCCGCACTACTAAAAGACGACGCTACCGTTGCTGTATCTTGGTTTTATTGCGCATTATTCAAATTTGAAAATGTCAAAACTTTGTGAAACATTCTGTAGAAGACCATATCATGTAATGATAAAAACATGTCTCAAAGAAAAACTCCGTAAAATAAAGCTACGGTCGCAGGTTCGAATCCTGCCTCGGGCATGGATGTGTGTGATGTCCTTAGGTTAGATAGGTTTAAGTAATTCTCAGTTTTAGGGGACTGATAACCTCAGAAGTTAAGTCCCATAGTGCTCAGCGCCATTTGAACCGTTACGTAAGTGACTTATCACCCGCAGGAAGACCGCCTCCGACGCAGCGTCACCAACGACGGCAAACTCCAATGGTGATTACTGAGTCTGGGAGTATATATTGGCTCTTGAACTATCAATTAAAAAGCAAGAGTCTGCTACAGTAATGTCAGATGTGAAAACTGTGCAACGCAAAAACGCGAGTGCCAGTTCTGTGACGCTTTGGTGCAGTAGCGGATTGCTCAGTGCGCAGACGTGGGAGTGACAGCTGCGACCGTGGCGGAGTTCTGAAACATTGGCCGCGGCGGGCCTCGGCAGCGTGGCTCGCAGTTTTATCTGCTCCGTGACTCACGACAACGCCACCGCAACACCTGCTCTCGTTGCATTTCACTGCGCTCTGTCGTGCTCGTGCTACCGGACAACTGCCAGGCACCTAGTGTTCGTATTCCTAGCGTACAAGGTAGAGGAAGTGCCATATATCGGTTGCTGTGGTCATCTTCATCAGCCATTCGACATACAATGCTGGACGAAGGGAGACAACGTCATTCCTTGCCTGATGTTTGACTTTTGCCACTGCAGCCCAGTCAGCCTGAATGGAGAACTACTGGTTATTATAATAATGGTCGCCTGCCGCCTGCGTGACTTTGTCACATTTATATTACTGCAATTAAAACATTCCTGAAAAACTTGGAATCCCTGGGACCGATATCTTGCCACTATCACTGTCGATAACAGGCAAAAAATGCCCAAGATTTTGGATTTCCGGAACAGATGAATTGTCTGTATTCATCATTAAGCGTAGCCACGTCGGTCTCGGCCAATTTTTTTTTCGCATCTGGCCAATTTTTTTACTCCTCTGTTTATTTCTTTTGCTGTCCATCCAGTCGTTGTGCCGGCCGGTGTGGCCGAGCGGTTCTAGGCGCTTCAGTTTGGAACCGCGCGACCACTACGGTCGCAGTTCAAATCCTGCCTCTGGCATTGATGTGTGAGATGTCCTTAGGTTAGTTAGGTTTAAGTAGTTCTAAGTTCTATGGGACTGATGACTTTAAGTCCCATAGTGCTCAGAGCCATTTGAAACATTTGAACCAGTCGTCGTTTTCAGCTGCCCTATATACAAAAATTCAAGAACTGGTTCTATGGCTTCTTCGTTAATTAGGAAAATTATTGTAGATTATTATAGATCCGCTGTTCCGACCTCTGATGGACTAATCGGGGCCAACCGACCGCAGCGTCATCTTCAGCCAATGATGTCATTTCGATGGGGTGTGGATGGGCGTGGGGTCAGCAGACCGCTCTCCCAGCTGTTGTCAGTTTTGCAGGCCTTGGAGCCACTACATCTCACTGAAATAGCTCCCCAACTGGCACCAGGAGGCCAAGAGGACCCCGATCCAGTCCTCCTACCATGGAAAAATTCCTGGCAGTATCGGGAACTGAACCTGGTTCCCCCGCGTGACAGTCATCTATGCTTACCACCCAGCTATTGAGGCAGACTATATACTATTGTAGTCTTACTACAATTTATTTTCGGGCCTACAAACACATGTCCTATCATCATAGCCCTTGTTGTAGTGTCTTCCACGTAGTCCTTTCACGCTGATTCTGTTCAGAACCTCATAATCTTATCAGTCCTATTAATATTGCCGGTATTTCGTGGTAAGATTGCAAGAGCTATATGGACTGCTTTGTATTGAAAGTAAGTGACAGTCCCAGCCGAAAGTTTACCTGCATAGGGGATAAACTATATAACGGCGCCCGCAAAGCGAAGATGTCTAATGTAAATTTCATTATATTTACGCGTATTGGTTGTTCGTTTCCGCAATTTTAAGGATATGAAAATTTCCTTGAGCACTGCGGAGAACAATGTTAGCGATATGAAATCTTCGTACCCAATTCCCCTGACAATTCTGAATTTCTCATTATCCTGATGAAATCTAACAGGGACTGTAACACTGACGTATATTATTTCCAGGGTCGCTAGCTGCTTTGGAAAGGTTCTCGATTCTTTCCCCTGTCGGACACAGGAATTTTTTTCTGCCATTTATCGTTCCTTCCACTTCTGTCACTGATACGTGAAGGAATGAACAGCACCACCGTGATTCGGAGTCGCAGTTAGATTGTAGACCCCCCCCCCCCCCCCCCCCCCCCTGCTACTGGCTGACTGAGTCAGTTTCAAAGGAAGCCAAGGGCGTACATACTACGTCCAATAAGACCATTCGTCGTAAGCACTAAGGTTTGATGGCAGCTTGATCTTATACTAACACTGACTGGACCAATGGCTTGTTTATGTCCTCATATCATTTTCATTTCCACTGTTTTGTCAGAGCGCAAGCATTAGTCTGTTGATGACACGAGTTGAGTAAAATGTTACATTTCAACAGTAACCACGTCGGTCTCGGCCAAATTCTTTTCGATTACAAGGGTCTGTTTAAGGAAGTTTAGTTCGGTATTTCGACCAGCTGGAATGTGGTTCTTGGGTAGTTTGCTACCACATACATTTAACCGAAGATCTGACTGTCTCTGTGTTTCTATTTCAAAACACTATCAATTAAAACAGGTAAATCGATTTATGCCGCTAGGCGCAGCTGGTGCTGCACACATTGCGACCTTTAAATGAATGTGGCGGCAGAAAACTAATAGTCACAGAGACTTGTATCAAATTCGCTACGAGAATAGGACCCGTTAATGAGCTCCGTTTAGTGCAAGAATAAACGGGGATATTTGTTTTAAAAAAGTCAAATTATGGTAGCTGGCACTCCAGCTTAACTAAAAATCGTGTTTTGTAGGGAGCACATTGTGCTCAAGTGGGAGCAATTTAGATGCTTGTAAAACAATAAACTGGTAGCCCAGATCGCAGGAATTTTTTTTATTTCATGATTACTGGTTTCGGCGAAACTAAAGTCATCATCATCGGATCTTAGGACACATACAGGTTACAACATCAAGGCAAACAATGGTGACATTAATAGTTGCCTGTAACACGCAGGCAACTAAAGTCGCCGTCATCGGATCGTAGAACACATACAGGTTACAACATCAAGGCAAACAATGGTGATGTTAATAGTTACCTGTAACACGCAGGCAACTATTAATATCACCATTGTTTGCCTTGATGTTGTAACATGTATGTGTCCTAAGATCCGATGATGGCGACTTTAGTTTCTTCGAAACCGGTAATCATGGAATAAAAAGAATTCCTGTGATGATGGCTACCAGTTTATTGTTTTATAAAAATCGCGTTCTTTCTTCGGAAATCGTTTGATATTCGCATCGGTGCAGGGCAGTCATCGAAAAAAGTGACAGGACAACGAGAAGCGATATGCAAATCCCCGTCATTGCATCACGATTTAGGTCTGCCATGGATCTCTTAAATCACTGTTAGCGAACGACGGGATGTTTCCTTAGACAGAGCCACAGCCAGTTCCCGCCTTCCATTCTTGACCAATAGAGATAAATGCGTCTACAATGACATCGACTACCACAAAGCGCAAAACTTTAAAGCATACTTTTGACGGCAGTAATTTGCTACCGAGCGAGGTGGCGCAGTGGTTAGCACACTGGACTCGCATTCGGGAGGACGACTGTTCGATCCCGCGTCCGGCCATCCTGATATAGGTTTTCCGTGATTTTCCTAAATCGCTCCAGGCAAATGCCGGGATGGTTCCTTTGAAAGGGCACGGCCGAATTCCTTACCCATCCTTCCCTAATGAGATGAGACCGATGACCTCGCTGTCTGGTCTCCTCCGCCAAAATAGCCCCCCCTCCCCCACCCCGCAGAAATAGGCCATTACTAACCAACATGCTACATAATATTACTCAGCAATTTGCTGCAATGCTGAAGAGGCTTGCCGGTAACGACGAGGTGACAGTACCTCCAGGGTCGGAGGTCACTATCTCCAGGAAGTAAAACAAGTTATCGCACATGCAGTGACAACGACAACAGCAACAGCAGCAGCAGCAGCAGCAGCAGAGAACGGGCTGCAAATAAACCTCAAGCGTCGCACAAATTTTCCTGTTTTTAAGTGTGCAGTGTTTACGATATTCTGATGTCTCAGCACGAACTTCTCATTTGCGTCGTTGATTATGTGATTATGTGCGACACTTGGCTGCGGTAGTTGTGTTTACGCCTTCATGAGTCACGTTCGTCTTCATTTACACAGAAACACGCTGTCGCAATAAGGTTGTGGTGTTTTTGCCAGTTTAATATTCACTGGCTTAAACTTCCTAGTGACATCTCTTCTTCGCCGCGGAACTGTACTCTGTTCGTCACATTTGGTTAGACGCCAGAAACCAACTTCAGCTTCAGTATGTACCGCAGAACGTCAAGGGTAGGTGAAAGGTAAACAGGCAACTTTTTCTTGCCCCAATTCCCACGAGACACCAGACAGGTCAAGTCAGCCAGTTGTAAAAGTTTATTAGCACGAAGTGCCACTTTGACGTACGCGAAATGCTTCACCTTTTTTTCCCACCCATAAACTTGAGAGTGATACGAGAACTTACCAACACTTCATGCTATTGCCCAGCTTTCACGATTCTACGCTCACTTCCGCTATTCGCTGCCCAGCTTCTACACCTGTTTCCGGCAACTTGGACCATTCCATGGGTTGTAATGTACACTAATAGAATCAAGTACATTACACTCGACGCCGAACGTTTATTAGTGGTGCAAAAAGTAAATACGAATTATCGGACAGGGTCAGAGGCCCTGTTCGCTTCGTTCCTGACCGTAGCGTCGCTTGGTTCTTGAGCATAACGAAGCGTTCAGAAAACTAATGCCTCTGAAAGATCGTTAACTAAATGCAGGAAGACTTTTGCGCATTGTGATCAAAAGTATTCGGACACATCGAGAAACATACATTTTTCATATTAGGTACATTGCACTGCCACCTACTGCCAGGTACTCCATATCAGCGATCTCAGTACTCATTAGACATCATGAGAGAGGAGAATGGGGCACTCCGTGGAATTCACAGACTTCGAACGTGGTCAGGTGATTGGGTGTCACTTGTGTCATACGTCTGTACGCTAGATTTCCACACTCCTAAACTTCCCTAGGTCCGCTTTTTCCGATGTGATAGTGAAATGGAAACGTGAAGGGACACGTGAAGCACAAAAGTGTATAGGCCGACCTCGTCTGTTGACTGACAGAGACAGCCGACAAGAGGGTCGTAATGTCGTAATGTGTAATAGGCAGACATCTATCCAGACCATCACACAGGAATTACATACTGCATCAGTATCCACTCCAAGTACTATGACAGTTAAGCGGGAGGTGAGAAAACTTGGATTTCATGGTCGAGCGGTTGCTCATAATCCACACATCACGCCGGTAAATGCCAAACGACGCCTCCCTTGGAGTAATGAGCGTAAACATTCGACGACTGAACAGTGGAAAAACGTTGTGTGGAGTGACGAATCACGGCACATGATGTGGCGATCCGATGGCAGGGTATGGGGTATGGCGTGTTTAGTGCCAACAGTAAAATTCGGAGGCGTTGGTGTTATGGTGTAGTCGTGTTTTTAATGGAGGGAGCTTGCACTCCTTGTTGTTTAGCGTGGCAAGATCAGAACACAGGCCTACATTGATGTTTTAAGCACCTTCTTGCTTCCCACTGTAGAAGAGCAATTCGGGGATGGCGATTGTATCTTTCAACACGATCGATCAGCTGTTCATAATGCACGACCTGTGGCGGAGTGGTTACACTACAATAACATCCCTGCAATGGAGTGGTCTGCACAGAGACCTGACCTGAATCCTATAGAACACCTTTGGGATGGTTTGGAACCCCGACTTCGTGCCAGGTCTCACCGACCGACAAGGATACCTATCCTCATTGCAGCACTCCGTGAAGATTGGGCTGCCATTCCTCAAGAAACCTTCCAGCACCTGATTGACCGTATACTCGCGAGAGTGGAAAATGTCACCAAGGCTAAGGGTGACAGAGAGCTGTCACTGAGTTTCCTTTGGTGGAAAACCAGAGCATCGCAGATATTCGTAGGTTTTGTAGCATGTCTATGGAGATGTGGCAGTGAACAAAAGCACAATGAGTCGTTGGGCGAGACGTCTATTGTCGCGCAACAAGGTCGCAAAAACTTGTCGTACCTCCCGCGTGCCGGCCGGATGCACACATCTGTGACGCCTGCAATGTTGGAACGTGCGGACACTCTTCACACATGGACGAATTACAGTCAAACACCTTGCTCCTCAGCTGGACGTCAGTATTGGCAGTGCTTCCACACTCGTCCACCAGTTTGGGTGTTCAAAGGTAGGTGCCCGCTGGTTTCCTCGCCGCCTAACAGAAGATAACAAAGAGCTCCCATCTGTTTGGCCCACTGAAGAATGCATTCCATGGAAGCAGTGCGTGAATGATGTGGAGGTTATTGATGCA
The DNA here is from genome assembly GCF_021461385.2 of Schistocerca piceifrons. Classification (NCBI taxonomy): domain Eukaryota; kingdom Metazoa; phylum Arthropoda; class Insecta; order Orthoptera; family Acrididae; genus Schistocerca; species Schistocerca piceifrons. Next base: position 404,440,185 of record NC_060141.1, on the reverse strand, counting down.
GCAAGACGGTGGCTCCGAGGTCGACCCGTAGAGTGATAGCATGCGGACATACAGGCTGTCCTAGTAAGGTAGCATAAGGCTGTCGCACTGAACGGAGATCACGTTGAAAAATCGAGTTTCGTAGCCGAAAGAGCGGGGAATAATATGGTGTACTGGCATCACGAATAAGACAAACCTGCTTTCAGGTAAAAAGTGTTGCAGTACTTATTGAACGTCCCCCGTATCCATTTGATGTAATGAACAGTAGCTCTCTTTAAACGTATATAAACCTAAAATCATGCTCATGGGTCTGACAGCATTCTTCTACAAGTTGTTAAACACGCTCCTCGAATATGTCATGTGGATTAACTGTTTGCGAGTGAGACTAAGGAGAGATGTGAAATGGGGTGCACACGTTGATTTGTAGTCGGGGAAAGTACGATGATTCCGGGATGTAAATAGCACACAAGAGGCCAGTACCAAACTCTATCGAGTAGCGCTCCAGAGCTTGCAGTCCTTACGGCGTAGGTTTAACAATAGGCTTTGACCGAATTTAGAGGCACGCCGACGCGCTGCTGGGATCGTTGCGGTGTGGTACAACCCATACTAAAGTGCAACAGAGATGCTGTCGGAACTAAAATGGCAAGTTTTGCATGAATGACGACATTGGGGTCAAAGAACTCTGTTTGGTCCGTCCTACCTCCTCCCTAAATATCGAAAACGAAGAGCCTGCGTCATGGACTGTGCGGCTGGTCCCGGCGGAGGTTCGAGTCCTCCTTCGGGCATGGGTGTGTGTGTGTGTTTGTCCTTAGGATAATTTAGGTTAAGTAGTGTGTAAGCTTAGGGACTGATGACCTTAGCAGTTAAGTCCCATAAGATTTCACACACATTTGAACATTTTTGAAGAGCCCGCAGGAAAATATTTGTTTCGCAGTATCGAAGTTGAAGAAGTGCTCATAGCGCTTAATGTATGCGTACTCGACATTTTTGTTTAGAATGACCATTCTTGCTGGGACACCTTGTACGGCTTAGAGGCTGAAAACGTGTTGTCACCCTCAAGCTGGTTTTAATTTCGAACCCCCTCGTAGTGTCTCGTGAACACAGGACATGTGGCACTCTTGCTGTATATAAGTCCATCAGATATGGATATCAGAAAACCCCGTTAATGCTCTTACACAGAAGTAGGATCCATCGTTTCATGCCCCTTCCGCTCGTTTCACACTTTCCATAGCCATCCCTCACAACACACTGTTGACAGGCACGCATCGCTGTGCTTTACGCGGGATTTGTGTACACGCTTGAACGTCATTACACTTCAGTGCAGCCTATGCACTCTTACAAAAATGGATGGCAACGTTCTTCTAACAACTAGACAGGATCACTGCCTGCTTTAAGTCATAACCTTCCGCTTCACGTATGTGTAACAATAAACGTGTCACAGCTATGAGATAACCATTAGCTGGCTCTTCTGAATGTAGTTTTCCACATACATCTAAAGGAGTTCTTCGTCTTATTTAACTGATGAATAGAACTACGTGCTGTACCTAAGCAGGTTGAAAACAAATGAAATTTAGCACAGATTTCCACTAGGGACATCGATGACTGGGCGTAAACTTGCATTCAATAATAAAAATAACAATAACACTAGTGACAATAATAATATTAGCAAGCATGTTTAATGTTTGTAGTTGGACGCACTGTACAGTAGGACGCAGATAGCACTTAATGCCGGTTGCATGTTATCTAATGTATAAACTAGGGGTGAGCAGAAAAATGTTACTGTCCTTGTTGCAGTAACCATACTGACGTACAAAAAAACATTCCGTTCAACTTATTTTCCAACTTCATCATCGTATCCCATAGAATTACAATATCATCGGAAAATGTTTAAAGTTTGCGTTTCATCTAACTGAACTTTAATTCCTCATCCAAATATCTCGTTAGTTTCCTTTACTGCTTGCAAAGTGTACACACTAAATAACACGTAGGATAGGCGACAACCACTTGTCATTATTGCGTCCCTATTATGCCCTTCGACTCTTATAACCGCGGTGTGGTTTCTGCATAGGTGGTAGATAATCTTTCATTCCCAGGATTTGGTCCCTGACAATTGTGGAACGATAAAGAATGTATTCTACTCAATACTGTCGGCATCTTTTTGTAATTTTACAGATACTACGAATGTGATCCCGGATGCAACTGCCCCTCATTCGTTACTACTGCTGACGACATGTGTTTCGGATTTCCCTCCGCTCTTTATCAGTGATCAGCCGCGGCAATCGCTGTAATCGACACAACAGATGTTTCCCGCAGCCGCTGACGCACGCCGCTGTTACACAAGAACTGCACTGCCAGTAACCTGTCGTCAGTCCCCAGCGCGTTACACCATTTTCGCCAGCTACCGGCCGGATGTAGTCGCACTGGACGACCTGCGCCAAACCAGTTGGACGGCGCACAGATTTCCCGATGTCCTACCTGCCACATTCAGGATTTTACAGCTGCAAATTGCGATAGCAGAAACTGTCTTATTGTAAACTACTGGAAATTTAACACTTTTTTTTCTAATCCTATCCAACAGCCCTATGAAAATAGTGTCCTATCCTTGTTACATTATAATGTACACCAGTCCTAAGCAAATAAGGGCAAACAGAAAGGTGGAAGGAGTATATAGAGGGTCTATACAACGGCGATGCATTTGAGGGCAATATCATGGAAATGTAAGAGGGCGTAGATGAAGATGAAATGGGAGATATGATACTGCGTGAAGAGTTTGACAGAGCGCTGAAAGACCTAAGTCGAAACAAGGCCCCAGGAATAGACAGCATTCCTTAGAACTACTGCTAGCCTTGGATGAGCCATTCTTGACAAAACTCTTGCATTTGGTGAGCAAGATGTATGTGACAGGCGAAATACCCTTAGAACTCAAGAAGAATATAATAATTCCAATCCCAAAGAATTCAGGTGTTTACAGGTGTGAAAATTACCGAACAATCAGTTTAATAAGTCACGGTTGCAAAATAGTAACACGAATTCTTTACAGACGAATGGAAAAACTGGTAGAAGCCGACCTAGGGGAAGATCAGATTGGATTAGGTAGAAACGTTGGAACACGAGAAGATATACTGACACTACGACGTATCTTAGAAGATAGATTAAGGAAACGCAAACCTACGTTTGTAGATTTAGAGAAAGCTTTTGACAATGTTGACTGGAATACTCTCTTTCAAATTCTGAAGATGGCAGGGAAAAAACACAGGGAGCGAAAGGCTATTTACAATTTGTACAGAAACCAAGTAGCAGTTATAGGAGTCGAGGGGCACGAAAGGGAATCAGTGATTGAGAAGGGAGTGAGACAGGGTTGTAGCCTGTCCCCGATGTTATTCAGTCTGTATATTGACCAAGCAGTAAAGGAAACAAAAGAAAAATTCGGAGTAGGTATCAAAATCCACGGAAAAGAAATAAAAACTTAGAGTTTTGTCGACGAAATTGTAATTCTGTCAGAGACAGCAAAGGACCTGGAAGAGTAGTTAAACTGAAGGGACAGTGTCTTGAAACGAGGATATAAGGTGAACATCAACAAAAGCAAAACGAGGATTATGAAATATAGTCGAATTAAATCGGGTGATGCTGAGGGAATTAGATTAGGAAATGACACACTTAGAGTAGTTGATGTGTTTTGCTACCTGGGGAACAAAATAACTGATGATGGTCGAAGTAGAGAGGATATAAAATGCAGACTGGCTATGGCAAGGAAAGCGTTTTTGGAGAAGAGAAATTTGTTAACATCGAGTAGAGATTCGAAAAGTATTTGTATGGAGTGTAGCCATGTATGGAAGTGAAACATGGACGATAAACAATTTAGACAAAAAGAAAATAGAAGCTTTTGAGTTGTGGTGCTACAGAAGAATGCTGAAGATTAGATACATGGATCACAAGCTAATGAGGAGGTACTTGAAAGAGCTGTGTAGGAAAGAAATTTGTGGCACAACCTGACTAGAAGAAGGGTTCGGTTGGTAGAACACATTCTGAGGCAACAAGGGATCACCAGTTTAATGCTAGAGGGAAGTATGGGGGGTAAAAATGATAGAGGGAGATCAAGAGATGAATACAGCAAGCAGATTCATAAGGATGTAGGTTGCAGTAGTTACTCGAAGAGGCTTGCACAGGATAGAGTAGCAGGCAGAGCTGCATCAAACCAGTCTCTGGACTGAAGAACAACGATGTTTTTCTACCCTGCAACTCCTCCGTTTTTTCCTTTAACGTGCTAACAGTTAAGTCAAATCACGAAAATCGAGGATAACAGAAGTGAATTCACGATTTGTTTATAAATCTTTTCGAAAAAGTTTTCGTGATCAGCGATAAATACAGCACGGTTAATTCGTAGAGGAATTTCCCTCGCCCTTGTATGCTAATGACTGATAGCTTCCCGTTTTACGTCGCAGAATGCAGTACATTACATCAATACCTGTCCATAAATCATGAATACGATATTTGGTAATGATGTGGAACGTGCCAGTTTGACATAAGGTTTCTTTACACGATATAATAATTTTTTTCTTTTTTACAGTTACTACTTCATATCTAAAAATTCATCTATTGAGCAGAGGGAGTTGCAGACAGAAATTCTTTTAATTTTTTTTTAAATGCTGGTTGGCTATCATTCGGACTATTAATACTATGTGGTGAATGACCAAATACTTTTGTGGCAGAATAATGCACCCCTTTCTATGCCAAAGTCAGAATAGTGGAGATCATCCTTTCTTCTACGGTTGTAGCTAAGCACTTCGTTACTATTTCTTAATTGGGCTCGGTCATTAATAACAAATTTCATAAGTGAACATATGTGTTTTGAAGGTATTGTGAATGTCCCTAGTTCCTTAAATATAAGTCTGCAGAGCGATCTTGGGTGGGCTCCACATATTATTCTGATTATACGCTTTTGCGTAATGAATTCTTCTTCTCTTAATGATGAATTACCCAAATTATGATGCCCTATGAAAGCAGTGAAGGAAGAGAGGCAAAGTAGGCTAATTTATTGATATGTTTATCACCAAAATTTGCAATAACCGTAATAGCATAAGTAGCTGAACTCAAACCTTTCAGCAGATCATCAATGTGTACCTTCCAATTCAATTTCTCGTCAGTGCACACACCCAGAAATTTTGAATATTCTGTCTTAGCAACAAACTTGTGTTCAAAGTCTATATTTATCGATAGTGTTATGCCATTTACTGTATGCACTGTGTTTTCTCAGAATTTAGTGAGAGTCCATTTGCAGAGAACCACTTAATAATTTTCTGAAAGACATTATTTACAATTTCCTCAGCTACTTCTTATTTGTTGGGTGTGATTACTATATTTGTATCATCAGCAAAAAAGAACTAGCTTTGCATCTTCTTGAATGTAGAGAACAATAAGGGACCCAAGACTGAACCTTGTGGGACACCATTCTTGATACCTTCCCAGTTAGAGGACTCTGCATTCTTACACGTAAATATGAATTACACCATTTGTGCACTGTCCCACTCATACCACAGTACTTATGCTTGTCTAGAAGAATTTCGTGTTTCATACCGTCAAAAGCCTTTGAGAGGTGACAAAAAATCCCATGTTCAGAATCCTTTATCTACATATATATTGTAAAAGGCGCAGGTGAGTGGCCGCGGCGAGCGCCTCCTGGCGGCGGATCTCGGTACCCGGACACGAAACTCTATCGCGGGCCTCGGAGCTGGGAAGCTTTCACCCGGGATCTCCCCAGCCATATCTGCCGCCGACTGCTCTCTGCAGGTACGTACCGAGTGGTGGAGCTTTTTCCTTTTCCACGAACCGGAGCGCATCCGACAGCGTCTTCCGGAGAGGTGCGACCGATTTCCTGGGAACGCGGCTACGCTGGTCTGGCCGCCTCATTGCGCCACGCGGTAATCCCGACTGACTGGCCGATTTATTCCGCGCACTCTGACAAAACCCAGGCCCGACCTTGCCGTAAGAATACAGCGACGCTTCTCTAAATGCAGCAGGCAGAGTGGAGTAACGAATACGGTTACACGTGTAGGGCGGCGCGGTAGCGGCCGCAGGCGGTTTAAGAGTGATCCGAAAACTATTTGGGGAAGGGTACAAGTTTACAAACAGAGCTGCACACATTGTTCTATTATGTTTATTTACAAGATGCGATGTCTGTTCCGAGACAGACACCTATTGATAACTCGGGAGGTGTTAAAACTCGATTTTCTCAAAATCACAGCTATGCTATCATATTTTACTATCATCATTGTATTTTATCACTTGTAGTCAGTAAATCTCCTCCCAACTGTTGAATAGCAACTAAATAGTAACTAACTTTTTATGCGTAAATCCTCCCTAACTTTCCTCTATGATCAGTTATAAGATTTGTATAGAATCTAGCGAAATGTCACATAATCATTGTTATCCTACACTTTCTTAACAGCCTATCGTATATCGTGTATCCCGCGGCCTCATTTTGCTACAACTCGGTGGAGAGTAAAGTGAATTACACGAATAAAAATAACGCAAGTATATAATATTTTTATGAGAGTTCATTCTTGCAAAGAAAAAAAAATCAGCAACCACCCTCTATTAATTCTAGATTAAAACACTCTCGTAAAATTTACTATTGCAGTCGGTACCAATTCAGGGTTCCCACCAATCTGGTGTTTTCAGTATTGGGTGTAAAACATGACTTTTGTGCTTATTTTGTATGTGACATACCACTGGAGGCGTTAGTAACTTTCTCCCCCCTATAATATTCTACGGTTAATAACACTATTTGTTTACACAAATTGCGCTGTTAGTCGTTTCGAACCGACAGATTCATCTTCAGACAGCTGCCCACGTTTAGATTTCATTTGTTATTATGTTAGTTGTTGGCTGTTTTTCTCTTTGGCGGCGCAAGTTTCTTAGGATGGTGGAGCCATGCAGCAAAAATCGATATCCGAACAGTAAATATACGTAATAAGGAATTATAACCTTATAGGCTACTTACGTGGAAATTCCGACGTCATTATGTTGCTCTGTTTGCGTTCACGAAATAGTAAAAATATATAAAGCACATTTTTTACGTATAAAGATACACGTAGTGTAGAGCACCAAACGCACCGAATAGCTTTTGCCACATCGAGCACTGCATACAAAGATGGTGGTATCATAGTTAAAACAGTGCCACAGAATTTCTGTATGCATATTTAAATATCAAAATGTGCTTTATATTTCTTTACTAATTCGGAATACCTGTATTGTTGTATGATTAAAACCCGGTATCCTTTGCTAAGGTGATACTAGTCATAGTGCTCGTACAGAAAGACTTAAGTTTGACTTTTCTTTATCCATTTGCATCTGCCTTGCCACTTCCTTTTTCATTTACACGACCGAGCTGGCGCATTATGGTTAAGACACTGGCGTCTTATCTTAAGTAGTATGGATCAAATCCCCGTTCGACCATCTTGGTTTAAGTTTTCTGTTTCTCTGCCTCGTGATGAGTGGGTGTTGTGTGATGTCCTTTGGTTAGTTAGGTTTAAGTAGTTCTAAGTTATAGGGGACTGATGACCATAGATGTTAAGTCCCATAGTGCTCAGAGCCATTTGAACCATAAATTTTCTGTGGATTCTGTAAACGAGAGCAGGTGAATGCTGAGCCAGTTTCTCAACAGCAGATAGCAAATCCTTTCCACAACACCTTGCCTCGTCTTTTCCCATCAATGTTATTACAGTACCTCTAACGGCCTCCTAGTCGATATTATGTTAATTTCCGATCTTCTTTCCTTGAAGCGATTGGAAACATTAAAGTGTAGCTGCAAGAGGCGTGAAGGAATTAACACGTATGCAAGTGAATACTGCAGAACGTGGAGTGTACATGCGTGAAAGACGGAAACAGCCCGTTTTCACAAAGAATTACTCTGAGGTGACAAAAGTCGTGGGATAGCGATACGCACATGTACAGATGATGGTAATATCGGTAACGCAAGGTGTAAAAGGACAGTTGATTGACGGAGCTGTCATTTGCTCTCAGGTGATCCACGTGAAAAGATTTCCGATGTGATTACTGCTTCACGACGGGAATTAACAGACTTCAAGTGCGGAATGGTAGTTGGAGCTAGATGCATGGGATATTTCATTTTAGAAATCGTTAGAGAAGTAAATATTCCTAGATCCACAGTGGTAACAGTGTAGCCGAGAATTTGAATTTCAGGTATTAGCTCTCACGGACAACGCATTGGCTGACAGCTTTCACATAACGATGAAGAGCATTGGCGTTTGCTTAGAGTAGTCAGTGCTAACAGACATGCAACACTGGTTGAAACAGTCGCAGAAATCGAAGTGAGACGTACGATTAACTTTTCCTTTAGGACAGTGAGGCGAAACCTGGGCTATGACAGCAGACGACCGACGCGGTTGTCTTTGCTAACAATACGACATCAAAATTGTTGAGGCTTTCGTGGCCACTTGTTGACAAACTGCCTACTGGCTTCTGTCTCGGGTTCTTCGGCGGCCGACGTTCATCTAATGATTTTTCTGACGTTTCGCCAGCACGAGTGGCTGGCATTGCCAAAGCTTCACCCTCCATTGCCGGTGGTGAACTGGAGCCGAGCTCGCGGCCGCAGACTGTATGTACCTGGCGCGCCAACGTCCGAGGGCTTCTCCGCGGTCATTTCCGGTGCGGTTCTCCTCTTGCTACCTGCGGCGGTCGTTCGCTGCAGTACGGGAAGCCAGGATACGTTTACCTTAAGGCTTTCCTCTTTCTTGTTCAAACTATTCGCGTGTTTTTGTATTTCCACAGCTTCTCTGAACAAGCGCGTGCGATAGTGCTTCTCTACAGCCAGAACTTCCGTGTCGCCGACACTGCATAAGGAATGTTCGTGCACAAATTCCCGCAGTTATGGACGGCTATAGAGAGAGCACGACTCATTATTTCTGCAGGGAACTACCGACGACTTGTTGAGTCCATGCCACTTCGAGTTGCTGCTTTACACGAGGCAAAAGGAGGTCTGGAACGAAATTAGGTGTCCCATGAATTTTGTCACCTCATTGTATACTGATGAATTATGTTCAGTTTTCGTCTTAGCACTAAAGTAAGGTAATGGAAATACGGACAATCATTCCCTTTGTGCAAATTACGTGAATGGGATAGCTAGCGGGTGCGCCATTCCTTGTGGCATGGTACATCGTATGGTGGTTTCCGCAGCTTAATGCTGCTGTAAGTGGCAATAGGTGTCGGAGAGACGAAAGCACTTTTTTGCCATTTCCGTGAGTATGGTGTTTCTGCTTATTTTGGGATTGGAGGGGAGGACGTGCATGCCCACTAGTGTCAAGTAGGACGCGTGAAGGCCGCAGAAGCACCTACATTTTGTGTTACGCAAGCTACGGGCGGGCAGTGTCAGCTGACAATAAACGCCGCTTCAGCAACCCTCACCCCGATATAAGGGCCTTAACTGCTTCCGCTATACTCTGCTGGCCCACCTTACTTACCTTTCGCTTCCATGTTTTTAACTGGGAATGGTTATCAAAGTTGGAGAGTGGGTGTAAGGAAAGGTGAAGTCAGCAATAGGGTAGACTGAACTATGGACGTACCGAAATTACTTGAAAAATTAAGGCTGTGTTCCGTGCCTCGTTCGATAATCAAGGCATTAACAGCAGCGCAAAGTGTGAGACAATGGAGAATTTCGAAAGAACACAGCAATCATGAAAATCGCTACGAATTTCACAAATATCGCTGTGCTTCCCTGTTATCACTCGTTACATATTTGCGATTGGCAATCGCGTAACATTCGGAGGCAATATTCTTGGTTGCTTCTCGGGGTAGATGTAAGAATCAACATTTTTTTTAAGTTTTGCGTTGTGAATCACCAGTTTTTGTAGTTTCCATACTGCTGAATTCTTGTCATGTAGGTACAACCATTGCTAATCCTAAACGAAGCATAAGGAATGTTGCGTCGTTTTAGGGACATGAAGAGCTAGCTTTCCTTTACATAGTAACTTTGTTTTTATTTCATTAATCGATTACTTCTGTCAGTCCATCAACATTTTCTGGGCAGCCCCTAAGAGAATTTTGTATAACCTTAAGATTTCTTGATCTCGTTCCGGCCTTGTATTGTTTTATCTATGATAATGATTCATCCATCTCAATATGGCAAACGCTAACATCAGGGAAATGAGAGGAAAGTTTTTAGCCAGTCTGCATAACACTCTAGGAACTTAATTCCTGCAAGAGGACACCACTCAGTATGTCATTAGAAACAGATTGCTAGCCGAGTTGGAGAAGAGCTAGAGCATTCAGGAATGGACTGACAGAAGAAACCACAACATTTCACGGAGTGGTACCGAACATTTATGAAAGAGCGAAAATAGGACGGTTCGGACAATATTCGAATCTAGCTGCACCTACGTAGGAGTCTAGAATCAAGGAAAAAGGAGGAATTCGCCAATGTTCGTAATGAGAAGACGTAAAGAACTAGCTTTCCCGTATTTCATAGATACATTTTGTTTTCACAGGGTAACAATTTGTAACGTACGTTGGATTATTTTATAATTTTTAATTAATTTATTTTTTTACAGCGCCGGGCCGCGGTGGTCTCGCGGTTCTAGGCGCGCAGTCCGGAACCGTGCGACTGCTACGGTCGCAGGTTCGAATCCTGCCTCGGGCATGGATGTGTGTGATGTCCTTAGGTTAGTTAGGTTTAAGTAGTTCTAAGTTCTAGGGGACTGATGACCACAGCTGTTAAGTCCCATAGTGCTCAGAGCCATTTGAACCATTTTTTTTACAGCTTCAGTGCTATATGTTTCGACACCTCTCAGAGGTACTCGAGGGTTTAGTGTTTAATCCTGTAACAATACACTTGAAGTCAATGCGAATGATGTAAAAATAAATAAATTTGCTGTTTCTTGGAGGAGATTATACTCAGAAATATACAATCTTGAAGACCAGATTGATGATACGAAATGGAAGCCTCCGTGTCGTGAATGTATGGAAACTTACACGGTATGTACTGCTGCATGACAAGACTCGTTTGAAGTGAACTTGTGAAATATTCTCACTTCCCACTAGGGTTGACCAACAAGTCCTTGTCCTATTCAGAATGGCAAATTCGTACAACTTAAATCTCGCTTTGTCTTGTAGCACGCACTTAAAACTAACGGCTTATTGTAGCTGGTCTGTTCATTACTGACAATAAACAGCTGTTACTACCGAGCGCGGCTAGTAGAAAAGAAACCGCAACGAATTTAGAACGACCAGAAAGCGAAAAGCTACACTAAAACCCTGTAAGAAAGGGTGAAATATCCACATATATCATTTTCAGTTCGTTTCGAGGCATAATAAAGTAGTTTATTACGCGAACAATGCAAGCCGTTGAGTGAACGAGTCAGAGCGCTTTCGCGAAAGATATACGTCGGGCGCTCAGCACTGTGTGGTTAACAAATGACGTGTCGTTACCTGCCCGGTGCAAGACTTTTGATTTGAAGTCACCGCAAAGGTTTGCTTATCAATTTCGATATTTATTTACTTAAGCAGCTCTCGTGTTTATTCGAAGGGGCGTGAATGGACCCAGTTCGAGACCTTCCTACCCTGGAAAACGTCAGTGAGACGTTATATGCTCTCCTGTTACGGACATTTCTGGAGCCCGCCAATCTCATTTATAACAATAGACATAAATTTAGCAAACAACGATGGCGTGAAAGGCCAGCTCGCTCCACTCCTCCACGAGATGCGGAAAGTTGCTTCCATATCCCTTGATTTTCAGAGTGCGTCCGATACAGTTACGCACTGCCGTCTAATGAACAAAATAAGGGCGTGCAGAACATCGAACCAGCTTTTTCACAGGACTGAAAATTTCTTAGGAAGTAATACAACACAGGACGTCGTTCTTAAAGTTTATATGTGATACCTTAATGTGTGCACACATCAGTGTGTTCGTTGCTTTTTCTTTGCGTTAAGAGTCTTCCCGCAAACACGTCGCACAATTTACTACCTTATGTTTTCTTCACTGTCGTAACTGCACCATTAAGCGCACTACCCATCTCAGTATAGACTAGCCATTTTGTGTTCACGCATCCACATTTCAACACCTGACCTGCTGCCGAGAGAGAAGTAAGCGTTAGTGGCTTGCATTTGCCATATGTTCTTGGAGGTGCTATTCAACCTAAAAACATGTGACTTGTAATAGCTATAGTTACCAGTCTATAAAAGACGTAAATACCCATGTAATGTTGTTCAGTACACCGTCCTCAGACACCAAGAGAAATTCCAGAATGAGATTTTTCACTCTGCAGCGGAGTGTGCGCTGTTATGAAACTTCCTTCCAAATTAAAATTGTGTCTCGGACCGAGACTCGAACTCGGGACCTTTTCCTTTCGCGGACAAATGCTCTACCATCTGAGCTACCCAAGCACGACTCACGGCCCGTTCTTGCAGCTTCAGTTCAGCCAGTACCTCGTCTCCTACCTTCCAAACTTCACTCTTCTGCAGAAGAAATTCTGTGAAGTTTGGACGAGTGGTCTAAGGCGGTGCAGTCGAGGACTCTGCGGCTGGTCCCGGCGGAGGTTCGAGTCCTCCCTCGGGCATGGGTGTGTGTGTTTGTCCTTAGGGTAATTTAGGTTAAGTAGGGTGTACGCTTAGGGACTGATGACCTTAGCAGTTAAGTACCATAAGATTTCACACTCATATCAACATTTTGAACATTTGGACGAGACGAGATACTGGCAGAGTTTTGAAGTTAGAAAGGGAGGAGACGAGGTACTGGCAGAATTGAAGCTGCGAGGAAGGGTCGTGAGTCGTGCTTGGGTAGCTCAAATGGTAGAGCATTTGCCCCCGAAAGGCAAAGGTCCCGAGGTCGAGTCTCGGTTAGGTACACAGTTTTAATATGCCAGGAAGTTTCACCAAGAGAAATATCTACACTCACACCCATTATATCCTGTATATACAGGGTGCACTAAAATTCCTCTTACTAACTTTTCGGACTTTTAGAGGGGACTGTATAGATAATATTTTGAATTGGAACCCATGTGCGGAAGCGTACCGTTTCCTTGCTACAACCATTTGGAAACCTACTGGCAACTCGATTACTTTCACAAGTAATTTATTAGACGTGACCCAACACATCTCTTGTCATACAATTCCAATCTTTAATAACCAAAGAAAGGACAAGGAAACTTGATCAGTTTTCACGAACACTGTTGTTTGCAGTTACACTCAAACCGTTTTTTTCCTTTTCAAAGGAGGGTTAGCACTCTGATCCACTACAAGTAAGGTTCGACATGGCGACCACCAGGTTCGATGCGCTTGTCATACCTACGAATGATGATACGGTACACACACTGTATCACACCTGGTGTCTCTGTAATCTGTCCTGCAGCGAACGCAGCTCGTGCCACCAGACCTTAGTATATTCCGCAAACATGTACTTAATCACGTTACTGTAACACTCACAGATACGTGAAAGAGGCTCGAACGACGTCAGAGACGTCAAATGACGTTAGCCGACGACGTAATCACCCCTGCTAGAAGTTTATAAGGCGAATTTTAGAGCATCCTGTATATAGCTTTGGCGTGTGTGTGTGTGTGTGTGTGTGTGTGTGTGTGTGTGTGTGTGTGTGAGAGAGAGAGAGAGAGAGAGAGAGAGAGAGAGAGAGAGAGAGAGAGAAATAATCTACGTAAGGTTGTCCGCAGAAGATGCGAAATGCAGGAAGACCTGCAATGGATTGACGCTTAGTTGCAGGGATTGATAGTTGATCCACTGTATAAACAAGGTATTGTACTACCCGTAAATAGGCGGCAAGATCAATTACTCTCTGATCTTACGATTGTTGGACAATTACTGGAACTGTGACATCAATTATATATCAAGGAGTAAGCGCCCAGAGCGTTATGAAGTCAAACTGTTACCTCACGAAGTTGAAAGGACGAAAGGCAGATGCCAGGCAGAGATTGATTGGAAGAATCATTAGAAACTGTAATCCACTCACGATGTAGATAGGCTTCAAAAGCCTCAGTCGGCCGTTGGTTGAATGTTGCTTCTCAGTCTGGGTCTCATACGTGGTAAGATTGATAGAGGAAGCATAGAATATCCAAAGAAGAGCAGTTTGTTGTGTCACGGCTTCGTCTGGTAAGCGCGTAAGAGTCACGGAAATGCTCGTTCAACACCAGTGGCTGACTACGAGAGTGGCATTATGCATCACTGATTGGTTTATTCTTAACATTCTTTGAACATTCGTTTTTCGAGTCAACCAATACATTGCTTCCTACCACGAATGTATTGCACAACACAGAGGCTGACCAGCAATCGTTCTTCTCGTGCACCACATGAGACTGTAAGAGGAAAGGGGAGAGGTGATAGTTGTACACCAAGTACCCTCCGCCACACACCGTTAGACGGCTGTCTACTGTAGGCGTAGAAGCAGAGAATCCAGGATCTCCGTGCCAGAAGTAGCGAAGCTAATAGTGCGGTACAAACGTATAGAGATGGTCGGCAGACTGTGATTGAAGTCTTTCTACTCCGTGGTCATCCTGGTGGCACATACAGGACGGTCATTATAAAGCGTCGTGCTGTTTCTTACGTTACTGTTCTGCGCTTGACAACGCGTTGTACTTGACCTCTCATCTTCGTTTTTGTGATCATCCTCCTCTCTGTTTTTACATTATCTCGCTAACCTGGTATGTTTTATACACTTAAAGTCCCGGCGGTAACGATATTTTTCTCATCTTTTGCTGTATGGAAAATTAGAGCCCTTGGCGCTAATGACCGAAATTAGTGTACGTTACGCCTGATGCCTTTTGCGAAAAAGCCCTTATCTTCTGAGTGCGCCTGTGCAGGGCATCCGGGTTCTCAGCATGTAAGTTAGGCTGGCAGTACGGGCCATTGCAGTCATCAGGGTCATTATCGTCATCTTTGTAGCTGTTGTCCTCTCACTGCGGCGAGTTTTTTGATGGCTCTCAGATCCTTGAAAGTTTTAGGTCACGTTCGTGGTTGTTAACTTTGTCACCGGAAGAGTTGCCCACTATGTTTTTATTCACGCTTTTTAGTAACCATTTGCCATTTCAGAGCATAAACGGTATATTTGTGTGGGATGAAGATATCTGCAGCAGGTCGTTTGCTTCATCTTCTGTCTGAATAGCATAGGCGCTTTGCTATTTGAAACGAATATGGACTGGAATTAGATTCATTGCACGTTTTAGAACAGTGTGTAAAATTCAATTTTTGTCAACGTTTCTTTCGTGTATAGAAGCAGTTACATGACACAGACAGGTCAACTACAAAACACGTCTGTACAGAACCTGCAAATGGAGAATATACTCCGAAAATATTTGCGATGCAATGGAGTGAAAGCAACACGTTACTCTTTGACCAAACTCACCATAATTTTGAGATACATTACCTGGTATTCTTTCAGTAGTGAGACAAGTAATATAAGGAGCGTATATTCCGTGTGGCAGAGACAATTTGGCACCAGCACGGACTTGCAGAATCTACGTACATATTGCTTCAGCAAACAAGCAGAAAGCAAGTAAGAGGTACAGGACGTCATAACACGAAGCAAAACGCCACGAAATAGACTTTTTTTTAAAATAGAAAATGGGAAACTCGGATTACTGTCCGAGAGAAGCAGTCTCACATCCTACGTCATGCGCCTTCTTTTTTGTTTGGTCAGGTATTGTACCCATAAACTTTTCCGCAGCTGCTCGATTTGTGCTTGACATAGGAACGACCAGAGAATACGTTCAATTTATTGCACTCCTCGAAAACTGGATGTGAATGAATATTAATCTGTTTCTTTTTTACATTTTAATGCTGGTTTGGCAGAAGGTGTTTCATACAAAACACTTTAACAGTTACAGAGGCAGGTCATAGCAAGTGGTCGTGCTCTTGTCTCAGAACCGCGCAAGGCAGTCTGGAGTGCTTTAATGCGGTGATAAAAAAGCAGAAGGGGAACGTAAGACTTCAGGATTTTTGCAGAGAGGACAGTATGTAGTTCTGGCTGGACAAGTAGCCGAACAACGACTTTTTGAGTAATATATATGGCCGATGGTGTTTAGGTAAGACATGGAAATTTGAACTTGTAATCTATGAAAAAGATTTAAATTTCCACTTTTCCCGAAAACGTGTCACTTGCCATAACCATTAAGCACCCCGTTCGAGTTTCCGAGAGTAAATTTCACCTGAAACGATAAGTAAATAAAAAAAGAACAGCTGATAATCCTTAATTTGGACCTACGCGTTATAAGACGGAGGAGTACCACAATAACAGGGATTTACTCTGGAGCTTTAGTTGTTAAAGTAACAACCTGAATATAATACTAAATAACCACAGCTTCTTCGCAGGCGTTTCCTTGTTTAAGATGATGTGCAATTACTTTCCTGTGACTTGAGAACCGCCTACCGACCAGCTATAAGGGTGCCTACAGGTTAATGGGACTTCCCGGAAACTGTCTGACACAATCCCTCATAGCAAAATGTTAACGAAGGTTCGATCATAAGGTGTGGTTTCTATACAACCCATTACGTTTACCTGGACGGCGAGTATCGTCAGAGTCAAGGGTACGGCCAGGGCTGCCCCTGGAAGTGTTATGGTAGCGGTCGTCTTCTCTCCATACATAAACGATCTAACGGATAGAGTGAGCAGCAACCTGGAACTGTTTGCTGATGAGGCTGCAGTGGACCGGAAAGTACCACCGTTAAGCGACTGAAGAATGATACTGGATGACTTAGACAGAACTTCTATTTGGTTTGGTGAATGGCGGCTTACTCTAAATGTGGGAAAATGTAAGTTAATGCAGATGAGTAGGAAAACGTAATCCTGTAATGTTCGAATATAGTATTAGTGATCTGGTCCTTGACACATTTATATCGGTTAAATATCTAGTCGTAACGTTGCAAAGCGACATGAAATGAAACGAGCACGGTTCTAGGCGCTTCAGTCGGGAATCACGCGACCGCTATGGTCGCAGGTTCGAATCCTGCCTCGGGCATGGATGTGTGTGATGTCCTTAGGTTAGTTAGGTTAAAGTAGTTCTAAGTCTAGGGGACTGATGACCTCAGATGTTAAGTCCCATAGTGCTCAGAGCCATTTGAACCATTTTTTTGAAACGAGCACGTAAGGTGGGTTGTAGAGAAAGCGAATGGTTGACTTCGGTTTATTGGGAGTATTCTAGGAAAGTGTAACTCATTTGACCGCGCGCAGAACACTTGTGCGGCGCACTCTTTAGTACTGCTCGAGTGTTTGGGAGCCCCACCAGATCGGATTGAAGGAAGACCTCGAAGCAATTCAGAGGCATGCTGCTAGATTTGTTTACCGGTACCATCTACATCTACATCTACATCTACATCTACATTGATACTCCGCAAGCCACCCAACGGTGTGTGGCGGAGGGCACTTTACGTGCCACTGTCATTACCTCCCTTTCCTGTTCCAGTCGCGTATGGTTCGCGGGAAGAACGACTGTCTGAAAGCCTCCTTGCGCGCTCTAATCTCTCTAATTTTACATTCGTGATCTCCTCGGGAAGTATAAGTAGGGGGAAGCAATATATTCGATACCTCATCCAAAAACGCACCCTCTCGAAACCTGGCGAGCAAGCTACACCGCGATGCAGAGCGCCTCTCTTGCAGAGTCTGCCACTTGAGTTTATTAAACATCTCCGTAACGCTATCACGGTTACCAAATAACCCAGTGACGAAACGCGCCGCTCTTCTTTGGATCTTCTCTATCTCCTCCGTCAACCCGACCTGGTACGGATCCCACACTGATGAGCAATACTCAAGTATAGGTCGAACGAGTGTTTTGTAAGCCACCTCCTTTGTTGATGGACTACATTTTCTAAGCACTCTCCCAATGAATCTCAACCTGGTACCCGCCATCGATCAACATGGGAATATTACAGAAACGCTCCGTGATCTCAGATGGGAACCACTGGAGGGAAGAAGACGTTCTTAACGCGAAATGCTATTGAGAAAGTTTAGAGAACTTACGTTTGCAGAAATATTCCACTGCTACCAACATATATATCGCACAAAGACCGCGAAGACAAGATAAGAGAAATCCAGGTCCGTACGGAAGCGTACAGACAGTTAGTTTTCCCTCACGCCACTTGCGAGTGGAACAGGAAGGGAAAGAGTAGCAGTAGTACAAGGTACCCTTCACCATGCACAGCATGGTGGCTTGGGGAGTTTCTATGTAGATGTAGATGCAGACAAACTAACCACTGAGCAACCTGAGGTTTTTTTTTTTCACGTTCCCAAGACATATCTCCACAAGTGAAAAGTTACCTCCAGAAAAAAGTGTAGGGTCAATTGGGAATCGATGAAGGTGTAGTCTGATATTTATCTGTCTACCATGTTATCCCGCCTCCGTAGTTGAGTGGTCAACGCAGCTGACAGGTATATGTAGGACCAAAATTCGATTCCCAGAACTGGCTCGGAGGAATGGAGCGGAGTGCACTCCCCCCTTGTGATGCCAATTGAGGAGCTACTTAACCATGTAGTAGCGGCTTCATGTCACGAAAACTGAAAACAACCGGAGCAGCGGTGTGCTGAGCTCACTCCCCTCTAACCGGCATCCAGTGAAACTACTGGCAGAGGACGACACGGTGGCCGGTCGGTACCGATGGGCCTTCCAAGGCCTGTGGACGGAGTTTACGCTTTTACACAGTGTTATGTTAACGTACGTAAAAGAGAAAGTAAGTTGCAACGTCGTACATAGCAACCATTTTTGTTATATTTCAAAGAGGCTTATGTTTCTTACTGGTGAGGTAAATCGAAGGTTTGATGCACACCGTGTCTTGAGCGCTGGCGCGAGAAAAGTTGTTGTGGCTTGTGACTGTGCCTGCAGAGCTGAAAACGGCGTTCGAGTGTCAGACGGCAACTTGCAGAGCTGTCTGTCGGTCGTGGAAGTCGCATCCCAGGAGCAAGAAACCCGGAGGACGCAGCAGCGGTTGTCGCCGGCGGGGCAGGCCCCGGAGTGTTCCTGTCTGGCCTTATAGGGCGCGAGGCCGATGGCATTTACATGCGTGGTGCGCACGTGCAGGCGATCCTGCCGTAATGACGCGACGGGGGAACACGGAAGCGGTCCGGGAGTCGAGAGCTACGCACGAGGCGGAAGGTCGTGGGCCACCTCTACTGTTTCCGAGGCCACCCCAGTGTGGGCCTGGACGGCAGTTATTTCCTTACTGCGGTGGATCGTGGGCTTTGGGGAAAGCGGTAAAGAAGAGAATCGAGGCGTTTGAGGTATGGTGCTACAGACGGATTTTGGAAGTTAGATGGACTGACAAGAAGTGAAGAGGTTCTCCGCAAAATAGAGGAGAAAAGATACTCTGTCTGGTGAAAAGTATCCGGTCACCCCTTTGTAATTCGGGACTGACCACTAGATGTCACAAACTGCGGGCCCCCCAGTATAAAAAGTGGAGGATAGTGTTGTGTTGTCAGGACAGAAGAGTAACAATAAAATGAATCAGTCAGGACACTCAGCGATATTGAACGTGGACTGGTGTTTGGATGACACCTGAGTGACAAATCCGTCAGAGACATTTCAACCCTTTAAAGCTGCCCAGGCCGACTGTTGGTGATGCGACTATGAAGTGGTAACGTGATGGAACGACCACAGCTAGAAATCATTTCCTGATAGACACGGACCGCGGGGCATTGTGAAGGGTGTAGTAAAAATCGCATGAAGTCAGCGGAAGGAATCAGTTGTGAGTTCCGAATTCTTACCAGCACTCCAGCTAGCGCAATGACTGTGTGTAGGGACTTTAACGGGGCGCAAAAGCCGAACAGATCCTCATAAGCCATACACTTCTACAGTCAGTGCGAAGGGACGCTCGAGCTGGTGCAAAGAGCGAAGCCGCTGGGTAGCGGATGACTGGAAACGCGGGATCTGGAATGATGAATCACGCTATACCCTGTGCGAATACGATGGGGTTTGGGTTTGACGAATGCCTGGGGAACGTACTAGTGCTAGCCTTGAAGTACAGAGAAGAGGAAGTTACGCTACGGCAGTGTTTTTCGTGCATACATTGTGATCCCTTGACTGGGATTAAGACAACTATATATGTGGAAGGATATGAACAGAATTTACAGTAGTGTGTACTGCGTGCAATAGAGGAAAACTTCCAAGACGTTGATTGTTTGCGTCAGCCTGACAAAGTATCCTGTCATAAAGCAACATCTGTGAGTCAGTGGTTTGTGGACAATAAAATTCCTGAAATGAACTGGCCCGCTCTGAGTCCCAAACTGAACCCAATGGAACAACAGTTAGAACGTCGACTTCGCTCCAGACCCGAGCATGCAACATCGCTACCTTCTCTGTTTCGGCTCTTGAGGAAGAATAGGCCGCCGTTCATCCACATCTCCCCAGGAGAGTACATGCCCTCATGGCTGGTGCATCCCATATTAATGTCAAGTAATAGCTTTGAGGATATTTTTGATCAGATTGTGTACGTATAACACTGACAGAACAAGTGACTGGATGGTAAAACGTGTGTTGGGACATCAGGAAATAACTCCCATGGTTCTTGTGGAAGCTGTAGAGGGTAACAACTGTAGAGAAAGTAAGAGACAGGAATAAATTTAATAAAATTGAGGTCATTGTGTTACTCTGAGACGAAGATTACGATACAGGAAAGGAATTCGTGAGGGGCAGCATCTAACAAGTCAGATTACTGATGAAAGAAATAATAGTTAAGTCAAAATCGATTTGTTTTCCTCCCATTTAGTCAGATTTCTAAGCCATTTAAGTGGTCATGGGGGGGGGGGGGTCTTGTACAATGCTTGTTTGTTTTCAGATCCTTTGCAACATTTCTGGCTCATTCACTCATGCATATTACTTAACTTATGCACCTAGCCTCTCCTGTTTTTGTTTTGGAAGTAGACGTTCCACAGATAAACTTTGTTATTATTTTTTTAATTTATTTATCTTTCTTCCTAGTTCCAGGTCCCTGCCCCATCTTAGGCAATCATTCGTGCCATTGACCAAGTCGTCGGGTTAGACTCTGATGTCCAGCATTGGTCAGTACTAGTTTGTCACCACGAGCACGTCGGACTTCGTAAATAACTAACACGCTTACTGTGGAAGTCCAGTTCTGAAGATTATCTTAATAAAAATTACAGACGATTCAGTGGCCTACATAGTAATGAACTTGAAGTTAAAAAAAAAAAAAGTCGCACAGATTGATTTAGAAATGCGAGATAATGACAACGTTTATGATTAGCCATCTGCCTATAAAATGACAGGTTTAAATATTGTTGCTGTGCCTCAGAAAATAATGTATTCGAATAATTTCATTTATCGAGAAAATAATAAAAACAACTGAAATTCGTGGTAGTTAAGAACCCACTTCATTTATTTATCAGTTTCAAAGCCACTATTTTTTCCTTTTTTCAGGCGAGAAACTTCCAGTTCAAACATGGATACGAATAATCGCTCTCCAAACAACGACGCTTTGTTGTCAGCCGCAGTCTCTGTAGGAACTGCGTTATGCAAATCGTTTCTTGATTACATCATTCTTTAGCCATTTTTCAAGTGCAATACCAAACCCCTGAAATGCCAGTTGATTGCAAGGACTTTTAGGAAGCATGTGGATGTTGCGCGTAGGCCTGCATGCGTTGCGACAATTTTGACGAATGAGCCTGAATTAAGATGCGGTAAAGGAAGTTATGCAGGCATACTTCGTGTCCAATGTTATTTTTTTGTGCCGTCCTCTGTGTTACGACCTTCGATGGACCATCAAGCTGAAGTGATGGCGCGAGGTTAGCAGAAACGAGAGAATCCCCCGTTAAGGAAGCAAATAGCTTTTCCGTTGAATCTCATTACGAGACGCTCTAGAAAACGACACTAAGAAACGCGACCTTCCGCGTTACTGCAGACCTTGTCAACGGCACGGTGTGAAACATTAGTGCTCGAATGGTTTTTTTTACTGGCGGAGGCAACCAAGGATTTGCTGTTTAATGTGCTATGATGAGCTTTTGTAAAGACTGCTGTTATGGAGTGATTAGACAAGGCTAATGGAAAGAAATGGCTGTGGGTGACCTTACGAAGCGGAAGTGCGTCCAGTCCGTTAAACTCGGAAGAGCTAAATTGTTTCGGTCACACAGCTAGCGTGTTTATTTGCCCGTCAGCGTAAGAGTTTTGTATGTTAGGCCACTAATGATGACCCAGTCAATTGCTGCTATAATTCTCCATTTTGATGAGTTCTTTTGAAGTTTCAAGGATGGTTAATAACAGGTCGCTGTTATTGGCGCCATAAGAACGGCACCAGATTACAGCGCTTTACTGAATTAAGAGCCATTACGTTTTGATCTCTGGATCACAATTTCAGTTGCAGAATATAACTGACGCATGTGACAAGAACTGCTGCTATGATAATACTTGAGCGTCTGAGTTTCTTTCAATATGTTTGCTCTAATTAGTTTTTGTGCTGAATGCCCTATAACTGCCAATGTAGCTGGAAATACATAGCAGTGGTTTTAAACTGACAAGGTTGATGATATGGAGCATCTTCCTTTCGACCTGTACGGGATAACGGCAGGCGCAATTCAAGGCGTGTCGGATTCAAAAAACATCCATCTCTCCATCCCAAAACTTGCCTTTTTACTCGAGAGCGCACAAGCCGATAATGTGTTACGAGGAGCCTATCCCATCGAATAGCAGTAATGTCCACATAACATGACTGTGGAAATGACAAAATGTATGCTCTGCCTGATGTTAAAAATATTAATAATTATAATGATGTGTTTCGTCTCAACGCCAGCAATTTCTACAGTAACGTTCTCTTTTCGTTGCAGAGGAGTTTATATCACTGTTACTTAACTGAATTTAATGCATCTGTTTATAGTCGCATATGTCTCGAATACGGTTATGTAATTGGATAATATTCCTGCAGCTAATTCTCCTATTATATTAGCTTTGCCATGAAGGTGAGGTTCTCGTCAATATTTTGACTGTATTTGCCATAACAACTGAAAAACCCGGTGTCGGTTAGTTGGGGATTTGATGCGTACACTGCCGGAAAGAAAAATGCAACATCCTCAACCACAACGTCATTTGATGGACAAATGCGGTGGCAGGTAATTCATTGTGGGAGTGTATGACAAAACATTCAGACCAACTGAAAGACACGTCACAGTTAATAGCGCTCAACAAACAGTGGCATAAATGAAGAGCGAAACCCTGCTCCGCTCCCTTTCGCCCTCTGGTGGAAACGTAGGGGTGTATTTCCGCATCCGAACCATCGTGAAGAGGCCGAATGGCATCCTGCAATAGATTGTCCCAAACACCTTGCGCCTTTTTTTGCAATTCGGAAATGGTTCTTGCAGGCCCTGGAGAACAGTAAATTCAGCTTTACCATGTCCCGTACGTGTTCAATTTGTGAGAGACCTTGTGATCTTGCTGGCCAGGACACCACGAAGACACCATTTTGTTGCAGTAGCCGCAGGTGAACGTGAATTGTCAGGTTAAAAAGCAAGCCACCAGCATCTCGAAGAAATGGCATGATCATATAAAATTAATTGTTGGTAAGGGGGGTGCCTGGTTGAGATTCATTGGGATAGTCCTTAGAAAATGTAGTCCATCAACAAAGGAGGTGGCTTACAAAACACTCGTTCGACCTATACTTGAGTATTGCTCATCAGTGTGGGATCCGTACCAGGTCGGGTTGACACAGGAGATAGAGAAGATACAAAGAAGAGCGGCGCGTTTCGTCACAGGGTTATTTGGTAAGCCTGATAGCGTTACGGAGATGTTTAGCAAACTCAAGTGGCAGACTCTGCAAGAGAGGCGCTCTGCGTCGCGGTGTAGCTTGCTGTCCAGATTTCGAGATGGTGCGTTTCATGGATGAGGTATCGAATATATTGCTTCCCCCTACTTATACCTCCCGAGGAGATCACGAATGTAAAATTAGAGAGATTCATGCGTGCACGGAGGCTTTCCAGCAGTCGTTCTTCCCGCTAACCATACGCGACTGGAACAGGGAAGGGAGATAGTGACAGTGGCACGTAAAGCGCCCTCTGCCACACACCGTTGGGTGGCTTGCGGAGTATAAATGTAGATGTAGATGTAGCACGTTATAAGAACCTATGCAGTGCAGCTGGCTCTGGTTACTTTACCCCGCAGAAATACCATGTATATGCGAGAGATGTTACTAATGCCCCCCCCCCCCCCCCATACACACACACCAGAGCGCCGCCATTCCCCCTTCCCCGTCAACTCATTCGCGGCTCCAAAGTAGCCGTGCTTGGCAGTGACGTGGTGTCATGGTAGTCTGACCAAAGGCACACGCGATCTTAATCCTGCTCCAAGCAGATGGTACTCAGTGGTCCCTTCTGACACAAGAGGTGCAACATGTTCGCAGATTTCGTTCCTGGATGATGTTCGGTCGGCCACCGCTGCTCCGCGTCGATATTGACGTGTGTTTGTACTACCCGAACGTCCGGTAGCTAGTCTACAGGCGTGGACGAACGAAAGAAACGTTTCACAGAGACGAACGAAACGCAAGGAACAAAGACCCACTCCCGAGCATGACTTACGTTCGTTCATCATTGAAACGAAGTCTGCATCAGTGCTACGCGGTATCCTTGAAGACGGTCGTTAACCTGGACCTATTGTGAAACTAGGAGCTTGGCTGGAGCCTCCAGCCGCCCTGGACGGCCGCCCACTGGCGCTGGCGGACCGAAACGTCCGGAAGATGGCGTCGCAGCTGACCAGTGAAAGTGCAGTGACCTGGCCATCAGCGATGCGGGCGGCGGGCAGCGGGCAGGCGTCCCACGTAACGGAGCGGCTCCGTTGGCGCCGGGTTACGTCAGCTGTCGGCAGCCGCATGCTGGTAGCTGTCGCAAGGGATCGCGTGCGTCTCCTAATCACCGCTGGGAGCCCCACGGTATTGTACTGCCGGCTGAAATAGGTGACCTGCCTCTCGCGACTGACAGACAAAATGGTTCAAATGGCTCAGAGCACTATGGGATTTAACTTCTGAGGTCATCAGTCCCCTAGAACTTAGAACTACTTAAACCTAACTAACCTAGGGACATCACACACATCCATGCCCGAGGTAGGATTCGAACCTGCGACCGTAGCGGTCTCGCGGTTCCAGACTGAAGTGCCTAGAACCGCTTGGCCACACCGGCCGGCTGCCGAAGTCAACTGTTGATGAAGTGACTGAAGTGGAAACGCGACGAACACCATAGCTAAACGAAGACAAGGCTGACCTCATGTCGTAACGGACGGGGACCGCCGAGCACTGCGAAGGGTGGCTGTAAGAAAAAACTCGTAAATGCGAAATTTCTCCCAGAAGTCCAGCTAGCGAAATGACCGTGCGTGGGGAGTAAAAAAGAGCTTCTTTTGTCAATGGCAAGTGGACAGTGGATGATTGGAAATGAGTGATTTGCAAAGATGAATCACGCTATACCATGTAACAATGCAATGGAAGGGTTTCGGCTAGGCGAATGCATGAAGAACTGCACCTGCCATCACGTGTAGTGGTAAGAATGAAGTAAAGAGGAGCTGTTGTAATGGTATGGCGCTGTTTTTCATGGTTAGGATGGGGTCCCCTTTCTGCGTCTAAGAAAACTCTAAATGCGGAAGGATATGAACACATTTTACAGCATTGTGTTCTGCGTACGATAGAGGAACAGTTCGGAGACGATGATTGTTTGTATCAGCATAACAATGCACCCTGTCGTACTGCATCATGAGTGAGGCAGTAGTTTGTGGACAATAAAATTCCTGAAACGGACTGACCTTCACAGAGTCCCGACCTGAACTCTGTGGGACACCTCTAGGATGAGGCAGTCAAATTCGCTCCAGAACCCAGTGTCCTGCATTACCACCTACTCTGGTTTCGGATCTTGAGGAAAACTGTCCTCTTCAGATATACAGACACCTCACTAACAGTGTCCCTAGTAGAATTCAAACCGTCATAAAGGTGAACGGTGGAAACACCGCGTATTAGTGTCCACTAATAGGTATCTCAAAAAACTTTTGGTCAGATACCCATTACTTTCCTGTAGAGGTGCAGTGAAAACAGCTGGAGAAGAACAGTGACAGCAAATTTCAGCAAAGGGGATTCTCCAAGGCTGAGAGGGCGCAAACAGGATGATCGGCTGGCGCGTCATCCGTGTCAGGGAAAACCGCCGGCTGCGGCCGAGCCAGCCACAACACGCGCGCCTCGGCCGCCAAAGTTTATGCGCGCTGTGCCTAATCATCAAAACACGACGGCCGCTCGCCCGTCCGTCCTACTGGCTGCTCTTCGCCGCCACAGCGGCACGCCGGCCTTCTGCCTCGGGGCACACCAGAACTGTTGGACATCGTGTGAATTCGTTACTGAGTAATCAATACGCTGCGGCATTCAAAGTACCGTTTCGTTAAGCCGTTTGCACGCGGACCATGCATTCGAATGTTGAGCCAACGGTGTGCCGAGTTTCTGAATTAATAGACTGGAAAAAGGACACTGGGGAGTCTTTCCGGATGTGCATAGCAACACATAGCATGTCAGATATTCTGAACGTGCGTTTGAACGTAGACCAGCGAGATGGAAGAACGGCACCCGCGCTACAAGCACGCCACCTACCTTTAGAATCGAGTCGCGAGATGATGCCATAGTGGCTTTCAGTTGAAGCCTGTTATGTACATATGCCGTTACTTAGCACCAGAAAATTGAGGAGCTCTCGAAAACACGTTGTTAATTCTGGAGGACAACGGATCAAATCCCCGTCCGACCATCCAGATACTGGTTTTCCATTATTTCCTTAAATAGCTCCAGGTGATTGCTGGGACAGCTCTCTGAAAGGACGCGGTCGATTTCCTTCACCCATCCGAGCTTGGGCTCCATCTCTAATGACCTGAATATCGGCGGGGCGTTAAACACTAATCTCCCTTACTGATTTTTTCTTGCGGTTTTAATATCCTCTCTACTTCGGCCATCATCAGTTATTTGGCAAAAGTGATAAACTACTTTCAGTGTCTCATTTCCACATCAAATTCCCTCAGCATCGCCTGATTTATTTCGACTACATTCCATTATAATTGTTTTACTTTTATTGATAGTCATCTTGTAACCTCTTTCTGAGACACTATCCATTTCATTCAATTGCTCTTCCAAGTCTTTTACTGACTCTGTTAGAATTACAATGTCATCGTCAAATGTCATATCTTTCATTTCTTCTTCCTAAAGCTTAATTTCCTCTTCAAATTTTTTCCATGGTTTACTTTAGATGTCGCTAACTGCTCAGATTAAGTAACATAGGGGATAGGTTGCAACCGTGTCTCACTCTTCTGTCCTCCTGTGCTTCCCTTTCATGGTCTTTCTCTCTTAAAACTACAACCTGGTTTCTGTAAAAGTTGCAAATAACCTATTGCTTCCGTATTTTATCCTTTCTACCTTCAGAATTTCAGTGTGTGTATTCCAGTCATCATTTTCAAAAGATTTTTCTAAATCTAAAAATGGCATAAATGTAAGTTAGCCTTTCTTTAACCTATCTTCTTAGATAAACTCTAGGGTCGGTATTACCTAGAGTGTATTTACCTCTCTCAGCAACCGAGCTTCCCTGAGTTTTGTCACATCATGTAAATAACTCCTGTCAGTAAATTGTAGACTGACCTGTTAAATTGATAGTTTGGTAACATTCATATCTGTAAGCAACTGCCTTTTACACTGTTCTTCAAGTGTGAGGATATTTGGAACGTCTCACATATCTTGCACACCAAGTGGAATAGTTTTGTGATTACTAGCTCTCCCAAGGATCTCAATGATTCTAAGGGAATGGCGTCTATTCCAGGGGCCTTGTTCTACTTTAGTCTTTAAGTGCTCTGACACATTTCTCTCGCATCACCGTATCTCCCATATCTTGTTTATTTACTTTCTCTTCCCTTTCTGTAATACTACCAATGTTCGTTTCCCTTGTATAGCGCTTCTATATACTCCGTCCACTTTTCCGCTTCCCCCTCTTGGGTAGTACTGGCTTGCCATCTGAGCTCTTGTTATTCATGCAGCTGCTTTTAAATATCGGACACGAAAGCTTTTCCATTGCAGAAACAACAAATTCAGTTACGTAGAGTGTTCAAATGGCTCTGAGCACTATGGGACTTAACTTCAGAGGTCATCGGTCCCCTAGAACTTAGAACTACTTAAACCTAACTAACCTAAGGACATCACACACATCCATGCCCGAGGCAGGATTCGAACCTGCGACCGTAGCGGTCGCGCAGTTCCAGACTGTAGAGCCTAGAACCTCCCGGCCACCCCGGCCTGCTACGTAGAGTGTTACTTCTTTATGTGCTTTCAACATAAACACCTTATAAGTAATGATGGAACGAAGCAGCACGTCCTTCCCTGGACCAAGTTTCGAACCGGGCGTAACCCACTTGACGCGACCAGTGTTGGCGAATCCGGTGTCGAGCTCTGTGGGTGTCCTCGCATCCAGGGTCTCGCTACCCACATAATGCTGCCAGCCGCACGACTTACCGTACCACAACGCGGCTCAGCGCAGCGCAGTAATTCACTGTCGCTCTTGTTACCGGCGCCCTAGAGCGCCTCTTCGCTGCTGCGCTGTGCAACTTTCTCCGGCAAGTGGGAAGAAGGAGCAGTCGAAACGACGCGTCACGTCTGCGTCCAGATCGTTAGAGGTCAAGCATCGGGCTCGCTAGACATCACTCTGGAGGGAACCATCCCAGAATCAGACGTGATTGATTTACTGAAAGCACAGAAGGAAGAGTGTTTGGAACCAGCTCTGAATTTGAGTCGCGTCAGTCAACCATTCGCTCGTCCTCAGTGTCGGTTCTTGCGTCATTCTGGAAAAGCGAACCTGAGTATACAGAGGGATCACATAATAGCCCTACTGTCCATCCCTTTTATTTCGTGAACCGTCCAAGATATCGAATCATGCTTTTCGGCATAGTATGCCTACACACAGTTAATTATGGTGCATGTCTAATTAACTTAACTCTTGCATTAACCGAGATACTGAAACAAGTTCGTCTTCCTTTACTGTAATGACGTATTTCGTGATTTATTTCGGTGTAATGTGCAACCAATCACTTTTTGGATTTTTGATACGATTTATTTTCTCTGCCATTAACTAATTTTCAAACCACGGCAGGCGCATCATCAGATGGAGGCCTTACAGGAACATTATCTGGACTAGTGCAACTAGACGCTGAGCTCGTGGTGCTGGCGGAACTAACGAAAATTTAGTTACCAGTAATTAGAAGTTTTTGAAACGAAAAGGTTTCTGTGTATTGGGTACTTAATTGCAATGATTACAGTGAGTAATCACTGAACATAAGTACAAAGAATATGAATATGCTAGGTATGTCACTTTTCCACGTCACGATCTTTAACTTGAGAAGCTTGGAATTACAGAATAAATATTTACAAACATAGATAACGGATGTAAGTGAACATTGCGAGCTGCAGGAGTGTTCATATGTTTACAGTATACATGTAATATGGAAAAAATTATAAAAACATAAACAAATAAAGTGAAACATTTACTGCATAATTAAACAACGAATGAATTACTACCATATGTGACAGAGTTTTGCTTTGTGGGATCATGTCACATATTGTTGTAATTCACTCACTGTTTCGTTATATAGTAAGTATTTCACTCTGTTTGTTTATGTTTTCGTAACATCTTGATCCATATTATATGTTATTGTAAATATATGAACACACTTGCATATTGCAATGTACACTAACTTCTGTTACCTATGTTTGTAAATATCTAGCATTATATCAAAAATGCTTGTACCATGGACATTAATTTCGGAGCAGTATATGAGGAAATAGCAGAGAAGCTTTCAGAATTCCCCCCCCCCCCCCTCCCCACTCTACAAACGCATTTTGGGGAAACCCAATAGCTAACATAATTTCTTTGCTTGTTACACACCCTGAACCAGAAATATAAATAACTAAATTACGGAGGTGCAGCAGTAATTACATCAGGCATTTATATGAAGTTCGAGTGAACACTGCAATCTGAATCCATTTTTCATTAACTGCGGGAAAACGATTACATAAGATACGACAATACTGCATTTTTCAATGTCCGCACCAGCCAATGCCTTCTTTTTACAAAGGCCTCGCCAGGTAACTGACCAGTCACAATGCGGTTGAATTTTCCCGCAATATTGACTTCCCAAGGTTTTCGAAAGGCACTGGCTGGCTTTCGCTAGAGTCTCCGGCGTTATACAGAGAGCACGTAATAGTAATGAAAAAATATCTTACGTAAAGGCTGTGGTCAGTAAGCGCTGAGTTCGAGAAAAATCTGCTTTTCACAGTTACTTGTTTGTGTTCCTGCAACACTAAGTACGTGAAACCTTGTCGTTCTACTGCTCCGGCTGTAGTCAATGCATTCGAAGCTGAGAATGTGTTGTAACTCTAGGAAATTTGCCGGACTTTACTGGAGGTTATACTACACAAATAGATTATTTATGTCGTAATATTTAATAATGCTTAGAATACTCGATGAAATGAATTACATAAATAACAGTGTCGTACGGGTGAATAACAGTGTTGAGCAACAGAACAGTATGAATGATCATAAAAAGAAAAAGCAACTGAGAAACAACGAAGTGTTGCTATCGCCAACTCTTTTGTGATCTAGAAAAAAAACCATTTAGCGTCTGGAACGAAAAACTGAATGAATGCTTGTACCATGGACATTAGTTTCGGAGCAGCGTATGAGGAAATAGCAGAGAAGCTTTCAGAGGCTGGGAAGAGAAAAAAATTGGAATAAACTCTCTCGCAATATCAGATGACTCTGCCACACTTTCTGAAAATGTAACATCCGCTGTAATAAAAATCTCTTAAAACAAATAGCCAGTAGGACCGACTTATGAACTTTTTCAGAGAAAAAAAAGTAAACTTTAATAAACAGTAAAAATGCACCGAAATTGCTGGAAACAAATATTGACCGAATAGAGAAGGTTAAAAATTTAAATATCTTGAGGAAAAGGGCCAAGAAAGTGCTTTAGAAAAAGCTGCTACAGAGGAAAGAATACATAAAATGGGAAGGTGATATGGCATAACTAAACGCCTTTATAATAAAAAATGCCTACCTGAAAACTCAATAGCAAGGCATTACGATACAGCAGTGAAGCCAGATTGTCTACATACAAGCGAAAGTCTAGCAGTAAGCTGTACTTCAAATAACATAGAACTACTGGAGAGGTAATCATTAGGAACGTATGGGACCAGAAAAACTATATAAGATTGGAAATTACGTTGTAATGATGAAATTTCTTGAAACATAGAAAACATATCAGAAGTAATGGGAAAAAGAAGACTTGTATTTTCTGGTCAGTTATATAGATTGAAAGACAGTAGATTAACCAACAGGATCTTCAGATATTTGTGGGACAAGAATTAAGAAAGGATTTAGAAAACAATAACGTAAAAGCTGAAGAAACAACTGACAGAGAAGCGTTTAGGGAAAAACATACTGACTATGGAAGGATTCAAAGGTAGAATGAAGAAAACTGGTGTGAAATGGTCAGAAGAACACAAGAAGAAAAAAAACCACAGTCAACAGATGAAAGAGTACTAGAAAAAACGAAAATAATTATGAGTAAGGAAATGAAATTGGCACGTGGTCCTTAGTCTGCCCATCCAGGAAGAAAAAAAATTGTTGCTGTAATGTGGATGTTGTGCAGTTACTGTACACTTTCAAAGATGAACAATTTTCATTAGTTAGTCTTTATAACTGTGCAGCAAACGTCAAAATGAAGTTTAAAAAAAGGCTGGAATATTTTGAGACGTTGTAGTAACTATCAAAAGAAGAAGGAGGAGAAGAAGAAGAAGAAGAAAAAAACAAACAACAACACTGAATACAGCAGTGGCACCACGTCATCTTTTCAGACGGGTCCCGACTCTGCGGTATAGTATCGCGATGGACGTACACAGGTGCAGCAATTTCAAACAGAATGAGTGATGGTGTGGGGTGCCTTTGGGTTCATGACAGTCACTTCTGGTACGCACAGTCCATAGTTTGGACAGCATCTATTACATTTTTAACCTGTTAAAATCGGTGGGTGTGACTTGTCTTCGAGATGTCCGTGACGAAATCTTTCGACAGATAACGCAAGACCGCACGTGACCCGTGTTGTTTCTCACTTAGCCCAATTCAGAGGACGTTTGACTTTTGATCTGGCCGACATGTTCTCCAGGTCTACCACCCACTGAAAATATGTGTTGATGTGATTCTGGAAGACTGGCCCACTATCGCCCGCCAGGTTAGCGTTGAAGCGTTGAAGCAGCCTAGGGTGATGGACCAGTGTCATCGAAGCTCAATTCGAGTCAATGCCCAGTTGGATTATAGCTGTTGGTACAGCCAATATGGCAACTCTGTGCACTAAGTTTCGCAACAAATAAGTATCACGTCCAAATCACCTACAAATTTAATCGTGTATCGGTATGCATTAGACAGCACGCGTACCTAACATGTTCCAAAACGCCGCGCATAAAAGAGGGATTTTTCGGTGCTCATACTTCGGGTTCTGTTCGTGATAATAGAGGTAGGGTGAAGTGTTTTGGATAGCCCCTGCTCTAGGGACCATATGTATACCCAGCAGAAGGATCGTCTTAGTGTCACTATCGTACAGTACAGGGTCAAAGTAGGAGTATTACACAATTCCTCCTGCTTAGGTAAATGGAGAAAATCGGATGGTTCTTTTTACATTTGATATGGTCCACGGTAAGCTTGATGAAACTGATGGAGGCACCATTGCTTCACATGCGGATACTCGCAAAACCAGCAAAAAATGGTTTTACTATGTTTTCGCTGTCACCAGCGGACCAAACCCCAGCCGAGGATCCCAAGATGGCTATGCACAGCAAATGGGTGAACTTCGTACGATATATTCCTAACATCCCGATCTCAAACAACTTTAAAATTCATTTGATATCTTTTTCCTGTTAGAAGATACATAGGTTCATAGCGACCCTATTTCCAAACGTAAAATGCGGTATGAGGCGTAATCTAAATAATAAGTAACCGCATGAAATTGATAAAATTTTAGCAGTATATACTCTAACCATTTATCTAGAAGAAACATATTTTAGTTTTCAAAAAGCTTTATACTTGATCGAAAAACACCCCAAAAACTTTTTTTTCTGCGTACCAAAACCTAGCCTAGGATTCCGATACAGCTATGAACAGCAAATGGCTATAATTTTTATGATGTATATGTAAGATCTCGATCTTGAACAGTCTTAAAAATTTTCTTCATGTCTTTACCCATTCCCGAGATACAGAGGTTCAAAGTTTCCTCACTTATACACGTAAAATACGCACGTAAAATCCAGTATGAGGCGAAAAAAATAGTTTATAAAATGACGTAGCACAGAGAAATATGCTGTAAAGTGTTTCAGTTTGCATCTGCGAACCCCACGTTGCAATACTGAAGCACATCCACGTAAAATCAAGGCTGAGGTGCAAAATTAGTTTTGCGTTATTTCAGTTTCATATAAGTAAATTATCTAAATTTTACTGACCAAAATATTTCTTTTCATATGAGCTACATGTCCTGCTGCAACAACGAAAAGAAAGGAACCAGCGAAAAAATGCTCTGTTGCAACGCAATAAATGCCAATATGTTCCTGTTTATTTTAAAAGGCTCTGACTGAAAAGCAGGTTACCACCTGCCGCCTTCTACCTCCCCCAGCACGTTTACAAATTTTCCCAAAAATTTTGGTATGCGAACGTATTCAAGTTTTCTTATGCTGAGAGAGAAGAAGACAGTGGCAGTGGCAAAGAGACGGAAAAAAGTAATAAATACTGGAAGATAGTAGACAGTGGTTGTCTTATTGAAAGAGATAAGGAGACAATGGCAGTGTAAGAGAAAAAGAGGGACACATTGGCAGTGGAACATAGTTGACAGTGACGGAACAGTGCTAGGAAAAGAGTAAAGGAGACTGTACCAAGGAGAAAGAGAAAGAAGAAGTGGTTAAGACCCAATGATAATGTGAGACAAAGTGTATGACAATGACAACGAGGAAGACAGGGATAATGACAGTGAGAAGAGAGAGTAGCAGTAGAAAGGAAGGAATGAAATACACTTCTGGCCATTAAAACTGCTACACCAAGAAGAAATGCAGATGATAAACGGCTATTCATTGGACAAATATATTATACTAGAACTGACACGTGATTACATTTTCACGCAATTTGGGTGCATAGATCCTGAGAAATCAGTACCCAGAACAACCACCGCTGGCCGTAATAACGGCCTTGATACGCCTCGGCAGTGCGTCAAACAGAGCTCTGATGGCGTGTGCGTGTACAGGTGCAGCTGACCATGCAGCTTCAACACGATACCACAGTTCATCAAGAGTAGTGACTGGCGTATTGTGACGAGCCAGTTGGTGAGAGATCTGGAGAATGTGCTGGCCAGGGCAGCAGTCGAACATTTTCTGTATCCAGAGAGGCCCGTAACATGCAACATGCGGTCGTGCATTATCCTGCTGAAATGTAGGGTTTCGCAGGGATCGAATGAAGGGTAGAGCCATGGGTCTTAACACATCTGAAATGTAACGTCCGCTGTTCAAAGTGACGCCAATTCGAACAAGAGGTGAACGAGACGTGTAACCAATGGCACCCCATGCCATCACGCCTGGTGATACGCCAATATGGCGATGACGAATACACGCTTCCAATGTGCGTTCACCGCGAAGATGCCAAACACGAATGCGACCATCATGATGCTGCAAACAGAACCTGGATTCATCCGAAAAAATGACGTTTTGCCAATCGTGCACCCAGGTTCGTCGTTGAGTACACCATCGCAGGCGCTCCTGTCTGTGATGCAGCGTCAATGGTAATCGCAGCCACTGTCTTCCGAGCTGATAGTTCATGCTGCTGCGAACGTCGTCGAACTGTTCGTGCAGATGGTTGTTGTCTTGTAAACGTCCCCATCTGTTGACTCAGGGATCGAGACGTGGCTGCACGATCCGTTACAGTCATGCGGATAAGATGCCTGTCATCTCGACTGCTAGTGATACGAGGCCGTTGGGATCGAGAACGGCGTTCCATATTACCCTCCTGAACCCACCGATTCCATATTCTGCTACCAGTCATTGGATCTCGACCAACGCGAGCAGCAATGTCGCGATACGATAAACCGCAATCGCGATAGGCTACAATCCGACCTTTATCAAAGTCGGACACGTGATGGTACGCCTTTCTCCTCCTTACACGAGGCATCACAACAACGTTCGACCAGGCAACGCCGGTCAGCTGCTGTTCGTGTATGAGAAATCGATTGGAAACGTTGTAGGTGTCGCCACCGGCGCCAACCTTGTGTGAATACTCTGAAAAAATAATCATTTGCATATCAAACCATCTTCTTCCTGTCGGTTAAATTTCGCGTCTGTAGCACGTCATCTTCGTGGTGTGGCAATTTTAATGGCCAGTAGTGTATCAGTAGTAAGAGAGAGCAAGAGCGAGACAGTGACAGTCAGAAGAGACAGTAGTAGTAGTAGGGCAGAAGTAAGGCGACTGCGGCTGTGAGACGAGAGACACAGACAAACACGAAAGGATAATGACTATGAGTTGGGCTGAACAACTGAGTGAGAATGGGCAACTGGGAGTGAATGGGTATGGGTGAGTTACAACAATGGACTAATGGGGGTGAGTTACAGTTAAATATGAGGCGAGGTGGATGTAAAAAAAAAAAAGCAATTATTTTTGCATGCCAAAATTTCTGGGAAAATAAGGTGTTAAGGAAGGTAGAATGAGGCAACTGGTACCCCATTTCTCATTCAGTCCTTCAAATAAATAGGATCATATTCGCATTTTTTTGCTCGGATAGGATCGCTTTTCCGATGGTTCTTCCTCCTTAATGTAGATGCACATCAAAGAAAATTTTGGTATTTGTTACCCGTCCCGGTGTTGCAATTTTGATACCAAACAGTGTAGTGCGAAGTAACACACACCTCAGGGATCGCTGAAAGCTCGGCTTTGCCGTTCGGAGTTTTCTGTCGCTTTGTTGTCGCCGGATGGGACTTGTCGGAGGCTTCATACCGGTGAGATCGGAATGACGGTACGGGAGGCAGCACTCAGCGGGCCGAGATAAGCGCGCAGATGGTAGGAAGCGGCAGCCCAGCTGGGCGGTGTAACGGGCTAGCCGATCGGCGGTGCTGCGCAGCGCGCGGCGCCCGCCTGGAAAGTGTGTCGCGGGCCTACTTCACGACGTGGCTGGCGCTTTCTTCCAGCGGCCGCCAGTCGCCAGCCGCCAGCCGCCAGCTGCCAGCCAGGCCCACAATTTCTAGAGGCGGCTCGCCAATATTAGCGGCACGAGCCCGCGAGCTGCAGGTGGGGCGCTTCTTACGACACGGTCGCCGCAAGAGCACTCGCGGCTTGCCACCTGCCGCAGCAAAACGGTTCGAAGTGGCGTCGCTATCGGTAGCGCGCCAGCAGTAGCTTAGCGACACCGAGACTCGTCTCTTTTGACTGGCGTGCATGACAGCTAATAGCAAAGGCTCAAATGGTTCAAATGGCTCTGAGCACTATGGGACTTAACTACTGTGGTCATCAGTCCCCTAGAACTTAGAACTACTTAAACCTAACTAACCTAAGGACATCACACACATCAATGCACGAGGCAGGATTCGAACCTGCGACCGTAGCAGTCGCGCGGTTCCGGACTGCGCGCCTAGAACCGCTAGACCACCGCGGCCGGCGCTAATAGCAAAGGAATGCTTGCAAAGTGGTTGTGTTCGTGATGCTCTGTTCAACCGATAACACACAGTCACGCAAGTGCTAGACACCACGCCGTGGGAAGCAGCAGCGGAATGGAACATTTTTATACTATCGCTTTAGAAGGCGTTCTTTCTCAAAGCGAACATGAGTAATGACTTTAGAAACTGACCTAACCTAAATTCACAACATAGCAGAGTTTCCCAAACTATGTATCGCTGAAAGCTGGTGTTCCGGGTTCCTGAATAAGATCTCCGTGAAAAACAATTAATAACAGGCAATTTCCTCCCAGACTTTTTGACGGTGCTGAACGCTTTTCTTAGAATCTTGTTATAGTTTCTGTGCTAGTATTTATGATTTAAAACTGAAGTAATCACTCAATAAAAACATCTCATTTTTTAAAACTTTATTAACCAGCCGGCCGTGGTGACCGAGCGTTTCCAGGCGATCCAGTCCAGAACCGCGCGACCACTACAGTCGCAGGTTCGAATCCTGCCTCGGGCATGGATGTGTGTGATGTCCTGAGGTTTGTTAGGTTTATGTAGTTCTAATTTATAGGGGACTGATGACCTCAGATGTTAAGTCCCGTAGTGCTTAGAGATTTTTGAACCATTTTTGAATTTATTAACCTTAAAAATAAACAAGGTGTTCGATCAATGTACCAGGATTCTCAAAGCGTTCTGTCGGAGGAAAAGTTTGTGAAGTCCGGAAAGATAGATATCAACGAAGTAATAAACATGGAAAAGTCAGAGCACTTTCTATAGTACGCGAGCAGCCTTATTTCAAAGTAAATACATTATCTGATCAAAGGTATGCGACACAAATTAGTGGATTTAGTATGACATGTGTCTACCCTTTGCCTTTATGACTGCTTGATCTTTGTGGAGAAATGGCCGCCTATTCTGCTTTGCGAGCCGAAACCAGAGAACTTTGTGATGTTGGGCGGTCGCATCTGCAGCGATTTCGACGTTCTACTCATCGCACAGGTGTCCGATTCAGACCAGTCGGGACTCAGTGCAAGCCAGTCAATTTCAGGAACACATTAAAGAAGATGAATTTCTTTGCCGAGATCGCTTATAGTAACGTTTACCCTTGATAACATATTTCGGCAATCAATGCTAGTATTTTCAGATCTGGAGAGCATTTATACATTATGACCATGTACAAAATAGTTGTAATATACAGCATCAGGTTATCGAGAATGAAGGTCATTATTAGCAACCGAGGCCGTGTATTAATGTATTACCACAGCTCTCCTCTTTCTCAAAATGAGTAAACTAAAGCATTTCAGGAACGTTATTGTCCACAGACCGTTGCCCCAGAGTTGCTGCTTTATGACAGGGCGGGTTGTCACGCTGGCACAAACTTTCATCGGCTCCGAACTGCTCCTCTACAATCAAGTAAAATGTGTTCATATCTTTCCGCATTTAGCGTTTTGTTAAGGTCGATGAGGGGACAACACATGAAAACACCGCCTACCGTAACTCCCTCATCTCTGTACTGCAAACCTAGCACTACAAATGGTGGCAGGTTACGTTCTCCAGCTATTCGCCAAACCCAAACCGTTCATCCGTATAGCCACAGGGTTCATCGTGATTCATCACTAAAAATCACTCGATTCCAGTGATCCACTGCTTAGTACTGACTACAGAGATGTGTGGTTTCTAGGGTGCTGCTCGGCTTTTGGGCCCCATTCTCTTTAACTCGCCACGCACAGTCGTTGTGATAGCTAGACTGATTGTAGCGCATTGGAACTCACTCCACTCTTTCACGATTATAGAAAAAAAGTTGCCTCTCCTAGTACTTTTTAGATGTCCTTCGTAAATCCCATCATCTAAGGATCCTATACCACGCAGCAGTATTCCAGAAGAGAAGAAGCGAGCGTTATGTCGGCAGTCTCTTTGGCAGATTTCTTGCGTCTTCTAAGTGTTCTGCAAATAAATTGCAGTCTTTCTTCCGTTTTAAGTTGTTCCTGACTGTAGTCCCTAGGTATTTAGTTGAACCAACGGCCTTTAAGTTTCTTCGCCGCGCGGAGTGGCCGCGTGGTTTTGGGCGTCATGTCACGGACTGCGCGGCCCCTCCCGCCGGACGTTCGAGTCCTCCCTCGGGCTTGGGTGTGTGTGCGTTGTTCTTAGCATAGGCTAGTTTAAGTTAGTTTAAGTACTGTGTAAGTCTAGGGACCGATGACCTAAGCACTTAGGAATACACACACATTTGAACATTTTTTTTAAGTTTCTTCGATTTATCGTGTAACCAAAATTTAACGGAATTCCGTTTAGTACTCATGTAGATAACCACACACTTTTTATTGGTTAGAGCTGATTGCCACTTCCCTCACCTTACGGATGTATAAATAATTTTGCAATTGGTTTTGATCCTGTGATAACTCTACTAGACGATAAATGACAGCATCATCTGCAAACAATCTAAGAGGGCTGCTCAGGTTGTCTCCTTAATCGTTTATATAGAGAAAGAACAGCAGAGGGCTATAAAAGTTCCTTGGGGAAGGCCAGATATCACTTCTGTTTCACCCGATGTCCTTCTGTCAATTACTACCGACAGTGACCTCGCAGAAAGGAAATCACGAATCCAGTCACACAACTGCGACGATACTCCATAGGCATGTAATCTAGAAGCCACTTGTAACAATACCAAGAGCTTTCTGGAAATCTACATATATGGCACAAAAGACCGCACATTTTACATTACAAGTAATGGCTATACTGGAGGAGTGCATCTTTGCTTCACAACTGTGACACAGAACTAAAATTAACAGAAGTTCGAAACAAGAAGTTGAAAAACAGAAAAGGAGGATGAGGCAGAAGAAATGGTGAGACGGGAGGAGAAGGTTGAAATTTGTGTAGGACTGCAAGTGAGAAATAGCGGCAGTGGTGTGCAGAAACCAGTGAGATCTCAAGCCCGGGCAGTTAGTTATTTGAAGAGGTCAGTCATCAGTGAAGAGGATCTCCTAATGGCTTGAGCAGTGACCCCGCGCGAGCGCGGCTAGAAGCAGGGCGGGCCGTTGGCGGCTAAGCGGGCCACTACTTAGCTGACAGTGATACTGCTATCTCTATCCCAGCCGACCGACTGCCGTCGCCGAGGCTCCTCGCGACAATAACACCTGCCCGGCCGACCACTCTGGCTCATTCGCAACCTAGAGGCGCCGAAAATCCTAGCCTCACTTACTGCGATCTTAAAGGCTTTAATCGGATATGACAGTGCTTACATTTCCAAAGCTACGTATTCGTTCAACACCCAACTAGTTAAGTCTGCGCTTATCGAACACCGTTTTACACGTTTGGTAGCTAACTCAAAAAAAGTACAGATCGTTTATTAAAAGGTGTGGAATAACACATCGGTACAAAGAGAAAAAGTCGTTGCCCTCATCTGGTGTGCAAAATGTAGGAGACGGGAGAAATTTCCCTCAGACTTTAAGAAGAATATAATAATTCCAGTTCCAAAGAAAACAGGTGCTGACAGGTGTGAATATTACCGAACTATCAGTTTAATAAGTCAATGTTCCAAAATACTAACACGAATTCGGTACACAAGAATGGAAAAAAACTGATAGAAGCTGACTTCGGGGAAGATCTGTTTGGTTTCCGGAGAAATGTAGGAACATCCGAGGGAGCAGTGACTCTACAACTACCTTAGAAGAAAGGGAAAGAAAAAGCAAACCTACATTACAGCATTTGCAAACTTAGAGAAAGCGTTTTACAATGTTGACTGGCATACTCTCTTTGAAATTCTGAAGGTAGCAGGGCTAAAATACAGGAAGCAAAAGGTCATTTACAACTTGTACAGAAACCAGACGGCAGTTCTAAGAGTAGAGGCCACGCGGGATTAGCCGAGCAGTCTAGGGCGCTGCAGTCATGGACTGTGCGGCTGGTCCCGGCGGAGGTTCGAGCCCTCCCTCGGGCATCGGTGTGTGTGTTTGTCCTTAGGATAATTTAGGTTAAGTAGTGTGTAAGATTAGGGACTGATGACCTTAGCAGTTAAGTCCTATAAGATTTCACACACATTTGAACATTTTTTAAGAGCAGAGGGGTATGA
Organism: Schistocerca piceifrons; assembly: GCF_021461385.2. Taxonomy (NCBI): domain Eukaryota; kingdom Metazoa; phylum Arthropoda; class Insecta; order Orthoptera; family Acrididae; genus Schistocerca; species Schistocerca piceifrons. Next base: position 404,399,473 of record NC_060141.1, on the reverse strand, counting down.
AAAGAAGCAGCGGTTGAGAAGGGAGTGAGACAGGGTTATTGCCTATCTCCGATGTTATTCAGTCTATACACGAGCAGGCAGTAAAGCAAACCATAGAAAAACGTGGAGTTGGAATTAAAGTCCAGGGAGAAGAAATAAAAACTTTGAGATTTGCCGATGACATTGTAATTCCGTCAGAGAAGAGCAGTTGAACGGAATGGACAGTAACTTGAAAGGATGATAGAAGACGAACATCAAAAATAGCAACAAAAAAGGAAAATGTAATGTACTCGAATTAAATCAGTTTATGCTGAGGGATTAAGGTTAGAAAACGAGAAACTAAGAAGCAACTGATGAGCCTTGCTATTTGAGTAGCAAGAGAAATGCTGGTGGCCGAAGTAGAGGGAATATAAAATGTAGACTGCAATAGCAAGAAAAGCGTTTCCGAAGAAGAGACATTTATTAACATCGAATAAAGGTTTAAGTGTCAGGAAGTCATTTCACAAAGTCCGCCCCAGTAGCTGAGTGGTCAGCGTGACGGATTGCCGTCCTCTGGGCCCGGGTTCGATTCCCGACTGGGTCGGAGATTTTCTCCGCTCAGGGACTGGGTGTTGTGTTGTGTTCATCATCATTTCATCCCCATCCGGCGTGCAGGTCGCCCAATGTGGCGCCGAATGTAATCAGACCTGCGATATGGCGGCCGGACCTGCCCCGCGAGGGGCCTCCCGGCCAATGACGCCAAACGCTCATTTCCATTTCACAAAGTATTTGTATGGAGTATAGCCGTGTACGGAAGTGAATCATGGACGATAAGCAGTTTATACAGGAAGACAACAGAAGCTTTTGAGATGCCGTACTGCAAAAGAATGCTGGAGATTAGATGGGTGGATCATGTAACTAATAAGGAGGTACTGAATAGAATTTGGCAGAAAAGAAATTTGAGGCTCATCCTGACTAGGAGAAGGGATTGGTGGATAGGAGGCATTTTGAGACGACAAGGAATCGTCAATTTTGTATTGGAGGTAAGTGTTGGGAGCAAGAATCATAGAAGGAGACCAAGAGATGAATACAGTAAGCAGATCCAGAAGAATGTAGGTTGCAGTGGTTACTCGGAGATGAGGCTCGCACGGGATAGAGTAACATTGTGAACTGCATGAAACCAGTCTTCGGACTGAAGACCACAACAACAACAGAAGAAACAGGTATGTTTCCTGCGTCGGGTTCGCCATACACATGTTCGCGGAACATCGTGCCGTGCGCTGGTAGTGGAAACTTTGTGTACATGACGTGTGTTGAAGCTCGGAATCCATTCCGAGTAGAGCGTATGTCTTTATGAATATTTGTTTGAAATGTCATAGCCGGCCGCGGTGGTCTCGCGGTTCTAGGCGCGCAGTCCGGAACCGCGCGACTGTTACGGTCGCAGGTTCGAATCCTGCCTCGGGCATGGATGTGTGTGATGTCCTTAGGTTAGTTAGGTTTAAGTAGTTCTAAGTTCTAGGGGACTGATGACCACAGCTGTTAAGTCCCATAGTGCTCAGAGCCATTTGAACCATTTTGAAATGTCATATATCTGTCATTTCCTGTGATACTATTTTCATCGTAGATCACCCTATACAATGGAAAATTTTCAGTTGAGTTTGTTACTCTCGTCATTGTACGTAAGTCCATGAATGCTTTACAGGGACTGATTGGACTCGGCGGTTAAGACACTGGTATCGCACTTTGAAAGAAAAGGTCCAAATTCTCGTCTAGCCATCCACATTTCCCGTGGTTTACCTGAATCACTCATGGTGCTGAGACGGTTCCTCTGAAAAGGACACGGCCAATTTTCTATCCTTCCCCAACCCGAGTTAGTGTTCATTCTCTAATGACCTCATGTTGACGGAACGTTAAACCCTAACATCCCCTCTCCTTACTTGTAATTTCCCTATATAATTTGAGACAAAAGATGGGAAAGCCCGCATCTCGTGGTCGTGCGGTAGCGTTCTCGCTTCCCGCGCCCGGGTTCCCGGGTTCGATTCCCGGCGGGGTCAGGGATTTTCTCTGCCTCGTGATGGCTGGGTGTTGTGTGATGTCCTTAGGTTAGTTACGTTTAAGTAGTTCTAAGTTCTAGGGGACTGATGACCATAGATGTTAAGTCCCATAGTGCTCAGAGCCATTTGAACCATTTGAAAAGATGGGAAAATTACTGTGAATAGGCGCACGGGTGATTTTCTTATGGAATCCGAGGTTGTACATTAATGATCACGTCACCGATGAGCAGTGAAACCGTACTCTTCCTTTTCCCTGAATTTTCAGGGTTCCGAACTTCAGTCGGTAGAAACAGAATCTTACAGGATCGCTTTGTTGCCTGTCTTCCTGTCCGACTATTAAGATTCTTTTTTATCAGGAACGTATAGATATATGAACTTCAAATTTATATCACATACTAAGCTCTACGGTATCGTGGCAGTGTGGAAAATCTGTGCTTCCAAGTGAATGCAAGCAATAGATACGGCCATTTATGTCACATATTTTGATACTCGCAGTCTTACTCATCAGAACGTATAGGATACTTCCCATTGGCCTGGATTCATAAAATTTAGCAAGAAGAGGGGTTTCACAGTGTAAATAAAGGAAAAAATTCCAAGATTGTTAAGTTGTAATTACGTCACACATTTTTTTTCCTTTGTTGTCCGCATGTCTGTCCGTCCGTACGTGTGTTAAGACCTCTTTTACTCAGTAACGAATAGACTAAAGGTATCGATTTGAAATCTGTGTGAAATACTAAATTCTACGGTCCCTTCGCGGTGTAAAGAATCTAAGCTTCTAAATCAATGCACTCAAAAGATACAGCCGTTTGTAAAGACTATTTTTTCTCAGTAACGGATAGAGGCATCGAGTTCAAATTTGTGTGAAATACTAAGTTCTACGGTCCCTTGGTGGAGTAAGAAGTGCAAGCTTGTGTTCAAATGTGTGTGAATTTCTGAAGGACCAAACTGATGAGGTCATCGATCCCTAGACTTACACACTACTTAAACTAACTTACACTAAGAACAACACCCACACCCATGCCCGAGGGAGGACTCGAACCTCCGGCGGGAGGGGCCGTGCAAGCAAGCTTCTGGAAAGACACTTTTTTCTCAGGGACGGGAATAGGTATCAAGCTGATGTTTACATTTTTTTAATGTTGGGGTCTACAGACACCTCGCGGTGAAAATAATTTAAGCATCTAAGTAAATGCAGTCTAAGGGTCCGGCCATATATGTAACCTAGCAAGCTCGCTCATCAGGGCGTATGGATTGAGGTGTTCCAACCCGAGCTTGTACTAGTTCGCGATTAGTACATTTCGCCTGTGGGAGAAATGCGTTTACTCGGTGAGATATAGTTGCTCCGCGGTGAACCGATCGTTTATGTGAACAATTAGCAATCGACGGGGCCTCTGTTACAAGAGACGCAAGCGTTAATATTTGTATGATTCTGATGTTAATAATTGTCTATTATCAGATGCCATTTGTAAAATAGACTGTAGCTGAGTTATTTGACGAGTACAGAAAGGGACAAAGGAGCCGTTGGTGTAAGTTTCAGCAAGAATATTCTGATATGTTAAAAGATAATTCTACCATTCTACATTATTTACAGAGCATTACTTTAAGGAAAGTGAACTTGTGCCAAGCTTCTGTATAAGAAATTCGGACATTTGGTTAGTCATGTTTGCTGGTCAATCTGCAAGCACGGAAGGAAATTCAAGAAGTGTTTCCTGTATTGACAGAAATCTGCTTTACGGCTACGCATCATAAGCAAATGCGAACTGAATAGCACCAAATAAATATCTGAGGATTGTATATCAGTTTCTATTTATGAACAGTAAATTCACAGGCACCGGAGTTCATCGGCGGCTACTTCTGCGCTACGAGATCGACGAGTTTCCACAACTATAGTTTTACTGTTATTGGCAGGTCACAATTTTACTTCAGTATATTATATCACGCAGCTTCGGACAAGACAATACGATTGATGCTCGTGTTCTGCGGCGCTTTGAAGATATAATACAGACCGATTATGCCTTGCCGGCCGCTGTGGCCGAGTTATTCTAGGCACTTCAGTCTGGAACCGCGCTGCTGCTACGGTCGCAGATTCGACTCCTGCCTCGGGCATGGATGTGTGTGATGTCCTTAGGTTAGTTAGGTTTAAGTAGTTCTAAGTCTAGGGGACTGGTGGCCTCAGATGTTAAGTCCCATAGTGCTTACAGCCATTTGAACCATTTTGATTAAGCCTTGCTACATTAATTTGGCCATTGGATAATTAACGAGAATAATTCCACTTCGTTACGAGATTAATTTTATCAGTGTAGAAGTAGTAACCACAAGACATTACAATTATAAATTCTTAGTAATCCAAAGTTTAATTACTTCAGTCAGTCATTAAGTATAACTTTAATGCATCACATACATTACATACATACACCTATACAAGGTAGGGTGACAATTTAAGATGAATTACTTTCATTTCGAGCGTGGTGGTCTAGCACGTGCAAGGAAACCGAGATGTCGCGGGATCGGATCTCGGTCGGACCTCGTATTTTTCAGTTTACGTTATATAACCTAGTCTCCACCTCTCAACGGTGCGAGTAGTCGCCAAAAACAACAAATTGTTCGTATTCCACGTTAAATTGTAGTTCCTCTTCCCCTGGTTGGACAACTGGGGTGGGTTAGGCACACTCAACTCGCCGAAGTGGTGTCCAATAGAAAGACTTGCACCAGGCCATCGAGCCACGTAGAATTATTATCATCATTGTTATTGTTATTATTATTATCTACATACATAACAACGTTCGTACAGAACTATCAGAGCGCAAAGTCCTACTCGCACTTTTTACAACATTTATACGGTATTAAAAGTGTAACAGTTTACTTAATTTTATCGCAGCTTAAGATGTATTACCGCCTTCGTCAGTACATATTATCGAGCATTTTTTACATATGTAACGTATTGTAACCACATGTGCAAGTACGCATACCATGTTCCTTAATACACCAGCAAGTAAATCGAAGTCAGATATTCAGGAAACAATAGACCTGTTGCGGTGAATGCGGTGCTACTGCTAGTAAAGAGCAAAAGATCCAGATATATATTGGCTGCAGCGTTATCCTGTCTGTAAACAAACTGTGGCTGCCCCACGGACAAAGGACGATGGGTGCTGCAAAGGATGGGCAGCACTGTCAAAGGTCAGCCTGTGATGTCTTATCTGAGCATCCAGAATGCTTGCATTCTAAACGAAACTCCAGCAGCTCATCTGAATTCTGTGGTAATTTAGAAAAAAAAAACAGCTTTTGCTTTTTGTGTTTATCTTTTTGGTACAGGATACTTCTCCCAAATTTATTGATCGCACTAGATAAGGTTCAAATGGCTCTGAGCACTATGGGACTTAACAGCTGTGGTCATCAGTCCCCTAGAACTTAGAACTACTTAAACCTAACTAACCTAAGGACATCACACACATCCATGCCCGAGGCAGGATTCGAACCTGCGACCGTAGCAGTCGCGCGGTTCCGGACTGAAGCGCCTAGGACCGCTCAGCTACCGCGGCCGGCTACTAGATAAGGGATCCTACTTCATGAATGAGGCCTGACTGGTCATATGGATTTGGAAAAGAGACAAAACGGGGGAAAATAAAATAAACCGTACGTGTGAATTTGAAGTACGCACCGAAAGCTACTTGCATGGCCTAGCTTTCCCGAGAACTGCGAGGCGGCCGGGTTTCTCCAGTTATTTAGTTGCGTTACTTTCCATTGTGTTCAGGACACCGAGACATTCCGTAGCGCCGAGTTCCTCAGTCCCTCTGTATAGCCGCATTCTCCGAGCGGCTAATTACAGTATAGGAGGAAAGTTCCAATGCAAAGTACGATTACCATCTATACAAATCACTCTCTCGAAAGATGGAACGGCGAAAGCATTTTGAAATCGCGCTCATCAGTAATATGATGTAGGGAACACACCGATGAAAACGCTGCTCAATTACATGTCTTCAGTTTTTGTGACGAGGGCAGAGGGACTGTAGCATTGATATCATGTTTCTGTCGAAATTGAATTTTAGATAGCTAGTCTATTTCGGTGGTGAAACATTTCGTTCATATTCGGGAAGATACTATTTCAACACTGATCGTACCATTTTTACTTAAAAAAGAGATATTTTGTTATAGGCCTGTCACTACACGTGAAAACCCAGACTGTTTCTTCAACAAGATATTTCTCATTCAAGTCTAAACTTATCTAAATGACCTACGTAAGATGGAAAAAATATACGAAATTTTTTGTCTAAACAATATATCATCTTTGTGTTTTCATTTTCTGATGAAATTTATAGAAACAGTGTATTCTGAAGTCACTATATTTTCGGGGAAGTGTCTGCATATATGGGCATGCTACAAGAGTTAGTTCAAAAAAGTGGTTCAAATGGCTCTGAGCACTATGGAACTTAACTTCTGAGGTCATAGAACCACCTAAACCTAACTAACCTAAGGACATCACACACATCCATGCCCGAGGCAGGATTCGAACCTTCGTCCGTAGCGGTCGCGCGGTTCCGGACTGGAGCACCTAGAACCGCTCAGGCACCACGGCCGGCGAGAGTTAGTTGCACACTCGAATGTCGGAAAACATTGAAAAAGGGAATTATTTGATCCAAGCGTACTTATAGAATACGAACTGTAGGCTAAAAGATGAAACCGCTTTTCAGTAACGTAATAAGTATTTGTGGAATGAGAAAGCTTAATCACCGCAAAAATAGTCGTACTGTTTCGCTGCATAGCTTGAAACCACAGGAATCGTCTAAATGATTTTTGCTGCTTTTGTCTAAGAACTGACCTGTTCCATAATGCTCTGTGCTAGGTCCAGTGCTTCACGCTGCCCACGCTAATGTGAAGCTCAAGTAGAGAGAGGTGGGACATTGTTTTCAACGGTGACGGCATAGCTGTACTCAAAAACAACTGCTACATCAATTTTCTAGGTATGAGACCCTGGAGCATGTAAACAGATTCTGGAAGACTAAAATTAGTACAGATACATTGTCTGCTTCCAGTTCGCTTCGAAAGTGGATGGACTATCGATGCAAGTAGTTACAACTTGTAATTCATCTATTCCTCAATTTGTGTGTGGGGTTACTGTAGCGCCCATTAAACGTTAATAGCTTCCACTATGTGTGCGTGTTTCTAAATTTTTGGAGAATACTAAAAGCATTCCAGGGCCAATTGAATGGGAGGGGATCACCGCCAGGGTCAGCTGCAGTTTTCGAAAAACAAATTTCTGTGTATTGAGCGATAAAACTTAAATGAATAAAGGTTTTGGTAATGATTTGATCTTATCCTGCGATATAATTTCACCGTTAGACACCACACTCATAAACCCGCACTGAGAACATCTCTGGATCATTAAAACGCTAACAGACTTAAAGGTATTGATCAAAAAATATCTCCGTCATTGTCATAATCTCCAGTCTATTTTCAAATCCATACTAGCTAGCAGAACATCAGGCGTTATTGCCCAGCGGTGCTTTCTCGACATAACTGATATTTATTCGGTTAATAAGTAAACTCTACTGTTACCCTAACATAAACTGATATGCGGTACTTCCGAGACAGCGTTTGGCAAAGAATTATTCATTTTCGTTTATGTACAGAATATCGAAGAAAGCTGTGCCCTATTAAAACAGGGGATGACCTCCAATGAACTCAACAAAACTCCTTTTAGCAGAGAAGACAAGAGACGCCAAAAAAAAAAAAAGAAAAGAAAAACGTTGCGAATGCAATGAAGGCGACAGAGTTTCGTCAGATGCAGTGCAGTTGTTGAAACAGTGAACTCGGGTGGGAGGTCAGTCGTGTGGCAACCTGAACACGGTATCATTCCATGAGCCTGACCAGGCGCTGCGGTGAAGAAATCGGCCATGTGTTTCATTAACGAAGCATGGCGGCAAGTCACGACACAGATTTTAAGAAATCGTGAAACAATAATTTTGAGTATGAAGTCCGCGCGAGGGAATACCTCGCTATAAACACCTGCAGCAATTCGGTAGCAATCCCATTGCTAAAGGAAACTGCTACGATGGAAACAGTGGTAAGATTACAGGAAAAACTTGTCGATTCCATTCTCGTTGCCGACGCGAGAGGGTGTTCACAAAGATGAATGGCAGTCGGTTGCTGCTTCTGGAAGCACAAATTATGCAGAGCGCCGAAACGACGAGGAGGTGGTTCCCAGAGCTCACTTCCGTTGAGAATTTCCCATACACTTAACCGCAAATGAGGTATCTACTGTTTTGCGAGTATCGTCTAACGGCTCGCGTTTACGGCCCTTTGTCTACTGAAAAGAAAATGAAAGAACACGCAGTGTAGAACGTTCTTTGTTTCTCTAATTGACGACTTCGAATTTATTGATTTAGTAGCAAATACAGTTTCAATTTCACACTCACATCGACAGACGAAACTGTGAAAAGGAAAAAGAGGCAGAATCTTCTTTTCGTTAAATGACACTAAAAAAACAAGGGAGCAACATACTTAGCTGTTCTTCTACGGACAATTGGTGTAATGAAAGCGGTCAAATTCGAGTAAGCTCGGACATGTCGTGAGGATTACAAAATGGCAGTGAACATGAAAAACTCCAAATATGCCTTTGCCTATTTAGGCATACAGTGACGCACCCCTATCACAAGAAATCTACCGAAATGATTGTAATCTATATTTAAATGGAAATTTAAGTATCATTTCTGTTTACTTCCTTTTTTTGTGCGTTTCAGAAAAGAAGTATGGATGCAACTTAGCATTCGTCCCCATGAACGCTGAATTACCTGTGGGTTGCTCGAATCTTGCACCATCCACTGTCAGTCGCACTATAATTAAAAAAAAAAAAAAAGTTGATTTACGTCCTTATGTGTCGATGCATACCTCTGAGCAAATATCACACGGCTGTACCAGTAATAGACAAGATTGAAAATCTGAAGCAAACAGAGCATTTGTTCAAGTAGTTGTTCGATCATGTATTATTTAGTTTCGCGAAGTATTTGTAAGACCAAAAGTTGTTTACTCGGGGGTGGGGTCTTGTCATAGATGAAATGAAAATTCATAAGTTTTAATGTTAATTGCCATTTGTCTCCACTTTTCGTTCTTTCTTGTTGAGTTTTATTTCTCAATTTGAGGTGTATGTTTACTAAATTACACCGAAAACTTAAAATGACGTCTTAAATATAGCCCAACAGAATATTAAAACAGGATTATAATTATTTGGTCTACAGATTACAATACATCGCGGTTAATGCTGTCGTGTTTTACAACGAAACTGGTCCGGCGTATTGTGTGCTACACAATGAAGTTTTCTTTGAATACGAAGCTACTTGCAATCTGGATTCAACTCTACGAATCAAATTTTGATAGTCTAGATATAGATGGAGCGCGAGTTTTAAAAAAACCAATTTTTGAGCTTTTCCTCCGTCTACAACAATAAAATAACTCCAAAACATTTACGTCTTTAAGATATTCACTGACGCTACTTATAAAGAAAATAGCGGAAATCTAGAAAGAGCATACAAACTTACATGGAACATTATAACAAAAATTTTTTCCTCAAAACGGAAAAATTACGATGTTTGAACACAGTTGTTAAAATAGAAGCTTTGAAACCGTGATAATGGGTGGCAAATCCAAAACAAAAATTATTGAAGAACAGGAAAGGAAGAAGTTAAGAAAAATCTTACGACCGAAATACTGATGTTGAATTTAGATGAAAAAGAAATAACAGAAGATCTGTGTAGTTACAGAGAAAAATTGCAGATTCGGTCAGAAAAAATATTATAATTTTACGGCCATCTATGTAGAATGTACAACAGTAGATTCACAAACAATATTCTAAACTTAGCCTTATAGATGAGAAATCTAGAACGAAATTTTGAGCCCTAAGTCGTAAACGTAAATTTGCTGATATTACTAACTGATAAAATTCAGGATGGAACTGAAGAACGTAAAGGCAATACAGCAAACAAATGAAGAGATGCTGCGGAGAAAGGAGGAAAAAACGTTAAAAAGGTTCAAACGCACGCAACGGACACAAATGGACAGAAAGAATAATAACAGTAGTATCGTGGTCACGTTCGTCCTACAAAATAAAATTCTGCGTCGTTAAGAAACTGTTGTTGTTGTTGTGGTCTTCAGTCCTGAGACTGGTTTGATGCAGCTCACCATGCTACGCTATCCTGTGCAAGCTTCTTCATCTCCCAGTACCTACTGCAACCTACATCCTTCTGAATCTGCTTAGTGTATTCATCTCTTGGTCTCCCTCTACGATTTTTACCCTCCTCGCTGCCCTCCAGTACTAAATTGGTGATCCCTTGATGCCTCAGAACATGTCCTACCAATCGATCCCTTCTTCTAGTCAAGTTGTGCCACAAACTCCTCCCCAATTCTATTCAATACCTCCTCATTAGTTATGTGATCTACCCATCTAATGGTTCAAATGGCTCTGAGCACTATGGGACTCAACTGCTGTGGTCATCAGTCCCCTAGAACGTAGAACTACTTAAACCTAACTAACCTAAGGACATTACACACACCCATGCCCGAAGCAGGATTCGAACCTGCGACCGTAGCAGCAGCGCGGCTCCAGACTGGAGCGCCTAGAACCGCACGACCACCGCGGCCGGCTACCCATCTAATCTTCAGCATTGTTCTGTAGCACCACATTTCGAAAGCTTCTATTCTCTTCTTGTCTAAACTATTTGTCGTCCACGCTTCACTTCCATACATGGCTACACTCTATACAAATACTTTCAGAAACAACATCCTGACACTTAAATCAATACTCGATGTTAACTTCAGAAAAGCTTTCCTTGGCATTGATAGTCTACATTTTATATCCTCTCTACTTCGACCATCATCAATTATTTTGCTCCCCAAATAGCAAAACTCCTTTACTACTTTAAGTGTCTCATTTCCTAATCTAATTCCCTCAGCATCACTCGACTTAATTCGACTACATTCCATTATCCTCGTTTTGCTTTTGTTGATGTTCATCTTATACCCTCCTTTCAAGACCCTGTCCATTCCGTTCAACTCCTCTTCCAAGTCCTTTGCTGTCTCTGACAGAATTACAATGTCATCGGCGAAGCTCAAAGTTTTTATTTCTACTCCATGGATTTTAATACCTACTCCGAACTTTTCTTTTGTTTCCTTTACTGCTTGCTCAATATACAGATTGAATAGCATCGGGGAGAGGCTACTATTGAAGTTAATAGCCCTTGCGACTTTGCGCAGTTATGTCAACGAACAAACGCAGCGAATAATGTTCTTAAAATAACCTTGCAGAGTAGTCTGTGCACGTCACTTGAGTGAAGAGTGTACGCAATGACTTGCTGTCTGTGGGAAGAGAAAGCCAGGACCAGCAGAATAGAGTCAGAAAGGTGCGCGACGCCGTTGCAAATATTTAGTGTAGTGAGCGTGACACGGCGGGCATCGCATAGGACGCTGATAAGGCCCGCCCGGTGTGGGGCCGAAACGAGCGACTGACGTCAGACTAGCATAGTGCACGCGGGCTGTGCGTCCCTGCAAATGACAACTCGTGAAGTCGGTGCACCGGCTGCTAGGCAAGCTGCAACTGATGGTTCGGACGTCTCACTCAAGAGACTGGACCGCCTCGTAGCAGGATTTAGCGGGGCGCACAACTGTAAGTGTTTACGCCATTTACACGCAAAGATTTACGTCATATGCACTTTCGCACTCTACTAAACTCACCGGGCAACATATTAGGCTTTCCCTTAAGATAGCAGACTTTTCGCTTTGGATCTCTGTGGATGTTTGCGGTCTGGTACCAGGTGGTCACGTGACCCTCCGACGCAAGTTAACGGCAGTAAAGGGGTGATATGAGCCAGTCAGTTGTATGAAATCGGTGCATTAACATGAGTCGATGTGCAGACGTGACAGAATGGCACAGACGAGCTGTCGTATTTAGTCGTCCCGTGACCGCACAACGTTCAGCTGACTGGGGACAAGAGTAGATCCTGGAAACGTCGATTGTGTGAGAAGAAATTGGAGAGAAACGTCGTGCAGTCTAACGTCCTAGACGACTTTCGTTTAGAAGAAAAATGTAGGACATGCTTATTATTTAAAGCAGGACAGATCAACTGTAGCAATTAAATGTATTACGGGCGCGCAGATGAACTAAAAAAAAAAAAAAAAAAGTTTTCTGCTCACACGTTACACGAACAGGAGTGAGAAGTTACTTTCCAGCATTGAAATAGGACTCACTTTAGTCATGTTTACGGAGCAGAACTAGCGCAGTCGATCGTCTGTTGTACAAAAAAAATTTGACCTAATGTGATATTAACCCTATAACACGAAAAGGGGAAAAATGTTACATTGCTACTGAACCGTCGTAAAGTTTACTTCTCCACACCTTATTCAAAGGTAGTCATAATCATAGGTCATGCATTCGTTAATTTCAATTATTAGCTCTCCTATGAATGTTACATACCAAATTAAGTACTGAATGTCCTGTTTTATAGCCTATTGCAATGGTAAATCCTACGAGGGTTTAGTATCTCGGGTTAAGTAGTAAATATTTGCTCCATTGATTTAACAAGCATTCATCGTATTTGTGCCTCACTGTTATTTCGATTTCTCACTGTGTTTCAGCTTCTTCGCCGCGTTGTGTTAGCGGTATAAAAGTTAAGCAGCCTACGTATTTAGTATTACAGGCGCCAACCCTCACGAAAAAAAAATTAACTGTAAGCACCTTTATAATAATAATAATAATAATAATATCGTCACACGAAATGTTACTTTCTTTCAGCTAACAGCAAGGTACCTGAGAACATGTTGTGTGGTAGAGATTAATGAACACAAAGATAAGGGCTAACCATGGTGTTCTACAGTCTGTTGCAACGATTTCCGGCAGAAGTATGGACGACACGTTTGGGTGGTCAGTCGCAGGTGGACTTTCCCACGGCACGGTCGCGTAGCGTAGCCGGGTTACAAAACTCGTCCGCTGTGAAGTGGACCGCAACCTGCGGAGGCAGTCCCGTCAACGCACACTGGCCACTGCGTCTGCTACGGGCTCCTGAGGCATACAGGTGGGTCACACCACGATCTAACTTCATACTAATGATCTTGGTGTCATTTTTAAGCCTTTTTCACACTAGTTTAGGAAAATGCTGGTGTATTTCCCAATATTCGGCTCAGAAAATACGATACACAAACTGTTAAAATGCGCTCACACACATAGTTTACACGATTCACAGATGGCCAACATGACTTCGCTTCCTTAGGTTAACTGAACACCGCCGACAAGCAGGGGTAAATATAAATTTGCCAAATCAGGAAAATAAAGGACTCCGTACCATGGATAAAGGAAGGAAAGAGAGGAAATACATCGCTAGTCCTCAGTGCGACATCGCAGGGGCACCCGCTCTGATCAGGAGGTCGTTTCCAGACAGTGTTACTCTACGGGAAGTGTTGCCATGATGTTTTTCTGGGAAGTCATTAACTCTAGACTTGGCAAATGTCCGCAGCTTTGTCATGCATTCGTCACTTTATAAAATCTCCCACGAGGCGACTATGTTTCACAGTGCCTCCTCAAGACCGAGTTTTTTGTTGTTATTATTAGTATGACGTATGTCCGTCTTAACATCCGACGCTGGATTTCTTCCGAAAGTGCTTCTCAGCGCTTTGTATTTTTCTCTTTTTGTGGGCAAATGCAATGCACGTGGCTGTATAAGGATATGTACTGACTCTGTCGAGCTGATAACAAGAATCATGACTTAAGACCGATATGTAAATTTCATTTCCCCACTTGCAATTTTCTGAACAATTTTATTTTTTCTAAAAGAGCTCCTTATTTTTTCTAAGACTTACTGTGTGTTTGAACGTCTGTCCAGTTGTGGTAGCTTTATTTCGCTGGGCATTTTTTCTATCTAGATTTCATTACATCCAGAACCTTCCGCGGTGAAAAGCAAAACAGAAGATGTCATGTTACTCGTGAAACTAAGTACAACTGAATAATCCATACTGTTTTTGTCCTACCGCATGCACTGTACAATGATCATACCATTTGAAAGTCATGATAAGTAGTATCATAAAATATGAAAAGGTACTTTCTCGAGAGAATCGACGTGTATGAAGAATTGGTTCAAATGGTTCAAATGGCTCTGAGCACTATCGGACTTAACATCTGTGGTCATCAGTCCACGAGAACTTAGAACTACTTAAACCTAACTAACCTAAGGACATCACACACATCCATGCCCGAGGCAGGATTCGAACCTGCGACCGTAGCAGTCGCGCGGTTCCGGACTGAGCGCCTAGAACCGCTAGACCACCGCGGCCGGCGTATGAAGAATTCTAATCTACACACGATGTAACTTAAAACCATTGTAAAAGTAGTATTGTTTCCGAAGGCTCTGCTTTTACAAGCTGCAGTGAATAAACACTGTCTTTTGTTTCAGTCATTATACTTTACTGACTCGGCAGTATTGTATCATCTTTACATGTTTCTTCTTGAGTTATATACATAATTCACGTGACCATAAGGATAATTACTTATTCTTGTGTTATTTTGGTTACCCTGCTATAATTCACAACATATCCATAAAGTGTATTTTCGGGAATGTATATGTGCTGCTATTCGGCTCAGACTGAAAATGCGTCACAGTGTCGTATACTAGCCAAAACCGACCAAGAATGTATGGAAATGGCTAGACTAATGTGAACGAAAAGTTGCCACCAACCCCACAGTCGGTTTGAAAGGCATAGTGCTTTGGTAAGCATGGTCCTGTATGCCTTCGCCTTTCTCCGGCCTGACAACTGACTCTGACACCTCGTAATTGGTGCAATGTGGACCACGTGATAGCTTTGGTGTTTTCCATACGAGCACAAGATTACCAGATCTGAAAATCGTTTTATGCGCAGAATATATATACCATTTATTTTTATTTTTTATTATTAATTTTATTATTTTGGATAAATTATTATTATTATTATTAAATTATTAATTTTTTATTATTGTGGCTATAATGAATAAAAAGAAATTAGCTTTTGTACGCCACGTGGGCTGATTCTTTTGTTAGCATTTGAGAAAAGTTTTCCATCAGATAATTTTGTTCATTCCCATCCATTAACACGTTGCAGAAGAATTACTATTTCTGAGAGTCAAAAAGTACTTTTGTATGTTCCATTAGGGATATACTATTATAAAATGGCAATCATACCACAGAACTAAAAAAAAGAAAAACTGCATTACAGCTGGTAACACGTTGATATACAGTACTTTAGTCGTGGGATAACATTTTATCATATCGGAATGATCAGGTGAGCTATGTTACAAGATCGTAGACGCCAGGCATATGTTGAGCTAAGTTAAGATAAGAGAAGCGTAACCAGTAAGTAGCTGAAGTAGCGTGTAAGTCAGCGAGCAGCGTCGTTTACCTCAAATTGCTTATGCGTGACAGCTCAATACATTGGACGGGAGATTGTCGTTGACGAGCGTCTTACTTTACAGTGGCTACCTAGCTGATTATTAATCTCTGCTCAGCGATTAGTTTTCAGTATCGATCTTTCAGTGACAGGTTGAATAACTGCTCACTCCTTGCACCTGCACCTACATCTACAACAGGACGTGGCGAAGTGTACGCTTGGTACCATTACTGTCTCGTCTCATTCCTGTTCCATTCTCGAATAACGTGGGGGAAGATCGATTGTTGGTAAGTCTGCGTACGACTGTAATTTCCCTGATTTTCTCGTCGTGGTCATTTCGCGAGACGTGTGGAGAAGGTAGCAAAATGGTGTCTGATTCTTTGATTCGTCCTGGAATATGCGCAAGGCTCAGCGTCTGTAATGTAGCGTCTGCCAATGAAGGTATTTTACGCTTGTCAGTGTTTCCAGTAATTTGTCGCTAACGGTGTAATAGAGAAATAATGGATCTCTCCGCTTATTCAGGTGCGAGGCTTCACATTTATTTACGTACTCGATCAACTGCGCCTATCACGGATCCTCTGCTGGTCTACCTGCGTTTTGCAGCAGATTTTGGGAAGACGATTTTCTTATAGATGGATGTGGATGAACGTGAACTCTGCAATTCAGATAAGGTCGTGTTAAAGTCCATTGACCCCCTACACGAATCCTGCAACTTACCCTTCAGGTAAAAGAGCGTGCACATGTGTTTCTCACTTTGGAGATCGACAAGTACGTGCCAGAGTTTTCATTCTCATTTTAACTCATTGCTTGAATCGGCTCGCTTTGACATTTATATTTGTGTCAGTAACTTGAGAAAAGTACAAACAGACTCTTAGATTAGACTGTAGAGTGTCGGCTTTGGTTACGTACCAAAAACGGACAAGATTCAAATGGTTCAAATGGCTCTGAGCACTATGGGACTTGACATCTGTGGTCATCAGTCCCCTAGAACTTAGAACTACTTAAACCTAACTAACCTAAGGACATCACACACATCCATGCTCGAAGCAGGATTAGAACCTGCGACCGTAGTGGTCACGCGGTTCCAGACTGAAGCGCCTAAAACCGCACGGCCACACCGGCCGGCAAAACGGCCAAGAAACCCAGAGAAAGACAAGTATTCTTCCAGAACAAAATTGTGCAATCGTAAAATGGTGAAACGGAAAAATTACGCTTACTCAAGTGTGTCACATACAAAGTTTAAATGTTATCGTTACCTGAAAATATGAGCCAAAATATTTGCAACTGGAGGTCATTATTATACACTTCCTTATGTATGAAGCATATTTTCGTTTTCCTTCTGTCAGTTAGAGTAATTAAGACAACAATTTGCCTTTTCATTTCTTTGTCAAAAAATCTAATAATAATCTCAGAACCGTACCAAGGAGATCGTGCGCCACTGGTAAAACTGTGTCTCGCCTTTCCTCGCCCCCGAAAAAAAAAAAAAAAAAAAAAAAAGCCGCTCTGCAATTTAGTTTGCGCTTATTTAATACATTTTAATTTTGTACGTACGTTTAGCAAAAATGAAGTGCAGCGAAACCGACGGTCCAGAGAGATTTGACAACAATTACGAGGGTTTAAAGTTTAGCAAGGTGGTTCGCAAAGAATATAAAGATTTTTGATGCTTCAGCACGTGCCGGAGTATAACAAGACACCTAATACATCAGTAAAGCATACATTCAGTGGCCTTGTGACATCAGATAACTGAGCTATGCCGACGATGACCAGTGCCAGGGCTGCGATTGTTCATGCAAGGATTCAACGCAGATGAACAAAATATAGCTATAAGCACAACGACTAACAATTCTTGTAATATTATTAAGCCCAGACAGATTACTCGCGAATTATTTTTCATTTACACAGCAGATAGTATCAACCAAAACGTAGGAGCATCAAAAGTACTGGTTGGAGAGAGACGTAAATGCCCTATCCCCTGCACCTCTTTTGTTTGGTTGCTCCACCCGGCGTCTCGCTCCAGTCCTCAATCGGCAGTAATCGGCAAAAATCGGTAGCCTTTCGTTAATTAGCATATTTGCTTTAGCAACCGCTCACAGGCAGAGATCCTACACCACCGTAGCTAAGTATACTTGAATATTACTCATCAGTGTGGAATCCGTACCAGATAGGATTGATAGAAGAAATAGAAAAGATCCAAGGAAGAGTAGTGCGTCTCGTTTCAGGTTCATTTAGCAAGCACGAAAGTGTCGCAGAGATGTTCAGTGAACACCAGTGGCAGACGCTGTAACAGAAGCGCCCTGCATCACAGCGCAGTCTACTCTTAAAGTTGCGAGAGCGTACATTGCTAGAAGAGCAACAAATATATTGCTTCCTCCAAGACATATCTCGCGGAAAGAAAGTGAAGATAAAATTAGAGAGATTCGAGGCTTATCAGCAATCGTTCTTCCCGCGAATCATTCGTGACTGGAATAGGAAAGGGGGAAAGTGACAGTGACGTAGAAATTGTCCCCCGCTACAAGGTGGCTTACAGTATAGACGTAGAAGCAAGATCGCCACTGTTGAACGTGAGCGGGCTGTGTAGGCGGTAGCTATGTGAGCCAAGCCCACTGTTGCCACGCAAGCCGTGCTAAAGATATACGTCTGTTTCTTTATGATGCTACTTGCACGAAATGACAGTGGCAACAACGTGCGCTTACAGTTGTGGGGCGAGAGAAAGGCTCCTTCTCATGGCCACAAAACAGAAACACAACAGTCAGAAGAACTGATGTATGTCCTACAGTTATTTCTTAAACCGGTTTTTCTTTCAATCAATTTTTACGTCCCCTCTGTGCAGTCCTTGGCGAGGGTCTGTCTGTGTACGCCATCGCTACGGGCGTAAGTGTTCTATAGCTTAACACTGGTTAGTTCCTGCAGCATGGCCTACTGGCGGGTTACGGGGAACGGTCAAGCGAAAACAGCAGGTCTGCTGCTAGTCGTGAAGTTCTGGTACTGCCGATGAGGGCAGTTTTCAGAAGTTGAGTGTTGCGACCAGACGATACTACAGTCATCCAGCCATAACTGTGGGTTCTTTAATTGCTCTGCAAGATGGATTATCAGAACTACAACATATAAAATATTAGTTCACTTTATGATGTGAATGGTAAAAATATTTCCTTAACTTGATACAATCCTTTTTTACAGTAGTGCTCGATAATTTACAACTGTCATCATCAAAGTATCAGTTGATGCTTACAATTACATCTCCTCTCTTGAAGTACAGTGTTCAACTTTTGCAAAAGTGTATTTCCGTCTGAGTCTTGAATAACGCTGTAGTCCTACTCGATGATGTTGATGCTGTAGCCGAGCTCACGAATTGGCTCTATATTAATATCCGTGGGAGGGCGTTGCTGTGCTGAGACAGAGGGCGTGTCTTCTTTAGCCTCTCCCATCCGTCGTTGCGGATTGCAGCTAAAGTCTGTCGTACCGATTTGCATTGTCAACTTCGGTGTGGCACCGCGATCTCATATCACACTGAACAAGGAAAAAGCTGTAGCCTCTACAGCCTGTGAATCTCGGGATACCGAAGCATTTAACTCGATTTCAGCTCCATATCGGACAGGAGATATTCGTTGACAAGCGACGTATGTTACAGCTGCTACATATTTGCTCGTTAATCTCAGCTGAGTGAAACACTTTCCGTATCGCCGATTCGGTGACAGGTTGAACAGCCGCGTGCACTCCACACCTGTCGCGGTTGTCTGTCACAGTGGAGCATCCTGCTCGCCTCCTGACGGGTATTCCGCCTGCCAGCTCCCAGGACTCGAATGACGAACCCGTTACACACGGTGCAGCAATTTTGCACGACATCGCAGGCTTTTGAGCCCCGCAACGTGTGGCATCCGGGCGGCCCCAGCAGACAAAGGCGCCGGGACAAAGGCAGGGTCGCAGCGTCCGCCGTGACGTAAGCGCGCCGGCCTGGGTTCGTGGCCGGGAGCGACCCCGAAGGCCGGACCCACTAGCCGCCCTGGCAAAACGTAAGCGTTTTCCAGTATGCAAAGGAGCATGCACTGTTTTGTAACTTCCTGCAAGAGTTAATAAAAACATACGCCTCATTCCCAACACCTTCCAAGTTACAGGTATTTGAAACCGTCGTGGTGGGAACTTTGCAGTAGATCGTGAATTAACGTGCCCTTAATTTTCAGGAGTTGGTGGATCACAGCTGTTGGAAAATATCATATTACCGCCATTAGCTGCTGGTGGAATACCCCATTTATACAACCAGTTTCAGTCGTCTGCCATCATCAGGCTCCTATATGCTAAGTAAAATAAAACATAAGTGTCACGAATCTGTTAAATGTAAAATGTTAGCACCAACAAACACGTAAAAAATGTCACATACTCACATAAAAGTAACCACATCATCATGTCAAGCGAAATATAAACTCGTTATCATGAGGTGATAAAACAATAAATAATACGCATTCGTATAGATATTTGGAAATTTGTGGTAAGTTCGTGTGGGACCAAACTGCTAAAGTCAGCGATCCCTAGGCTTACACACTACTTAATCTAACTTATACTAACTTACATTAACTACACACACACACACACCAATGTCCCAGAGAGGACTCGAACTTCCGACGAGGGAAGCCGCGCGAACCGTGGCAAGGCGCCTGAGACCGCTCGGCTACCCCGCGCTGCGTACAGAGGTACGGGTCCTCTTATCGTAATACAAATTACTCCATAGCACAGTTTTTTCATAGACTGACAACGTATTTTATATATTACGATATGGTGACAGGTAATTCTGAACAAATGGTTCAAATGGCTCTGAGCACTATGGGACTCAACTGCTGTGGTCATAAGTCCCCTAGAACTTAGAACTACTTAAACCTAACTAACCTAAGGACAGCACACAACACCCAGCCATCACGAGGCAGAGAAAATCCCTGACCCCGCCGGGAATCGAACCCGGGAACCCGGGCGTGGGAAGCGAGAACGCTACCGCACGACCACGAGATGCGAATTCTGAACAAATGCGAACCATTTACGTCTTTATGTTGTGTGGTTTTCGTAATGAATCACATCACTGTGTTATGGTATTCTCTTATTTTCAATGTATTATTCATGGTTTTATCACTTGACGATAAAGATTTTATATTTCGCCTAACACGATGCTGTGAATACTTTTGTGTTAGTATGTGACATAGCATTACGTTTCTGTTGGTGTTAACATTTACATCAGTTAAAATATTCGTGACAGTTTAAGCCTGTAATGTTACTTCTGTATTATTTTATTTGGTATATAAGATCCTGACGATGGTCAGACGACTTAAACTGGCTGTATATGACATTTCTCAAGCATCCTTAATTTCCGTATTTTCTTCCAATATTTTTTGGAACTTTGCAGCTCTTTTAAAGAGATGCAGCGAATTTACAGGAAAACTTGACGCTAGCTTCTGTAAGTAACACAGGATGTGTCTACGGTAGCTGTAAATACATGGAAGTTGACGTGGCAATTTTTATCATGAATCCTGACAATAATTGGCAGTAATTACCGACATTGCAACTAACTTTCAGCTGATCTTTCTAATTCCTGGTAATTTAGGAAACCGTTGAGAACACAGCTAAATTTATGTGATGTATTCTCCTTCAAATGGCGCGTGTTATCACATTTGATGTTTATCTGGTCCCTCCTAAAGCGCTCAGCATACGTTTCTGTGTACCGAAGAGCTTCTGATTTGAAGAAGTTGCGCTATGGGAAAATAACATCATACAGACGTCACAGAGCAGGGTTTCAGAAAGCTCTGTATTGCTACAAGCATTGATACAACAATATTCTTGCATTAAACAACAACAAAACGTTACTCACAACTGTGTGTCTAGCTATAACAATGGGGACAAAACGAGTGGTTACTAACTAAGGAGTGAGTGGTTGGGCTGTCTTTCCAAACGCAATTAAGCTGTTAGTTGAAGGCTAAACGTGATTTCTCCATGAATATGGGTGGTATATTGTTTGTCAAACCATGAATTAATATACATGGTGCCCCAGGAATCTAGATATCATGGACTCTAAAATGCACATCTTAAGACCTATGAGCATATCTTCATCTTAGATGCCGTGAAAGAAACTTCTACTGAATGCTTTCCATGTATTGAGCGGTGGTAGTACAGACAAAAATAAGAAAAAAATCTGCATTACGCATGGGCTCCAAAGCATTTACCTCAAGAGCTATGAGAAGTTTTTAATCTTCGCTGCTGTGAAACACATGTCTTCTACTGAAAGAATGCTCATAGCTCTTAGGGTATGCATTTAGAGCCCATCTTTACTAGACAATTTTTTTCATGCTTTGGTCCATACTACCTACTCGCAAAATATGGAAAGTAAAGAGCTTGTAGTAGAAGAGATTTGTTTCACAGTAACGAAAATGGAAATCAAAGAGCTTGCAATAGAAGAGATTTGTTTCACAGTGTCGTAGACAGGCAAGTGCTCATAGCTCTTAAGGTACGCATTTAAAGGCCCATGTTTACCGGACTTCTTTGCTTCGAATGATCGTTTGTGTCATATGCCTTAATATTGAACATTCCTCCCGATACACCCTGTATAGTTTGACTTCTGACCGATGAATACTCCCTCAATATATTTGACTACGTCGAAGGATGCCTAAGACACTTGAACTCTTTTCTTTTGATTCTACTATTAAACTGGCTGTCACATGAACTGAGTGGCAGGACGAGGAGTACCTGTCACAAAAGATGATCTTAGGATTTCCACATCTCTATGAATCAAAATATAAATCTTCTACATCGAAACTGATAATGCAAATAAAGAGTTATTTAATTACGTGACTGGCTGCTAATAAAAGGTTATTTCGTTATGCGACTGGCTGCTTCTGTTTGTACCTAAGATTGGTAGAAACCTATGTTCTGTCGATAGTGAGCACCCAAGGGCCCGAGTATTATTGCACTGATTTATGGAAACTAGTTATCAGGGTTTGTATAGACCTGGACTACCAAAACTCTTAACATCTACCAGTGTCAGCTTGCAATGGCCAGTGGGGGTGGCTTTCGATTTGAGAAACTCCAATACTCTTTAATGTCACTTTAGTAAGTTCTTTATTCGAAAAGCTCTTCAAATGGCTGGCAGTATCTAATACGGAGATTCTTACCGCACAAATATATTCGGCCGTCGCCGATATTTGAACGCAGACCTTCCATAGACAAGGATTTAGGGATGCAGTCGTCAGTGGCAACCACTGCATTGTGACGTATCCGATGGTATATACCGTACGTCTATCACTGTTTGTGAACGACGTCAGCAGTTCATAGTTCTTCATAGGGCATACACTTATTTCAAAACTGCCAAAAAACGTTCGTAAGTTTCTAGATTAAATAACCTTCAGTCACCACATTTACTACCGATCTGTACATATCAGGATCTAATTTATTCTGAAGACTTCGAGAACAACTTTTTAATTCCATTGACGAAATTTCGTGGGATAAGAGCTTTCTGAATATTTTGGTATATTAGACCCGTGGTCTCGTGTAGCTCGTTACAGATTACGATTTATTTGATTGTTATCCCAATTTTTGTTTCTTTGAAAATACTTTCACAATAATTAACCTTAAGGCGGGAAGATCCGTTTTTCTTTTTTCACCGGCTCCTTTGCACACATACAAAAGTACTGTGATGTGGTGGCTGTCGCTAAGGGAACAGCTGCACATACGAAGTGTATGTCGGCCGCCTCTTCACCAGGAAACCTATCCTTACTGCTGCGTATCACTGTTAACACACAACAAACATTGCCGAAAAACTAGCCGAGAAAGTTCGAAATTTTAAAAAGCGTCGTTGACTGGAGCGCAGTGATCGGCGTGAAATGTTGAAAGTCAATAAAAATAGCCTCGATCGTGTTTTCAGATTTTTTAAGAGTTGGTAACAGGTTTCGGCCCTTTCCTCAGACCATTTTCAGGCTTACACCGCCATTATGGCTACTGGTGGTGGCCACCAGCAGCCATAATGGCGGTGTAAGCCTGAACATGTTCTGAGGAAAGGGCCGAAAGCGGTTGCTAACAAATAAAAAATCTGAAAACACGGTTGAGATCGTTTTTATTGATTTTTAAAACCGAGAGAGAACTGAGCGGTACTGAATGCGAACTTGACGGCAGATACTAAAATGAGCGCTGCACTTGTCAACAGACAGAATGTGAGAAGTTTGTTTCCCAACAAGGCACACGGCGCATACCATCGCCATTTTAACTGTTGTGCAGGTAGTTACCGTACGAAACAGATCCGGGTACAAAAAATTAAACATAATTCAATTACTCAGTAACAAGCCATAGAAGACGCAAGTCTGTTATCCCAAAGTACTTAGAATATAGCCCGCATCTCGTGGTCGTGCGGTAGCGTTCTCGCTTCCCACGCCCGGGTTCCCGGGTTCGATTCCCGGCGGGGTCAGGGATTTTCTCTGCCTCGTGATGGCTGGGTGTTGTGTGCTGTCCTTAGGTTAGTTAGGTTTAAGTAGTTCTAAGTTCTAGGGGACTGATGACCATAGATGTTAAGTCCCATAGTGCTCAGAGCCATTTGAACCAACTTAGAATATATTCCTTAAAGAACATTTGAGAGTCTGTCGCTGGATTTTGCATTTTACATTTGTGACAATTTGCCGTGTGGTCCAAATGGCTCTGAGCACTATGGGACTTAACATCTATGGTCATCAGTCCGCTAGAACTTAGAACTACTTAAACCTAACTAACCTAAGGACAGCACACAACACCCAGCCATCACGAGGCAGAGAAAATCCCTGACCCCGCCTGGAATCGAACCCGGGAAACCGGGCGCGGGAAGCGAGAACGCTACCGCACGACCACGAGATGCGGCCATTTGCCGTGTGACTGATGGTGAGAAAACCTGATGTTATTCTTTTGGTTCTATGCAGTGTTTATGTACTGCTGTTTGAGATGACAGATTCTGCAGTTACGCGTTATAAGGAGCTATTTTTTTCAATCTACACTCCGTCGAAAACTGTGGATTAAAAAAAAAAAATGTACACTCCGCCGGTAACTGTGCTACTGGTATTTCCAGAGGACATTCCAGTAGGTCTGTTGCAACTCCATGAGCTGCCGTGCGACGCGAGCAGCGCAGGTGTCTCCTGGCTTTGTTGGCACAGCCGGTGACTGCAGCCGTAGACAGCGAGATGCAGTTGCAGCTGCAGCGGAGATCAGGTACCCTGGCGCATAGACTGCCCGCGCGACAGAAACACACGCGTCCGGCAAGCGGCAAGCAGCGTTCGGACAGCGGGGATAACGATTCATCAGCTGTCCACGCAAATACAGCCGGCGAATATCCGCCGTCAGGCGACTCCCCAACATCGCGGACGGCCTAGGCGTTGACGTTTCACAATCGGGTGTTATTACGCGCGGGCGACAAGCGTTGCGACAGTCAGGTGGAGGGGCCGTTGCGAGCGCCAGGGGAAAGAAATATGTTTACGAGTCGCACAGTACACGCGCTAGTGAAGCAACACGGACTAAATGCTGCGGCGGTTCGGAATCTTTCCGCAGATGAAGAATACATGCTCAGATACTAGTAGTGAGACTCCGAAATATGGCGGGAGAGTGTGCGGAAGAATTAGTGCGAACAAGTACAAAAATAATTGGTACTGTTCAACGCAGGCGTCATAAGAGACTTGCAAATTTCTCCGTTGTAGGAGGATACGGGTGGAAACACATTTCCGAGGTTCTCATTCAGTATTTTACCGGAATGAATTTTTACTCTGGAGTGGAGTGTACGTTGATTTGAACTTTCCTGACACATTAAAACTGTGTGCCGAATCGGGGCACGAACCGAAAACCTTTCCGTACGTGGTTTAGACCACAAGTCTGCGAAAAGGCCCGCATCTCGTGGTCGTGCGGTAGCGTTCTCGCTTCCCACGCCCGGGTTCGATTCCCGGCGGGGTCAGGTATTTTCTCTGCCTCGTGATGGCTGGGTGTTGTGTGATGTCCTTGGGTTAGTTAGGTTTAAGTAGTTCTAAGTTCTAGGGGACTGATGACCATAGGTGTTAAGTCCCATAGTGCTCAGAGCCATTTGA